>NC_050735.1:3507513-3826378 GCF_014529535.1 Bradysia coprophila | reverse complement strand
ACATGGTGCAGTATGCCATTTTACTTTACAAGCGAGGGAAAGGGTTTCCCTTAGGGAGGGAATTGCCATATTACGTCCCTAGTATAGTAATAGTTGATTATTCACCTCTGTCCACAGGTTTATTTAGACACTTGGGGAGTTGTTGCATGAGCCGAAGGCGATTTCTATTCTATTTTATCTACCGACGGCGAAATAATAGCACTTTTTCACTGCTACTATTTCACCTAGGTAGATAAAAGTACATTACTGTCTTGCTGGGACTGGGACATTTTTTGTTGAGGTGTGTGGATATGTTTTCCAACACGTCGAAACAAAAAATTAATTTTGACTTGAACTTGACGCTCGCATTGTTGAAATGTGATGCTTTTGCGGAACCGAGATAGAACCTCCATTTGTCGAACTAATTCGATAAATTTTATGCAACTTTAAACTGTTTGAGTATAAATGGAAATTTCAGTATACTGAAATAAAATTGGGTCGTATAGTGATTCACAAAATTTGAGGTCACAAGTGTTAAGCATGTTGCTTGACAATGCGTCGCTTCATCGTTCTGAACTTGTTAAAGTTATTCATTTACTCAAAGCACTATCTTGGAAATTTGGAATGGGTGTATCATTTTATCGACGTCTTGCAACTGCAACGTGCAATAATTTTTGTCAAGTTGTTGTATTTCATTAGTAACCAAAATACACCGTTTCGTCCTGTTAATCTCAAAACGTCTCTTGAATTTTGTTTGTTTATTTTTGAGACCTCACTAGCATCCTTCAACTGTCTATCACAAGTTCAGTCTAGACCACCGGCTTTATGTGACTTCCGAACCACGCCTCGCCAATACTTACTGAGTAAGTTAGGCCCATAACTCATATATAGCCTAAATGTAGGCTAGACATTTTGTTCATCTTAATTGGGTTATTCCCTTGACTGTAAGTCAGGGTCTTATGCCAGAAAATACCCTAGAGTGTTTGTCCCAAAAGTTGTATGAAATGTTAGAAAAAACGGAATTGTATGTCCCAATATTTTGCTTGTAAACACGATAACTTGAGTAATTATCAACCAATTACTAATTTTATTTTTTTAATCGACGCAGAATTAAATTCCTGATGTTATGTGGGCTATGTGGGATTAAGTATCTGGACGTTATTCCAGAAAAACAGCATTTTACACTGTTGGGTTTTGTGTGATTTTGTTGGTTAGTTATATCCATGTCAGCTATCACGGTGATAGTCAGCTATCACGGGCAAAAGTAGCACAATTCACGCCATGGCATAAAAAATGTAGAAAATTTTTGAATCGTTATTCAAGTGTGAATGACGTTAAAAAACAATCAAACAGAAAGCTTTAAAACTCACACGAGTGTGAAATTTGCGGCCAGAGCGAAGCGAGGGCCGTAATTCGCATGAGTCGTTATATTTTATTCAAGATGTGAATGTAGCAAGTTTTGGGGGACTTACTTTTGTACATCAAAGCAAGAGAATAACATCTATCGTACTTTTTTATTTTGTACCGAACTGAAAGAGTGTTCTAATCGTTCTCGTACGAGTGGGAAGTTTGCGGCCAATCTGTTGTTCGTGTAAAGTTGTTAAAGTTCACCGGCTAATGCAAGGTTATAACCCATTTAATTTTCTTGACGAAAGCTCTAAAATGAGCACAGGCTGTGATAACCGCTAAATTTGACCAATTAGGTAAAAATGTGTAAAATTCCGACCTTGTTCGAATAGCTAAACTGAAAAATCGTTTCTGTTTATTTACATGGAAAATAAAGCCCTGATGATGACCTGGTATTAGGTCGAAACGTCGGCAATTTGAAAACAAAATTGTTTTAAAATCATTGGCAACCAAAAACCTCAGCTACACAACAAAAACAAATCAAAATTACTTAAAATTGTTGCCAGCAATACAACAACAAACATTGATTATATTAATAAAATTGTCAGTCAAGGGACCTGACCCGCCCAAAAGGTGGGGCCTAGTATATACGAGTCAACAAGTCATTCAGTGTGAACGTAAAGGATCGCTAATTTTGGTATACCTACCACAGCCAAAGAGTGAGTCAGAAATAGTCAATTATTTGTACTCGTTCCCAAGTACAACAAACACAGCGCTGACATGTATAAAATATTCTTTACGAATCTGTGCTTCGATATCAAATTAAATTTACAAATCACAAGTCAATCATATTTTATCTACTCTGTGCGCAATATTTCCATATAACAATATAGGTACCTGATAGGAAATCTGATTAATTAATGAGAGAAAATATTTCCTTAGTACCTTGTCAATGTACGTAAATCGTTGTTGGCTTTGCAATTATTGTTTTTAAATCAATATGAAAATTCAATTATTAATTGTGATGTCGCAGACGCAATATATAGGCAAATTAGGTTGTTTTATTTACAATCGACACAATCGCGTGCGAATAGCCATTTTACATTGGGTTTGACTATTCGCACGCATCCACATTTTACCTCAAATCAAAACGATTCCCTTTTGTCGTTATAGCGTTATTTATTGGCTGAAAACTTCAATTTAACATGTCTTTAGCGTAAATTCATTCAAAATACGTGTAAAAATATTTGGAGATCAGAATTAACTCGAAATATCTTACGTTACATTAAATTATGGATTTTTTTAAAATTAATTCAAAATAAGTAAAGTAAAAATATCGAAAGGGTTGCAACAAAAATTCCTAGGGAATTTTTCCTTTTAACGACTTAATGTAACGACAAAGCGTTTCGTTCGATCTTAGGGAATTTTTCCATCGAGATAGTGTAAACGCGTTTGTTGATACTAACTAATTTACCCTCCTACGAAATTTATCGCGTGCGAATAGTTCAATCCACTGTGAAATGGCTATTCGCACGCGCGTTCGAATAGTCTTCTACAGTGTGCGAATAGCATCAGCCTTTTTTTATTTTTCCAAAGTTTATTATCGCCATACACCGTCACAATTTTATTCATAAATTTCGTTCTCGGCTTCGCCTCGGATCAACCACACGAAAACTCTACTTTTGATAATTGTATCTCTAGTTATGTAAGTCTACCCAAAACAGTTTCTCTATGTTTTTTGGACTGGTTACGTTATACCGTGTGATAATAGTATGTTGTGTTACAAGTATTGTAATGTTGATTTTTTCAGCACTAGACCCCCAAAATTGGGTCGTGTGCTGAAAAAATCTCATCACAATACGTGTAACACATCATGCTTTGTGCCAACCGAGCATTGAAATAGACAAGAGCACAATCATAATTTTCATTGTAAACAATCACTCTTCAAATTTGATCGAATGCTGTAACAACTCATACAAATTCCATATCAACACTGCTTTGAGTGTTGTAATATCACATCAAACGGGTGCTGAAATATGTCACTTTACAACACTAAAATGAGCGCTGAAAAGAGTCGTATTTCAATTCTCGGTGGCACAAATGCATTTTTAGAGATTGGATGCGGTCTATGAAGGAAAAAGTTCGATCTCTTCATTCGAGCTTGCCAAAAATGGATGAAAAAACATCTTTTTTACATTAACTAAGAATAATTTTATTCAAAAATAAACATTCCTACTCCAACATGACTATTCTAACAACATAACTAGATCCAGCTTTTGACGGGACTTAATGTTACTTATTATAATAATTAACAACAACAATTTTAATTAAAATATAATCATTTTTACTCCAATAAGCATGTCGACGAATTTACTTTGTCGTATAACAGTTTCACTGTTGAAATGATTTTAAGATGTTGAACATGCTGTAAGCAGAATTCAAAATCTGAAATGAAGCTTCAATGAAAATGATAAACGACAGCGCATTGAGCTCAAAAACACCGACCCTAGTAAATGTCTCCAAAGTCAATGGGTACAGCCTGCCCACTATCAACTCCTGCGGTTGCTTCAAATATTCACCAAAAATGATGATGCACTTTTTGGTTGAATGTGGTTGATCGACCCAGTTCGATTGAAATAAACTATACGACAGACGATTGCTGGACAGCATTATTTCATTCCCAAAATACGTGATCATAAATAGTTCGGAAATGAAATATAAAAGCAGTAATAGATACGTAAGTCGTTCTAATAAATTATCACCGACATTCTACGAGGACACAAGCGAATAAAAACCGTTAGGACTGAAATTCATCAGCTCTCCATTCACTTACAAATGCGAGACAATAGATCGATCCACAGATGCACAGACCGCTGGTACCAAATTGAGTAAGAAATAGTTTTGAGAAAAAGGATTCCAATTCGTTGGTCAATCTGAGAAAAGTTTAAATTTTTAAACCTAGAAACACATTAAACATGAGTACTACATACTCCCTTAGGTGCAGATGAGTCTTGATTGAGGATTTTAAGCCTTCAAAGAAACTATACTGCATTCGCTTTTCCAATATCTTTTTATTTGCCTTCTCGGCGATTTGCTCATGTCCAAGTTTTCTTAACTCACTTCCTAGCACATCATGTCGCAAAGAACATATCAAAAGCAAATACCAAATTAATATCGAGAAAAGGACAGCGATTATGGCCAGAAAAACTTCAGTGAAAATGAAAAATGTTGTGATGCAGAATGCAATGTCGTTGTGTTTCCAATCCAATGGAAATGCAATTTCCAAAAATAAACTTTTCTCACTTCCAACGAACGATAAGACTACAGACTCTGAAAAGCCAACAAATAGAGCTGTGATTAAGAACCCAGTCACAAATTTCATAAATCTTCCTAATTTTTCGTTGAAATATGAGGCGTCGTCATCATCCCGTATCGAAAAAACGCAAAATCGATTCAACAAAACGAGAATTTGGCTTTGTTTCCAGATTAAAAGGCAAAGTTTGATTAACAACACCACGATTGCGATTGCAACTTCCGATAAGAATATTTTCTTATCCACGTTTTCGGTTGTTATTGCTCCAACTACCAATGATAGAAGGAACAGTGCATGATAGATGCAGTAGAAAAACTTGGCTTTCAATTCATTGACGGTAGGATTAGCTCCACGATGCCAAAAGCCAATATGATAGAAGAATGAAATCATCAGATTGATCACTTTGTGAGTCTTAGTGGAATGCATCTTTTAGCAGTAGTCTGACTCGTTTGAAAGTTGAAGAAATACTAAACTGATGTGGCTGAAACTCAGTTTTTCTACATAATGTCCTTTCGTCCTTTACTGACGTGGCAGAGTTCATGAACATATTCTTCTTTCCGATACTTACAAATTACAAACCAGGCATGGGAATCGTTGCAACAGTTACGGTTATGGCTTTGATAATGTTTCTTACTTCCACGTGTTGTTATTGCACCGTTATATACGTAATACGAACAAACGTTGCATTGATGTCGCCTTTGTACATATTTTTTCTTTGCATTATACTTTGTAATTAACAACGCAAGCTGATAATTATTCTAAAATAGAAATTTTATGTTTTTGTCGATGTATCGATTGACGATATAGGGCAATCGATGCTATTTGAAATATAGTTATGTGTTGGACGATTGATTTTAGGCAATTTCGCGAGTTGTAGCACGAATAAAGTGAGGGATTTAAGCGAAAATGTCTTAAATTAATCGTCCAAGACAGGACACGTACATATGTAAAGTGTCAAAAATCCGACAAAAATACCAAAATTGCGATCATTTTCGGCCCGAAGCATGAAATAGTATATTTCAAGATACCCCAATACACACAAGATGTATGTGCACGCGCGGATGGAGCCCAAGCGAAAACACACATGTATTGGGGTATTTTGAAAGATATTTTTCATGCCTTGGGCAAAAATTACGGAATTTTTCTCGTAATTTGGGCCCTCGGCATGAAAAGTTGTATACGCATCTGTTGTGGACGGTTTATTTTAGGCACTTTCGCTAGTCGCCCTCACTTCGTTCGGGCTACAACTCGCGAAATTGCCTAAAATATACCGTCCACAACAGATACGTAAATAACTATTTCTGTAATAGTGAGAGTGTGTTGGTGCATTCCTTCCTAACCGTTACTTTCCTTCTCGACCGTTTACTTTCCCTACCGACCGATTCATATCATAGCTCACCAATCCACGTATAGTGTAGTTGATAAGGACCATTTATACGAGAACGTTTACACTCGTATAAAAGCTGGGCTACCTCTCTAAAAGTTAACTTTTCTCATTGTAAAGTAGGTAAAATTATCAGTAGGTTCCTTAATGATAATTCCCGTTTCTCGATAGAGAAACGGGTCTTCAAAAAAAAATTGCGTTTGTTTGTCCGCAGCCCAACATTATACTATCAATACAATCTATCTACTACCTGTTTATGTATTATGTATCTATCTATCTAACTATTACCTATCGTACGACTAACTATCCTATTATCTATCTATCTATCTATCTATCTATCTATCTATCTATCTATCTATCTATCTATCTATCTATCTATCTATATATCTATCTATCTATCTATCTATCTATCCATATATTTATCTATTATCTATCAGATATATATTTTCTAATATCGATTATCTATTATGTGTCTGGGCCTGGTCCAAAAAATATTTTTTGAGTTTGTTTGTCCGCAGGCCTCAAAAGTGGCCTGGCAGGGGTCTGCCGGCAGGACATCGGAGGCCATTTTTCAAAAGTGGCCTCCCAAGGGTCTGCCGGCAGGACGTCGGAGGACATTTTTCAAAAGTGGCCTCCCAGGGGTCTGCTGGCAGGACGTCGGAGGCCATTTTCCAAAAACGGCTTCTCAGGAATAAGTCTACTAGACCTACGAGGCCAATTTTTGAAAACAGCTTCCCAGAGGTCAGTCAACATCAATTACAAGGCCAATTGTCGAAAACGGTCTCCCAGGAGTCAGTCGACAAGACCTACAAGGCCTATTTTCGAAAACGGTCTCCCAGAAGTCAGTCGACAAGACCTGCAAGGCCTATTTTCGAAAACGGCCTCCCACAGCTTAGCCGATAAGACCTTCAAGACCATTTTTTTAGGATTCAGCCGTAGGATATCGGATGCTTTTCTTTGAAAACAGCCCCAAACGTCTCCCTCAGAAGAGTACCATGGGAGTTATGGGCTGAACTGTCAAACTTTTAATTAAAGGGTTGCCGCCTTTTATTGGTCATTAATTACTTTATTGGTTTATATAAGCGGTAAATTCCCTTTTATATAACCGCTTTTTATTGTACATTAATTACTTTATATAAGCATCAAATTTTCTTTATATCGCCGCCTTATATAAGCGGTAAATTTCACTTTATATCACAACATTATATAAAGAGATTGCCGCTTTTTATCACACATTAATTACTTTATATAAGCGGCAACTTTTCTTTGTATCACTTTATATACGCGGCGCATATCCTTTTGTGTTATTTTCACTTATTATAGGCGGTATAGTCACAGTACCTTTTACTATAGGCGGTGTATATCCTTTGCAAAGACTATGCGCTGAACTATACGCACATATACTCCGTGTATAAACGGTGTTTCTTTTAAGTCCTTTGTGTTGAATAGTTTGTGAGAATATCGGTTTTTTTCTTTTTAAGTCGGTGTACATTCTCAGATGTGTTCCTAGAAGGAAAAATTGTCTGTGGGATAGATCCGTGTGAACGTTGATTTTTTCTCACATTTTTGGTGATATTTTCTGTATAAAAAGGACTCAGTGCTGAACGAACAGCACAGTCTATTTCTGGAGAGAGCTGCGATAGCCCAAAATGGATAATATCACGTGTGTAGGTGAAGTGCTTGTTGATGTTGAACGTGTGGAAATAATACAATATGTGGAGAAAAACTGGAGAACAATAAACTATGAAACAACTATTGAAAATCTACTGAAAAAATTCGAAGATTTGTTAGAGGAGCGGGGTGAAAAGTCATTGTACAGAAGGAAATAACATGGCCATCAAAGAAAGATGGACAGATTTTCTTGCAGATTCGAAGCAATATGGTGTACCAGTTGCCGGTCATTTTGACGACAACCGTGGTAATTTTAGATGTTACTGTACACGTATTATTTTCGGATACCCAAGAGAGATTGTCTGTGAAATCGTCAATGCATATTATCCAGTTCAGTGTATTGTAGAGCAAGTACAATCATATTGTTCGTACGATGAAGTAACAACCAATTTCAACAAGAACTGGAGACGAATGGAATTGAAAATAGTGGTGGAACGCCTTTTGGACATTTTAGATTCCTATGATCCCGAACTGTGCGAAAAACTCGAAAATTTGTATGATATGTCTAAATATAAGGATCCTGAAAACATAGATCATTGTCCATATGATTTTATATTTGGTTTTGATGAGTTTTGGGTGTACGATTGTGATTGTGTACTGACAGCGTATCGCCGCGGTCCAATAACTTTTATCATCAACATTGTGGCTGAAATTTACAAAAAAAAATCCAGCTTCAAACAAAACATTGGTGTAATGCATGTTTTTCTTCACCTTAAATAACTTAAATGAATTTCCTCCAAATAAAGTGATTTTAAATAAAAATTTGATTGTCTATATTCTAGAAATTTACATACAGGTCTTCTCATCTGTTTTTAACCAATTGGTATGTATAAGCAGTGTTTCTTCGATGTCCTTCGTATTGAATATGTAGTTGAGAGAATGTTTTTCTTTTAAAGTCGGTGCATATTCTCAGATGTGTCTTAGAAGAAAAAATTGCATGTGGAATAGAACCATTTGAATGTTGGTTTTTCTCACATTTTTTGGTGATATTTTCTGTATAAAAAGGACTCGGTGTAGGTCAGTGTGACTCTACTGTCATGTAATAGATGGTATAGTAAAAATACGGGTGGTAGATAATAGATGACAGTGTGTAAAAATCAAATTCAAAATCTACGTTTGAATTTTCTTCTTGAAGGGTATGGGTAAATATAAAAAACTTTGTTTTGTCGACAAAATTATTCTTTATTGAGTTCAGAAATACTTGTATAATCTAAAAACTTAGAAAGTAATTGAAGAGCTTAACAATTACATAATCATTGATCAGTAAATTTTTGGAAAACTTAGCAGTAAAACTATCAAAGGTATGTCCATTAGCCATGTGTGCAATGAAACAGGCAGCGTACATCCCACATACATTGCTGGTTAACTGCTGTAAATGATGTGTGCAATAGGTGACTTGTTTACAGTTCTCTTGGATAAATGTCAACAGTTGCCAGCTTCTCGGTTTGAAGCCGTAAGAATCCATGTAATACCCATGGCGATTTCGTGTGATGAAAACACTAACCCAATGACTCCCGAATTCCGATTTTTTTGATAAATTTATTACGAAAGCAAAGTTTTCGTATCGTTTGCGTTTTACTCTCAATTTGGGCCGTGGTAGTTCGTCTATAGCACATACAACAACTTTTGTATGATGTAAATTTAAATTGTGGAAGAATTCTTGCAAATGCAATGTATTCATTGTTAGAGGAGTATTGTTCAACTGCTGTAATCGGTGACCACGTTACGGTTTTTATCTATTTCTATGGTTGACGAAAACTCTGAGAATATTACGGCGGTCACAGATTGGGTAAGAGCCTCGTTAAAACGTACTTCAATACGTAAAGATCCAGTTTTCGACATTGAATTATGCGGTTCTGATGCGCTCAAGTCTGGAGTTAGATCAACGGCTATCAATGTATATCCGGCCGCATATGCCTCCCGACTGATGCCATTACCAAAGTCAGCGTAGTTAATATTGCATCCTTCAAACAACGAATTGTAGGCCCTTATGTATTGGTGATTAGCAAAATCGCAGACAATCGGCTTAGATGGAATAGCCAGGCTGTCCAGAAACACACAAATCTGTGTCATGTCATAGTGCCTAAAATTGAATGGATTTGATGTGATCTGCCCGTTAAAGGCAGCTGTTTCAACGAAACCAATGATACATCTCTGTGGAAGTACTCCGAGGTATAAATTATCCATTGTTTTAGTCTGTGAACCTGTTGGAATCGTGATCGCCTTGACATCGACCCTAGTAATAGGGTATTTCGCTGTGGCAACTTCCAAGACTCTGTTATGTGCCATAACAAAATTCGAATTCAGCTTAACTTTACGAACATGTAACTCTGCTTCAATAATTTCAAATGTGGCTCCAGAATTTGGTACTCCCATTAGATGAAAGGCATCCTTAGATCTTTGTAGTTTGACAGTCATTTCGACACCGCTCAGTAGTAATTTGTCAACGTTAAATAAATCGCAGTGAAGTGGCCCGTAAAGGTCGACAATTCTATTGTCAATAGTATGTGAGCGACGTTTTGTAAAACCTTCATTGTCATTGTTTGTACTCTCCATGTGTCCATGAGTATCGGAATAAAACAGACCAGAAGTTAGATGAGTGTTTTTGGAAATCTCCGAGTAATTAAGTAAATTTTGTAGGTATGCTCTGTACGGGTAACAATTTGTGGGTGGTGTAACACATTTCTGGTTGAGGCTGACATCTACTTGTGAAAACATTGAGTGTAACCAATTGTTAACAGGACCCACTACTGGTGGTGCTGGTGCAGCTACACCACCAGGTGGTATCGGCTGAGGGGGTACAGTTATTTTTGCCTGTACGTGTATGTAAACACGAGCCAGATCCAGATATTCGTCAGCGCAGCTACCACTGACCACAAATTCAATCGGTCCATTGTTAGAGATCGAAGTTATGGGTCTATAGGTCTGTAGAGCACCGCTCTCAATAGCTGTCTGTATAGGAACGGTAGCGAAAAGGTCCAACTCAGATTTAGAGTTCAGCTCAACTACTTTATTTATATGTGCCATTGTAGATTATTTAGTGAAAAATATCTTTGAGTTTTCTTTTGGTAATTTTCTTTTTCTTGTTGTTTGTTTTCTTCACCGTTGGTTTGCTCGGCTTCGGTTTCTTATTTTGCACTGTTTTTCTGCGTTTAATGTTACTCGACTGGATAACTGTACTCGTATGGCGTTTCCTATTAGATGGCATCCGTTTATATCCTTCTCCGTACATCATTTTATGAGTCAAATTGGTTACAGCTTCTTTGGATCTATTATTGAAGGCCGTACGCGGATTGACATTGTTAACGATATCGTTCAGAAAATTAGAGCCACTGTTGATCACTTCACGACCCACCGCTGTGGTCCCTTTTTTCAAAATTGGTAAAACTCTTCTGAATAGTCCTCCTAGGAATGAACCAATGCCACCACCTCTCTGTATAGAACCGTGACCACGTTGATATATGGGTCCACTATAGAAAGAATTTCCAGACCCTGCCTGTGTAATATAGTAATGGGTGAGTGCTTCAAGCTCTGCCATGTTAATATTTGTAGCTGTTTCTCCTGAAATGTAGTTTCACGCTCAGCGTACCGTATTGGAATGGCATGAGTCGCCCTTCGATATCCCTTATATCTATTTTGATGGACTCAAAGTTCTGCGACTGCACAGATATGTATTGAGGTAGACTAAACATAGTGTTGCAAGACTGGCCAAAATATGGGCGCTGAATGCCTGAGTTAGTACTGATTATACCCAAAACTTTTCCCCAACTATCACCAATAATTTGTGGTTCCAGAATGTCACAGTAAATTAACATTTTCTCTGGCATGATTGTGTTATTGTTTGCAACATGTGGTGCAAAAGCACCACCACGTATTTTGAATTGGGGTGGATACCCCAACTGTAAACCTAAGCGTGTACTGAGTTTACAGCTCTCGATCCACTTCCGTCCTATCTCTACAATATCATTACCGGCTCCTACTTTGTTGGCCCATGAATTGAATTCAAAGAATGTTTTCTGTTGTGTTTTCTGGTCGATCTTCGAATTTATAGCGGTAATGACATCTTTTATATCAGTATAGTACCCTGGTAAAATATCTGTGTTGATCATGATAGGTGACTTTAGCGGTGCCGGGGGCTTATCATGTGACTTATCCAAATGCCAATTGAGTACCTCTTCAGTTATCTCATAGGTCTCTAGCATAATTTCGTTTTCGCCGTCTTCAACATTCATAAAAGTGTATGGGTATTGTATTTCGGTCATAGCAACCTCCCAATTGCCATCCAGATACATGTACCGTGGTAATTGCACTGTAAATGTACTGGTCTTATTCTCAGGATAATAATTCATTGAGCTGTTTGACAACAGTGTCATGTAAAAACTATTGTTATTCATTTTTTTGTAATGGTAGAGGCATTTATCCACGAATTATGTTTACTGCTGTAGCCTCGCCACTCCACAAGATACTGAATCGTTTTACCACGCTTCCTCTGTTTTATAATCGTTTTGATGGCCTTGGCTGCTGACTCATCGAAGATTACTTTTTGTAGCTCTGGTTCATAGAAGGTCCCTGTTATTTCTTCCCCGTCCAGATCAACAATCCTGTATACCACAGGGTCTCTTTTCACAATCTTTTGTACCTTGAAACATTCATTTGTCCAGCCGCTTTCGTAACCTTTAGAGAAGGTATTTTTACTTTTAGAAATACGCACGTAGTCCCCGACTCTGAGCTTTGACTTAATTCTGTTAATTTTCCTTTTTTTTGCTTTACGTGCCATCTGGGATTTCATTGTGTTCTCATACACTTGTAAAATGTTATTTTCATTGACATCAACTGGTGCCATTTTAATGGTACGATGATAGCTGTTGTTGTATGCATCGACAAAATCATCCAGCTTGTCAATAAATGTAAGAGAACCAGTGTGTGTGAAATACTTGAAAATTCTCCCCTTCAATGTGCGTATAGACCGTTCACAAATACTTGCCTTTGTATCAGGATTTCTGGTTGAGTTGTAAATTATGTCTTTCTCTTTTAAGAACTTTTTAAACTTCAGTGCTGTAAATTCACCGCCATTATCACTCTGGATACGTACAGGTCGCTGATCAGTTTTTTTAAATATTTTCTTGAAAGCCGTAATAACAGCGTCTGCATTCTTCTGTGTTAATGGCTCGACAAACATGTACTTCGAGAAGCAATCAATAACAACTAAAAAAATTTTACTTTTAGAGTTTTATTTTAAAATGCTTATGTTTTACATTATCTAACCTAGTAAATATTTTATGCCATTGTTTTCCTTAGAGTAATCAGTCGAAAATTCAGCCAAATCACACTCCCACAAATCACCGATGTTAGTTACGTTGTAACTATTGCGCGGAAAATGTATGCGATGCGGTTTGTGGCGTGTATACGTGTACTGTTTTTGTAACCATTCGGTAATTTTCTTTTTTGAAAATTTCTTGTTTGTTGCTAGCCATAACTTTTCTACAGTTGAAAAGGAGGCAGGGTGTGAAGGTGTGTAATAGATTTTACTCAATTTGTTATCCATTGTCTTATTTTCCGCCGTACGGGGTCCAGTTGACCCAATACCCATCGTAGCGTGAGTTTTTACGAACTTTGTCGGTTTTACGGAGTCTATCATGTATTGGTGTACCACGTGGTAAATTACTTCGTAATTGAGTAGTTCGTCGTTGTGCAGGTAACGGTGGACTGGCTAAAAGTTGTTGATGATGGGAATGTCTACCCGTTTTAGGTGTAACTCCCGTTGCTGATGGATCAGATAGAAAACTTGGGTTTGATGGACCGGGGTCTGCAGAGTTATCTGGGTCTTTGTGTCTTCCGTCTGCACTCTCATCTAAAACAGGGTCTGTCTCTTCTTTTTTTATTTCGAGCTGTGTATAGGTAGGTATTGATACACCGATAGGGTTCGGTCTTATATTTTCCTTTTCACTTTCGCGTAACAAGAAAAGGTATTTTTATAGACGTTGATTGTATTCACGAAGCCTTGCATCTGCTGGTAGATCCTCACGGGTCAAAAGGTCCTTCAATTGGGTATCCAGATGACTGATGGCAATGGCATTAGACCCGTAATTTGTTTTACTGAATTCAGTGGCTTTGGCCAACGAATTGATGGCCTCAACAACTGTGTCTTTGGTCTCTGGTTTGGCTTCAACCAGAATCATTTTTCGGGCGTGTTTCATTTTTTACTGTATAACGTGCTGCTGCGACTATCGGTTTCAGTAGGACAGGAAGAAATGACCCACCGTTTTGTACAATCAAATTACGCTTTTTCTCTAGACTACCCTGTACGTTCAAAAGACTTCGTAAAACTGACTTGAATTTTCGTAAATTTCTTGTTTCGGTAGCTGTCAATTTGATGTTCCCGAGTAACGTATTCTGAACACACTCCAATATGGTCTTAATTAGATCCAGATCGCAATTGCTGAGTATACTCTTGCGTAGCCTGGGCTTTGCTGTCTGAACAAGCTTTAATGTCGGTAGATGTTTCTTTACTGATGCCATTCTCGATGGTACTGCTTTTATATTACCTGCTTCACTCTCTTTTATACGGTGTGTTTTCTTGGTATATAGAGAATATTTGAAGGGTTATCCTCTGGAAAAATGTTTGTGCGGTATCTGAAACGGTCAGGTGTTGTCTGGGTCAGGTCCATAACAAGGTAACCGTAAGGTACTGATGTAGCGTCTTCAAAAATTTCTTTCATGTAGGACAGACTCTGCGGGGCGATTTGTCGGGCAAGTGTTGAAAATTGGACCCTATCTCGAGGATTTTTATACATAACAATGTAGTGTGAATTTAACGAAATGTCGCGTTGTCCCCTCCCTTTGTAAAATATATTTTGACAGATAAAAATCACCGAGACAGATAAATGATGGCTCAGCTTGGTGTAAAAATCAGACAGGTCATCAGATTGTGACATAAGATCGTCGATGATGGCTAGTCTCGGTTTCTTATCTTCAAACAGTTCAATACCAGGTAGAGCTTGTAAGTATCTGATTGGTGTTTCACAGCCCTTCAGATCCTGATAACTATACTCGGGGGCACAGTAAATTATCTCGTGGATTGGTATGTCAACCATATGTGGAAGAAATTTCAAAAACTTGGCCGTAAAAGTACTCTTTCCAGAAGATGTCGGCCCCGCTACAATGGCTTTTCAAAAGAAAAAAGACTGTGCAAGCTTAACGATTGGACTTAATAGGAAAGCAAAATTGTTTACTCGACTGAACCCTAGAGGGTTCAGTCAAGCAAACAATTTTTCTTTCCCCGTAGTTGAGACTGCTTACCCGTAAATGGATGTTTCCACTTGAAAGCCATCACTGTTATTAATCCATTTCCACTGATTACCTTCAGCAATATATACGCGTAAGCCGACCGGCCGGAGGTGAGAGGGGGGGGGGGTTGTCCTTTGTCCTACTCAACGGTGGAAGGGAATAGTAACTATTTATAAAGAGGCCACAATCTTTCAGAGACCCAGTACGGAGTAGGAGATCGATGTAAACACATACAAGAAAATGGAATTTGTTAAACAGTTGTTGTATACCTTACTGACAATCGAACAAAAAGAAGCAGCTTTGACAGATCGTAAAATAGCTGTGTACCGTACACTTTGTGAACACCTACAACATTGTTATGCTGGTGAGAGTCACGAGACCTGTGCTCTGTGTGTACAGTCAGAGGAAAAAGATCATGCCCCTTGGTATGCCGCAGTCAAAGGTATACCCAAAACGACAATAAAAGAATGTCTTCAGGGTCTCACCACAACCCGTATCCGAGGGAAAGAGCTGACTTCTATTTTGATGGAATTGTTGAACAAAATCGAGTCCTACTATAAAGAGGATGAGGAAAAATCTTATATCTGTTCTTATTATCGCCGGTCACTGTTGGGTTGTGATAATTACGTAGATGCTCATACGAGAGAATGTAATGCACCAAATGGCAAAAAATGTTCTTGTGAATATAGGGACGGGTATCGAGCCACTGAGATTATACTAAGTTTCATTAACACATTCGTATTCGAGACTGAGTGGGAGACAGCCGGCGAAGAAGAAGAACAAAGTGCACTACCATGACACGAAGATTTTTCAAATTTCGATTTAAATGTCAAGACGGAGAAGAAAAAACATGTTTTTCTGCATTTAGACGAAAAGTGTTATGTCTTTGTGTGTGCTCTGAAACGAAAGAATATGGTATAAAGGACAGGACAACCCGGGAGAATATTCATTCCGAAACCGACTTTCGCACAAACGACTCCAACAAAAGTATAAAAACAATGGCTTCATCAGTTAAAACTACCAACAATGACCAGTATGGTCTCTGGGACCATGAACCTCGACTGTTTGGCGAAAGATACTTTTACCTCAACAAATCAACTACTAAATATGTCTCTGTCGGACTAGACCCTTGTACAATTAATCCAATCGTACGGATCTGTAACAGGGTCACAGGTCGCTATATTACAATTACACACGATATACTTGAGGCCTTCTTTGCAGTCATATCTAAAATTATATCCGGGTCGTATAGCCTAAACTATGGCTACATTGAACAAATCAGCCCTAATCTTGAACCCATGAAATTTGCATCTATGGGCAATGGCATATGGAGGATATCGGACGGTTCTACAGAATATTCAACTCTACAGATACATACCAGCAGTCTCAAGGCATTGGTCCGTATCATGGATGTCATAAACTGGCAGATCGGGTTCTACAATTGTGACGCTTTCAAATCATTGATCGAGCTCATGAACAATAGAATTAAGACTATGACAGTTAAAGAGGCTGATTCTTTTCTGATGGGTGAGCTCCAGAACCCGTTACACGGCTTCATTGAACACAGCGTTCTAGCTGATTTGATCTGTTACCGCGATATGTTTATACATTGAAGAAGAAAACAAATAAAAACATTTCAAACACTTCAAAAAAAACGTATTTTTCTTTCATTATTTTCTATAAAAGTTAAACCCCTTGCTGTACCCTGACTATTTGGAATTCAATACTCGACTGAGGAGAATGGAAACATATATTGGTAAAAGAAAAATGATGATCTTGAAGTATTTCGAAATCGGTAATGACGAAGATGGAAACCGTGCCGAATACACAAGATACATCTGTATACCTTATACTCGAAAGAGATCACAGTTTATTAAGAGTTATATGTCCCGTTTAAATTTACTTATTAGCCCATACCGAGGTTGGTATGTGAAATGTAAATTTATCAGAGGGTCTGAAAATATTGAAGAATACATAGAACATTTGAAATGTAAAGTCGCAAAAGCTCGAGCCAGTGGGTACGGAATTCGGGACCCAATCACAGCAAGAATGTATGCTTCTAACCAGTTGCTACCTCACGAGACTAGGCTAAAGTACAACTTACCCTGTGCCTTCCATGACTGTTTTGGCGAACATTTTATGGATGAGGATAAGGCCGGGGTGGATGTGTGCAGATTATAATATAAGTACTTTGCGTCTCAGAAGAAATATTTCATTTTATCTGTCACTTTCCTACTATATAAAGTGTTTCGATTTTGGAATAAGACACACATTCACTACCATTCTTTTGTGGAGTAACCAACTTGTGCTAGAAAAATGGATATTTACAATTGCAAGAAAATAATTGTAATGAAATATTTTGAAGTCGGTACAGATATGGAGAAAAATCGCGTCGACTACACTAGATACATATGCATACCTTATACACGAAAGAGATCACAGGAAATTAAAAATTATATTATTGGTCTCAACTCATTTGTTGGTCATGAATGTAGTCGGTATGTGAAGCGTAAATTCATCACAGGCGAAGAAAATATTAAACAATATTTGGGACATTTGAGATGTAAAGTTACAAAATTAAAAGATGTTGATTCTGAAGAAATTCGTGAACCCATCACTGCAAAAATTTACAAGGCCAACGAGATGCTACCCCATGAGGAACTGCCTGATTGGGATTTTCCGGTAGTCTTCAATAACCGTTTTGGAGAACATTTTCTTAATGATGAGAAGTGGGGAGTGAATATACGCAACCTATAAGTACACTTTCTCTGTATAAATATTTATCAGTACTTTTCGAGATGTGTCCGCTACACAACATCATTCGATTGTTACACAGCTTCGAAGATTTTACAATTGTTACTAGGTCAAAAGTAGCAGAGTTTCATTCATGCCATCAGCGTTTCAAAGAGTACATGGCTCTCACTAAGACTGTCAAGAAAGATCATCTGGATAAATGCATCAACTATGGCTCAGTGGAAAGTATAAAGGATTGCGACTGTAAAACCTACATTTACAATACACTACCAGACCTGATTCGCGAGATTTTAGACCATATTGCCATTTCATACATTATAAACTTTAAATACTGCAGCAGTAGTTCAATGCATACAGATGGGTTTGTGGACAAGAGTTGTACAGATTGCATCTATAACTCACCAGCGCATCGAGAATAAAAAGAAATCTTTATTAAAAATTAATTGTACCTTACAAATGAAATAAACTTAATATTATTTCTTATAATAAAAAAAAATCGATTTTTTTTCTTATTCTAAAACCCATACGGTAAAGTCTTATAATCTACATTACATTTTTGCCTCTTATTGTAATTAAAACTGTATGATTTAGGTATACGAATAGTGTACACATCACCGATTTTAGACCGTCGAATACAGTCATTTTCAAATACTATGGGACCTTCAATGAGTCCATCCACCATTTTTTTCATTACATCAAAACTGAGAACTTGTGAATTTTCATGGTTTAATGTAATACCCTTAACCTTCATAACAGTAAATATTTCATTTTTTTCTGGTGAGTATACTTTGAATGCATAGTTTTTTGGACCGCCTGAAACGTATTCTATAATGTATGAACCAGGACCATACGTTTCCAATTCATTTGTCATTTGTCCTAAAAAATTACCAGTCTCTACCATGGTCTCACCCTCTTTGTACGAGAAGATAATACTGTCAGTATCGTGATAATAGACCCTATCTGAACCTAACATATCCATATATTTGTACAGTTCCATCCTTGCATAAGCCGTGGTGAATGAGGCTAAAATGACATTTGTAGTCTTGTCAGGAATACGTGCTTCGGTCAATTCCTTATACATGAGTAACATATTTTCTTGTCCCAATGGCAAAACACTGTGAACTTCTATATTAGGGTCAAACATTTTGTTCAAAAGAACATCATAGCTCTGGACCAACATCGTACGAATAAGATCTGGTCTCATTCCAAACCTACCCCAGAAAGAGTTTAATTGATTTTTTGCCATTGCACGTAGGGACTGGTTATATTCCATTTTTGTTGCGTCTAAACGCACACCCTCCCTTTCCTCAAACTCATCTAAGAAACTCTGCTTTTCCTCCTCTGTCACACATGAACTAGGATATCCTGAGCTTTGTGCTTTTATGCGTAAAAATGCATCAATGTATGGTGCAAATAGACCACCGGTACGTGTTTCAGGCTCATATTGTGTTGTCTCATATTCCCAGATCTCATCAATTTTAACAATTTGGTAACCCTTTTCAATAGCCAACTGAACTTCGGCCATTACCCATGTACCAGATAGCTCTCTCTCCGCGTCTGAATGACTACATTGGCCTTGATTGAGATCTTGGGCACATTTGTGACATAATACGAACATCAGTTTACCGTGATACCGTGAAGGTAAAACTGGGAGAGCCAATCCTCGAGGTGGGAGAACGGTACACATCATAACACCGTTAATATTCTGCCAATTTACTTTGTGACAGCCATTGCCTACGTGTACTTTAGGATGTCCAATGACATTTGGGGCTTTCTTATTAATACTTGGATATAATGAACAGATGTCCACATAAAATAACTTTGTTTCACCGTCTGATTTAAAATACAATCTATTGGCATTAGTCCTACCACCATAGAAGGCATCTCTAGGATTCAATGGTGGTATTTTCACCATAGGATGTTGTTTTAATCTTGAGTCTAATGCAGGGTCGTTTTTTAGTTTCTTTCTAAAATCGCATTCTCTCATTGTAATTAAATTATAACCAGCTTCCTTTATAGCTTTATTCTTATTCTTAGTACTCTCACGTCGCATTCTCATTTCATCTGCTCTAGATGATTTGTCAAGGGGATTATACTGAACAGGGATACATTCACATCCATGGTACCAATCCCCGTGAAACTCAAACACTGTCTTCTCATACACCCCATCAACCCGTCCTGCACCTGGAATCACCACCTCTCTACCTCTACCTGAATGTTGAATTTCAATACCTAACTCCTCCTCAACATGACATAGCCATTTAATTGCTATTTCAGACTGATTATCGACAAATCGATAGCCTCTACTTGGTATAATACCAATTGTTTCCTTTTGAAGATATTTGCTTCTGAAAACTTTGTTACATGCCCCGGCCATTGTACAAGCGTCTAGAAACGGATCTATCTGATTACACTCCCAAAAATCTGTAACAAATTTCAAACAAGCTTTGCGCAATATTGTAACATCCTGTACACAATAATTAACCAATTCCTTTTTATTATCAAAAATATAATCTGATGGAAGGGAATCATACCAATGATCAAATTCGATTCTACCCCTGGTACTCATACTATCGGGACAGTAAAATTGCTTATCTGGTACAGGTCCAATGTAATTTAAGTTACTATTTACGTTGAACAAGTGACAATAAAATCCTTTACTACCCTCGAATCCAAAGATTTTAGGTAATTGCGATAACCCAGCATGAAAATAATTCAATGAATCTAAAAAGTGAATTCTCCTGCATAGTGAAATAAAAACAGCCTTTGTACCATTCATTATTACATTGACATCGCTGTACTTATCATTGTTTTCGTATATCTCCTGAAGAATGAACTGACCATCGAAGCCAGACATATTGTGGGCTAAAGTTATGACTTTACTAAATCTGAAGGTTTTCCTAGTCTTCTTACTATCGGTAGTAATTTTCTTTTTCTCATTGGCCTTTTTACATAAAAACTCTAAAAGGTCGGTCACACAATTGGTGGAGTCGAAAATATATTGTCTCTCGCCACATTCCTCACATTCTTCACTCAGATCATTATTATAGGCACATTTTAAGCAGGCAGTTTGTACAACACATAAGTTAGGTACATGTTTCCGTTTGTGTGGCTCGCTTGGATACAAGGGGGTATCTTGCTGTGTTTCAAAATCATAAAATACATAAAGAATATTATTTGCAGGTCTTCGCTTAGTAGCATATAAAGGCATATGGCATTGATGTGTATATGCTACATCATCCTCACATATTTTACAATAAAAGACACCGCACTGGTGATCAGTTTTACTCTTGTAACAGACATCACAAATAGGACACTGTTTCCGTGCATCGCATACAGAAATTTTTCCTTTAGTGCCAACTTTTGGTATTACATGCTTTACATAACAGTCATCTCCTAAAAAGTCCCTGTTACACATATCGCAAGTTATTATATCATCTTCAGGAACTGGAGGGCATTTTGGAGATGATTCACAAAATGAACATGCATATTTGCACACATGATCAGTATTTACATTTGCGCTAGATTGACAATCTGGACACATATAACTTACGGCAAAACAGGCAGTAAGGCTTCTCATCGCAAAATAATGCCCTTGGTCATACATTATATTAATTTTTCTGTCACTTATGAATGCACTATCGGTATAAGGTATTGTTTTCATATCGAACCCCCAATATATTATTATCTGATACTCTGGCATAACATTTTGAAATTTTTTAACTTCGTCTAATGAACATCCATGCGTAATTGCAGTCATATTTACACCTGCTAGTAAACATAAATTGACAGCAGCTCCTCGCAATTTTTTGAATGCATTTTTATAACTATCAAATTCTACTTTAGTGATCTCCTTATTATTTAGCTTTACACATTCTCTACCCATAATAATAGCGTAGGGCAAACAATATTGGTCAATATGGTTCTTTGGCACAGTATATTTTATAAAACATGCTTTTCTTTTTATAAATTCAGAGTTTTTTTCACCTATTTCCTTTTTAATAACACCACCTGACCCATGCGGTAATTGTATGTAGTGAAATTGTATACTCAGAAAACCATCTAAGAAAAATGACTTATTACTATCGAATACCTTCATGATATGACTTAAAATTACCTCGCTATTGAACTGATCCGCTCTTCTAAGAGAGATGTAAATCGGATCAGTCCCACAATTGTTATTTTCTAATGTCATACCAATACGGTCGCCATCCCGTATTTCGTATGACGATCGCTTAAAAAAATAATCTATGATACTGTCAAAAAGTTGCACCAACCATGTTTCGGGCTCCCGCGCTGAATCAGGCGTTCTTATTTTTAGACTGTAGCACGCCCCTTGCATACGGAATTTTTGGTAATATTGTTCATTGGAAGCGACGACCGTAAACAAAGGGCTTTCTGATAACTCAGACTGCACACCATGGCCCAGATCTCTCCCTCCACCGTCACCGTATTGTATCACCACTTCTTGTCCGGGTATATATTGACCAGTAGTAGGTACACAATTGTAAAGATTACTCAACCACACACCACTCAAATCTACAGTTGCATTCGTATTTTCAACATTCCAAGATTGTCCACCACCGTATTGTATACCTGTACACTCGTTTGCGACATCTACGGTACAACTTTCATCATCAATACACTGCACAGCACCATTTTCGCTCACAGGATAAAGTTCATTCATGACACGACCCATTTCTTCATAATAGGTTCTCATGTCAGATTCTGATATAGATACACATTCACTCAAGTCTGCATCCAAGAATTGGTACTCATTGAACCAGTCACCTCTCTCAGTGGATGCATCGACCTCTTCACAAATAGGATGATCGTTCCGTGCATCCATTTTTAACACAGTGAGATATTTCAACACAAATTAGTTTAAAAAGTTTTGTGATGCGATTTTTTCTTTTCTTGTTAGAATCTTTTTGTGAGATTTTTTTCCACCAAGATTTTTCTTGGATGAATTTTTGTTTCGCTCACTCTAATTAGTCTTCTAATTAGTTTTTCTAACCCGATTTTTTCTCTCAACGAATTAGATTTTATATTTTCAGCTACCACAATCACCCAACACCAGATGTCACTCAAATATAGACAAAAACAATTTGATGACAGCAAGACAGCACCAACTACTTTTTATCCTCGCAAAATATTCAAAAAATAATAATAACAACAAAAAAACCAAAACACAAGTACAACCTAGCGTACCTCTCTCCAGAAATAGACTGTGCTGTTCGTTCAGCACTGAGTCCTTTTTATACAGAAAATATCACCAAAAATGTGAGAAAAAATCAACGTTCACACGGATCTATCCCACAGACAATTTTTCCTTCTAGGAACACATCTGAGAATGTACACCGACTTAAA
Source organism: Bradysia coprophila (assembly GCF_014529535.1). NCBI lineage: Eukaryota > Metazoa > Arthropoda > Insecta > Diptera > Sciaridae > Bradysia > Bradysia coprophila. The sequence goes on along the minus strand of NC_050735.1, from coordinate 3,803,273 downwards.
AAGAAAAAAACCGATATTCTCACAAACTATTCAACACAAAGGACTTAAAAGAAACACCGTTTATACACGGAGTATATGTGCGTATAGTTCAGCGCATAGTCTTTGCAAAGGATATACACCGCCTATAGTAAAAGGTACTGTGACTATACCGCCTATAATAAGTGAAAATAACACAAAAGGATATGCGCCGCGTATATAAAGTGATACAAAGAAAAGTTGCCGCTTATATAAAGTAATTAATGTGTGATAAAAAGCGGCAATCTCTTTATATAATGTTGTGATATAAAGTGAAATTTACCGCTTATATAAGGCGGCGATATAAAGAAAATTTGATGCTTATATAAAGTAATTAATGTACAATAAAAAGCGGTTATATAAAAGGGAATTTACCGCTTATATAAACCAATAAAGTAATTAATGACCAATAAAAGGCGGCAACCCTTTAATTAAAAGTTTGACAGTTCAGCCCATAACTCCCATGGTACTCTTCTTCCCTCGGTCTATACTATGAAATCGTCAATTGTAATTTCCAATGAAATAAAATCTTTTTAGGATTGTATAATCTGATGAATTGTCACAAATCAAGTTGTAAGAAAATTGAAAATGAATCTTGTAAATATTTTTCAAATATTATCTTGTTTATTTGTCCGATGATGAGATTATCTCTATTGATTTATTACAAATATTTACGATATACGTCTACGGCTGATCCAAAAAAGGGTTTGTTTGCCCACAACCCCTTACAACAATTCACATATTCATAAGACCATACAGATCGATAAAATTGAGAAACGGGAGTGCCACGTTAGTGGCCTTACTTGTTTTACCTGCTTTGCAATGAGAAAATAGTATGTTGTGTTACAAGTATTGTATGTTGATTTTTTCAGCACTAGCAATTGGGTCGTGTGCTGAAAAAATCTCATTACAATACGTGTAACACATCATGCTTTGTGCCAACCGAGAATTGAAATAGACAAATGCACAAAAATTCAGAATTTTCATTGTAAACAATCACTCTTCGAATTTGATCGATCACGTTGCTTTGCATTTTTTTAAAACGAATGCTGTAATAACTCATACGAATTTCATTTCAACACTGGTTTGAGTGTTGTAATAAGCCATGAAAACGGGTGTTGTAATTTTGGACATTTCAATCTAGTTATCGATATTGAAATCCGTCGTATTTCAATTCTCGGTGGCACAAATAAACTTTTAGAGAGGTAGCCCAGCTTTTATACGAGTGTAAACGTTCTCGTATAAATGGTCCTTATCAACTGCACTAGTAGTTTACGTATACAGAAAAAGATTTTTTTTCCTTGGTAACTGTCACTTTGTTTTGGTTTTGAAAAATGGTAAATGGTAACCGGCCGCAAATAGTGTATTTTTAGCAATTTGAATCCGGGTGCAAATAGTCTTATTATACTCTATTTGCACCCGTTTATGATGCAAATAATCTAAATTACAAGTTTTTTCTGACCAAAAAAAGATATCAAGTGATATTGTCATTAAGTCAAGTGAATATGTCAAAGGTTTGTTGTTTATACCTATATACATTACTTACATCCACATTCAAATACAACTTTCTTCAGAATGTCATTTGAGTTTGACGAAACACCCAATGGTTGGGCCAGTTTGTGCTAAAAAAAAATTCAAGTTGTTTTTGAAGAAAGCCCCAAATAGTAAGGCCAGTTTGTACAAGGGCGATCATTAATAAATTACGTAACGCTGTTACGTAGCTGTCATCAAATCTTAAATAACTCGAGAAATACGCAGCCTTCTGATTTGAAGGATAGGAAGCATAGTTTCAACTTTTTTTCCCTTGTGACGAAAAAGGTACATTTCCTTACTAGTAAAATTTTTGTTTCCTGTATGCAGTCATTCAGAAAGGCCGTCCGATTTTCCGCTTTTTCTGATTTTTCGTTTTACAGTTTTTCGTACTCAAACACAAATTTCAGCAATGCACTTCAAGCAAAAGTGCTTCGATTGACACCTGCCAAATAGAGTACTATTTTGTATGAAATTTTGCACCCACTCTTTTTACAGCGTAAAATTTTGTATGGAGCAATGGAGCACTGTCAAGTTTCAGTACCCTATTTAGAGTACCACTTTTGCTTAAAGTGCGTTGATTTAAAAGATATCTGAGACGATTTGTGCCTTGAGTTCAGGTTCGAATGATTTATTCAAACAATTACACAATTACAATCCGGCGTTGCTATTTTTGATCCGTTAATTCCCATCAACGATATTATAGATTTAATCCCATTCCCAGAATGCATTCCTAAAAAAGAAAATTTTCCTTCCATTACCATTTGCATCCAACTACGAATGATTTGAGGATTTTACCCCAATCCGACAAGGTACTTTATCTCCAAATCTTTTCTTCACTGTGTCTACTTTCTGTCGATGACTCTGAACATCCTTTCTTCCGAAAAGCAAACACGTCACTCCCTAATGGGACATTGAACTTTTGACATTTTTTGTATTTTGATTAAGAATGTTATTGTAAACAAAAAATTGTTCTACACTATTACAGAATTTTCAAGTTTTGTACTTTTAATTCATATTTGAATTACGGCTACGACCCAAATTCAACCTAAAAGCAAACCTTTTTCGTGAGAGAATTAAGAAAAAATGACATGAGAAGAAAAGAGAGGCATATAGAGACGTATAGTCTTTTTTATGTTTGACTGATCCTTGAAAATCAGAAAACAATTAATTAAAAATATAAATGTTTATAATTTTGCGATAGTTTAGAATAATTTGTTGCTTAGAATAATGTTGTCTATCGAAATTATTGAAACTTCAGTCCCCCATTAATAAATAATAATTACGTTTTATCTGCGATTGTAATTCTAACTCACCTCCGTTATATCCAAAACGTCTCCTTGAACTAAACCACAAATATTAAAGAAGACTTCTTGAATGCTGTAGTTCCTATCAGTTGGATTCTTTACCTCTTTCGGTGTTGGACATTGAGCTTCGCCACTTCCACGTAGAAACTAAAAATCAAACAGTAAAGTTGATTTGTTTTGAAAAGGGTGGATGTGAAATGTCTCTTAGTTAAAATATTTTTTAGTATACCTCCTCGCTGATCTCAGCATGGCAATCAATAGAATGTTGCCATAAAGTCGCATTATTTTTATTGTCACAGAGAATCTGTACCCCTTTGACTATTTGAAATATCGATATACAATCCGCACCGATATTCGGCATAGAATTTGAATAAATTTGTTGAAAAATGGTGCAAATGCAACACCAAAATAAATTTACTTTTAAATTCATTTTTTATTTAAACAACAAATGTTCAGCTCAAAGTGCAATCAAACTATATTTTCCTGTCTTGCATTGAGCTCAAATATTTATAGTCAAAGTGTAAGATATCAGGTTATAAGCGGCGTTATCGGTACTATAAAGTATTCCATTCATGTCAAATGGGAAGGTTGCGTAAAATTGAATTTAAAAAACTACGATAAAACCTTCAAGTCAACTAGACAAAGTTTTTATTTAGACAATTAATTACTTTGGACTCCTCTGTAAGCGCATTAGCTTAGGCTAGTTAATAAGAACACTCGTTTCGCAAACTATTTTACATTCATGTGATTAAGTACTTATACCTATTGTTTCACTAGTTGTTCAGACTACTGAAAAAATTACACATTTTAATTAGTCAAAGTGTTAGTTCGCACTCTCGTCTGTGTATTGTATTGTCACTTCGTACACGCGGGCGGAGTCAATGAACACTCCATTCGCACAGGCGTCTGCGGAGTACGATTAGCCAAAATATCATGAAGTGGTTAATCGCACTCGCTTCGCTCTGACCGCAAACAGCTATTATTGGAATTTCTAATTTTCTCCTTGGTGAACAAATAACTATTGATTGTTCGTCGAAGTGATTTATTGATTTATGTGGTTGTTCTTAGTCTATTTCAGTTGTCCTGTGCACAAAACGTTGTTTGCACCTCGACATTAAAGTCATTTTTTCAACACCAGTCCTAAATTAAGCGGTTCAAGTCACGTCAACTCTACCAATCAAGCATTCTGCAAATTCAAAACTAAAATGCGAATTATCATTTTGTGTTTATTAATTTTCGGTTTAATGAAAACATTATTCCATTTGAAGGTACCTAGTTTCGTTAGTTAAACATTGCAAAACTCGCAAAATGAGAAGATAACCTGGGAGATAATGTCATAATATTCAAAATTTCGATGACAATTTTAGAACCAAAATGGGTTAGATCAACACACGACAAGCATTAGTGGTACTCTAAATAGGGTACTGAAATAACGTTTCTTTTTGTTTCTGGGTACTGAAACTTGACAGAGTGTCCGACAACTGTATTATACTTGAAAAAAGACCATTTCGACTATGATCATTTTTGCTTGAAGTGCGTTGGCTAGGTTTAAGAACGTCATTATCTGATTGTCAATTTGTGAACTAAATATTTCGATAATGTTTCATATGCTCGTTTCGCTCGTATCAGCTCGTATCTAACGTGTTAATTCAACCCATTTACTAACTAGTGAGCAAAATAGCTTTCTTTAAGCGAGACGACTCAAAAGGAAATATCAGGTGTGATACAAATCTAAAAAAACGAGTCATCAGAACAGTCGGAGCGTTTGCTGCGACTGAGCCCCGTACGAACCCGTATATCTATTGCGTACATGACCCTACTGCGTCTATCGCCCTACTTTGACCGTAAGCCTATTGCGCACGTAAACGAAGTTAAAGTAAAATTATTAAATAATGTGTAATTCGTATTAAGCCCCGTACGACGTCCCTTTCAAATGTAACACAAATTTCAAATTGACCTAAAATTTTAATTTATTAATGGTATAAATACACATAGGGCCTAGTTGCGGCCCCAATCGAAGGACCCAAATTGTATATTTTGTCAACAACATTTCCTTCGGCCTTCGATTACCTTACAAATAAAACAAAAATTATGAAAATCGGATGATATTTACTCGAGCCATATGCAAAATACATTTAGTGCCGAGTAGCCTTTTACTTCTAGTGCTCTAACTCACTTACAGTGAACGACATCTCAAATGTCTCACTGTCAAATTTTTCTGAGAATTTTATTGTGTCATTGCAAATTCACAATGACATTCTCTGAAAAAAATGACAGTGAGACATTTGAGATGTCGTTCACTGTACCCGATTTTCACAAACTTTTTTTTTCTGTATTGGTATCGTCAATACCTATCTTTTACCGTTTTATTAAAATTTTCTTTCGTTTATTTTGCCGTAGATATCCCCAAAAGACCTTAAAACACTTAGGCGGCCGTAACTCACAAAGGGCCGACCCGAATATGCCCATCATTTCGAACCTAGCCTCACTATTTCAACTACCTTTCAGGGGAAAAAATTTTGAAATTGGATTTACGTGAAGAACAGACAACATCGTTATTGCGGATTCGTAATCTATGAACATAGGCAAATACTTTGACCTTAACGTCAGCTTCGAATTCCATCAATTACACACGGCATCGTAATCCTATAAGCCCCTTTGTACTTCAGACGGGGCTATAAATAAATAAATAAAACAGACAGCTGTTCATGTCACGTCAACTCTACCTTTCTACAGTTTTGCAAATTCTAAACTGAAATGCGAATTATCATTTTGTGTTTATTAATTTTCAGATTAATGAAAATGTTACATCTATTAAAGGTACTCACATGAGAGTTTCGTTAGTTAAAACTTGAAAAAAATAAGTTTCAGTGCTTATTCTCATGAATAATAAAACTTAAGGACCAAAATGAAAATTAAATTTGTCGGACGGATTATTTTTTTGGTAATAACTTACCAGATGGCCCGTGGACCCAAATAATGAAAACTTATTAAATCTACTGAAAAAATGCATTTTTTTCAATTCGAAAATGTTTTCTTTATAATTTGCCATAATCTTCGATACAGTACTTCAAACTCTCCACTGTGAGTAAATAGAAAAAACTTTGTATTGCGACTCCTTCTCCGAAGCGAATGAAAATTTTCAACATCCGCATCCATTGTCGTATTTTTGACAAAATTCCTAAGAAAGTTGTCTTGATCGTCGCGACCATTTTCAAAAGCATAGTTAAACCAATGGTCACCCTTTACATCCACGAGTTTGATGGGCTCAGACCAGCGAGAAAAAAAAGTCGCATTGGAATTTATGTGGGTCGGAACGATTGCTGTCATGAAAACGTCTTCATGAGTACAAACCCTTCCCACGAATGATCTTGAAATATCATCCACAATCCGTTCAATCACATGGAATGGCGTTATGTATCCAACCCCAGCGCAATGATCCGGAAACTTCCCGCTCGGAAAATCTACAGGTGAAGCATAAAATCTGCTTTCTGTATCGTTGACTGTATTTTCGTTTTGATGTAATTTACACCAAATGTTTGATGATACCATATCAGCTGGTGAAAATGAATCCAACTGCCTGGTTAGTTCAAAAATATTTACGAGGACATCATCATCGGTTTTCACAACAATTTGAGCCTGTCTGCAATAAGAAGTGATCCAATCGTAAGCCATAATTGTTTTTAGTGTCAGATTTCTGTACGCATCTACAAAATCGCCCATGATAACATCGCCATAACGATCCGCTTCCTCTTTTAGCTTATTGTTATTGGCCTCATCATCTTCCTGTCCGTTCGAATTAGCCAATACAAAAATGATGGTTAGAATTCGTACATTGTTCGCATTTTTAACAGTACCATAGGTCTGGCGGACTAGATTTCTACGATAAAAATTTTTTCTAGACGACAGCACCACAATAACTGCAGTTCTTTGATTCTCATTGTCTGCTGCAGATGAGACGCACAGGTGTTTATTCATAAAAACAAATTTAGATTTTGGACGATGTGGCGGTAGAGACAGTATTGGTAGATAAATCACTGTGAGGAATGTCAAAGTCTGCAAAAGTAGAGAATTAATTTCGTAAGACAGAAAAGGCAAAATGAAAGGTTATTTTACTATTAAACTTAAAAGGAATAACACTCTCCACTTCACTAATTGATTTGATAAACAGCGAACATATTTCAGGCTCGATGGAATAAGGAATCCCATTTTTTAAGTCGATCCGGAAACTAAGTAAATTTTTGTTACAGTAAGTGGTATCTTTTAAAAGCCATATGTGGCCTTCCTTTCAATTCAAACTGACACTGATCATTGTGGCGTAACATTGACTCACTAAAAGAAGAAGCAAAACATTTTTATACCCATTCCAGGGATCCCATTTGCGAAAAAAGTGTTTTTTTGTTTGATTTTTTTTTGTAATGCAAAACTAATTAAATAAGTGATTCAAATAGACAGAACTGACTTACGACTTGTTGTGATTTTTCCATCGATACTGATGCGCTACCCAGCGCTGCATAAGTATTAAATTTAATTGCATTCAGTCTTTTCAAAAACTCAACGAATTTCTAACTTGGTAACTTATGGTGATCATGGCACCAATGTTATACTTTTACTGAAAATGTGGCACACACGGCTCCGATATTTGCCTTGTCTTAATAAAAATAATAATGAAATCTTTAGTCAAGGTCACGAGAGTATGCAAGGTGTTGAGGAATTTCGCGCCGTGACATTCACAATAACCCACAAAGTGACATTTTCCTTATACAGATTGTGTCATTTTGTCAATTATTGTAAATGACGCGGCGTGAAATTCCTAGCAGCCGTACGTCCAATATGATTATATGTACGTTATTATTTTGTCGTTACTCTTCATTAGACGGAATAGCTAAAATTTGCGTGTGACCCCTGTCATTCTGAAACACTTGTAACTTAGCGAAACTGTGACGTGAAACCTACCAGCTGTGCAAACTCGTAATTTAGACGATTCCATGCATGACCTAAAAATATTTCTGAATTGCAAAGAACCACTGCTCTGCTTCTAGCATGAATATAAGTAAGATTCGGAGGCTTATATAATCAAAATAGGCACTGCCTTTTCTCGTAAAGACAAAAGTCATGATTTCTTGGTGTGAATTCACACCGTAAGTGTGCCTAAAATTTGAATTTTAAGTGAACGATTCGATGAAAAAGTGAACCGAAAAGTACATTTCAATGCTTCCTTGTATGAAAATGACGCTACGTTAGAAAGACCTCCGCACTTTCCATTTTGAATTTCGACCGCACTTACGGCGTGAATTAAATTTTTTTGTGACTTTTTGACGTTGGAAAAATGAGTGATCATGCTAGAAGCAGTGCTACGAAACAAACCTATTTCCATTTCGATTAGTCACATATTTTGAAAATTCATACTTAAAACTGTAGAACGTCGATTCGTTAATTAACGGCCGTTATAATTTTACGATTAAGATTGGCTTGTTCAGTATTGTGTTTTTTATGTATGTGGAAGCACGGTGTTTTGGTTGGTTTTGAAATTAAGTTCCTCTATATATTGCACCAAGAAATCTGCGTAGCTTTCCAATATTGCCCTTATTTTTCGAATGTTCCATATCGACGGTCTCACAATAAAAAGAGGCTTAATTTCCCGTCAATGTTTTAGATAGAACGATTTCGAAAAAATAAATCAGCAGCTAAAATTGCTACAAAACAAATTTTGGTCAAATTTTTTCTGTACTCGCAATTTTCCGAGTAGCGGAACTAGGTGTCAAATTTACACTTCAAAGTCACATTCATCAAGACTCTGTCCGTGTCCATGCATTGGAAATCTAAGACCAGTAGCAATCAGGGGAAACCCCTGATCAACGTGTTCTTGGTACAAGGCAGATATAGTGTGGAGGTAATGCCAGCAGACGCGCGGTCTAACACCTAAGTTCGATTCTTATAACATTTCTATTCTTAAAATGGTTGACTATGACTTACTCGTGTTTCACAAAATGTTTTCGCTATCTCAAAACAGATGGCCCGAGTTTCTATTCAATTTTTGCAAACTTTCGTGCCACCTCACATCTGATTCTGTTATACATGACATTACCTCCACACAACATCTACCTTGTTGAATTCTAACACACCGTAGAAGACCAAGATCGTTCTACAAAATTTCATCAATATTTTCGTATTCATTATTCATTGGGTGAGGGAAATATTATCGTACTGCTAAACGATAATAATCGTACTGGTATAATGTTTTCATCCAAGTTATTTTCCTTTTAAGAATGCTTTCAAAATTTGGACTTTCTATCCAAATCAGAGTTATTTCCCTTTTAAGAATTTTTGGAAATTAAAACTTTTCGTTGAGGAAACCTCTCATAAAACAATAATCATCTGCCACGTAAGACTCAATTTATTTTGTAAGATTTTAATTGTAACATCTCCCGTTTACTGATATCAAATGTTTTGGAAGTTTAATTTTTACAGGATTAGCATCAGCTTTTCCTTTTTTAAGGTTTTTGTGGGATTATTATTAGTCAATGCTGGCCTCGTTAATTACGTCATTAAAAGCTGCGTCATAGGGTAGGCGTACCAGTCCTCGGACACGCCCCAATGCTCGGACACTTTGACATTAAAAGTAAATTAATTAACATCTAGCTCGAAAATATTGTGGATGACTATCCTTCAGTTGTAATCTGTAGTTTTCACTATCGATTGATCGTAAAATTGGATTCACTAGGAATACTGTGTAATTTTAATCATTGAAACAGTGGCACCACGTACAGAAAAGTGTAATTTTCTACCTGAAAAATAGTTTGTGAGGTGATCAAAACACTTCTTTTTTCTAGTTGAAAATTGATTATATTGCACAGGGCTATTGTTTTTGAGATTAATTAATGTTCAATTTAATATTATTTTCACTCAAACACGATTATAAACAATTAATTCTACGGTTTTTCGGGTGTCCGGTTGATACCAACCGGATATTTCGTTTTGATTCAGTAGTCGGACTATATGGAAAACATTAGAAGTGTCAAATTCAACGTATGCCATGTGAAATGCACCGAAAATGATACCAAAATTGTGTGACTCAAAAATGCTTTGTAAATTGTAATTTAAATGGTTTTATCTATTCAATTTAGTGTTTTCACTTCATTTGTGGTGCATTTGTATGATTAACAATTAACTTTTCTTACTTTAATGAAAATAACCCGAGGGGTGACTCACTTCTAGATTAAATGGATTAAATGGTATTAAATGGATTTAATGGATTAAATGGATTAAATGGATTTAATGGATTAAATGGAATAAAAATTGGATTAAATGGATTAAATAGGAAAAAAGTTCATTTTACCAAATACTGTAAAAGTCTTAAAAATTGTTGATTTTGATCGAACCACGTACTACAACTCAAACTACAATGTTAAAAAGCGAAAAAATCCACTTTTAGGAGTTTTTGGTGTAATGGATTAAATGTATTAAATAAATTTAATACCATTTTTACCAAAAAAAAAAAACTCTATACCTCATGAGTACTTAAACGCCCTGGAGATCGTGCAGATCTAATTTTCGTAATTAGTTTACAAATTTTTAAGGTGGGCAGCCTAATTATTTCGGTAAAACTAAAAAAAAAATTTGGATTAAATGGATTAAATGGATTAAATGGATTTAATGGATTAAATGGATTAAATTGATTAAATGGAAGTGCGTCACCCCTCGAAATAACCCGTGAAATTGTTGAATTGAGTTAGTGTCCGAACATTGAAATAGAGGTGTCCGGGCATCGGAGAAAAGTGTCCGACGATTGGATTTTCATGTTCGGCCGAATGAAAGTGTTAATTGAAAATAATTCAGAAATAAATGATATAATTAGTTTACATGAAACGAATCTCAATTAAATTTGTGTTTTGATGAAAATACAAACTATCCAAAATAAAAGCTTGTAACTTTGTAATACTTAAACAAAGTCGAAAAAAAGTTAATCGTCCGAGGATAGGCGTACCCTAAGTGGCAGATGAGTCGATTTTCTTACGTTTCAATTCTTTCAGTACATTTTTTAACCATTTTCCTACAATAGTTTCCTCAACATCTGTTTTTTGTTGATAAAACTTTTGCATACGACGCACAATGCGTCACCCTCAGCGATATCAGCCCCAATGAAAGTTGAAATCATCTGTCATCCCAAAATTTAGGAACCAACTTTGGAACACTTCATATATATCGAAAATAACCCAAAACCATCAAAAAACCGATGAAAGTTTGGTAATGCCAGAGGAATCATCCTGTCATCCCAAAATTTAGGAACCAGTCTTGGAACACCTCACTCATGTCGAAAATAGCACAAATCCGTCAAAAAATCCTATGGAAGTTAGGAAGTGCCAGAGGAATCATCTGTCATTCCAAAATTTGAGAACCAACCTTGGAACACCTCACTTATATCAAAAATAACCCAAATCCATCAAATAAACTGATTGAAGTTAGGTAGTGCCAGAGGAATCATATGTCATCCCAAAATATATGAACCAACCTTGGAACACCTCACTTATGTCGAAAATAACCCAAATCCATCAAAAAAACCGATATAAGTTAGGTAATGCCAGAGGAATCATCTGTCATCCCAAAATTTAGGAACCAACCTTGGAACACCTCACTCATGTCGAAAATAACCCAAATTTATCAAAAAAAACCGATGGACGTTAGATAGTGCCAGAGGTATCATCGTCATCCCAAAATTTAGGAACCAACTTTGGAAATTTCTATAGGAACTAAGTAACTAACTAACTAACTGACGTAGGTGATTTTCATTATATGAAAATTTGAGATTTTTTTCATTTTCATACAAACATCATTTCGAAGTTCAATATCTCGGCCAATTTTGAAGCTGCAGTAACGTGTGATAGCTCGTTGATATGGATTCCTAGATTGCAGATGGCCTAGTTTTCGTAGAAAACAGTTGGAAAAAGTGAGTTAGTGGAATGCATGTAATGGAAAACGGTAGATATTGCACGTAACATTGCAGCGAAGTTTTGTTTTGTTTTATTTTATTTTTTTTATAAATTACGTATTTACACTTCTCATAACAAAATAATTATCAATTAAAAATGCTTAAATATTTCACTAATATGTGACGTTGTTGTAGCGTTCCCTATTTTGTTTGATGATATTTTTGCATGCCATTCAGCACAAGTCCATAAATATATCGGCACAAAAATAATGAAACGACCAATCATAAATTATACGACAGAATTGTAAATTCAAATGTTGGTAAAAAAAACAATAATTAAAAATCGAGCAGCGTCTAAAATGCTAAGACAGATCTTTTCGCGTTGTATTCGGTAACATTAAGCACATCAGACCACCACCGGCAAGAAGTACGGCCACGATAAATGTGGGCGCTGGACAGTACATGTCCAGTAACGTTGCTATGACCACGTTGCCAATGATGCCGCCCAATCGGGCAGCGACCATCGATATTGCCACACCAGTTGCACGGAGATGTGTCGGAAAGACTTCGGTGATCAGACAATCTAACGAAGCATTGCCGCACGCGATGATACCCGTAAAAATTGCCGACACAATGAAATTTTGCTGTTTGTTTGTGACAAAATACATTCCAGCAGAGCACAGACCTGCTGTCAATGTACTGAATATCAGGAAAAACTTACGTCCGAATCGATCCATTCCCAGTATAGCTACAAGGACAGAGAAAAAAAAAATCGAATTGTAGTGAGAGACTTTAAGAGAACTGATTGAAGCGAGTCCAACCGATGATCTATGCTTACCGATTACATTGGCTGGTAAGGCTGCTGCCAATGAGATTAACGATTCCATAAAAACTGAGCTTGGAATCGTAGAATTACATTCACCGTCTAGCATGTGTGAAGTGGCATTGACAACATATGCGGTAACTTGACACACCGAAGCTGATTGACCGGGATGGGCCGTATCATAAATGTCGAATCGATGAAACAGTTCGGGGAACCACATCATCAGCCCATAGTAACCGATGTGGAATGTAAAATTGATTGTGATGGAAATCAGTGTAAATTTCAGAATTGGCGACACAAACAGCCCTTTGCTGTTGTTTAGTATATTCGATAACATTTGGGAGTATTTTCCTTTGGCCGATTTTTCGATCTCTTCCAATTCCTGTTTCAGTTTGTCATCGATTAAAATCTCTTTCACCGGATAAATGTCTCGCGATTTGCCGGTATTTGTGACGAAAATTCCGCGAAAAATGTTCAGCGCTTCCTCGTTCCTGCCTTTCATGATTAGAAATTTCGGACTTTCCGGTAGGTACACGAGTAAAATGGCTACGACAAACGATGGAAGGGAACAAATCACTAGGAATATCCGCCATGAGTTGTACACAAAGTATGGAGTGTGAACACCAATATCTGAAACGAAATTAGAAGAAAGACTATTTAGCAAATCAGTACAACGGAACGGTTAAGTACATTGACTCACTTAGTGGTATAATCAACCAGGCCATTCCAGCTACGATTAAATTTCCAAATGTCCAAAAAGCGGCCATGAAACTCAGCATGGAACCTCGCTTTGATTTGGGCTGAAATTCAGCAAAGTATGACCATATCACCGGTCCACTGCCTCCCAGACTGTTGGAAAGAAATCATAAATTCTATGTTCTAAAACAAATTAAAATAAAGACTTACGCGGCTCCGTTCAGAAACCGAAACAACATGAATAGAATGTAATTCTGAGTGAACGACGAAGCCACAATGCAAAGTGCATTCATAATTGATATGACTATCAGGACACGTTTTCTACCCATCGAATCGGCTAAACTGCCCCAAAAGTACGCTCCCACCATCATTCCAATGAATATAATCGAATTGAGCCATCCTTTCGTTTGTGTATTCAAATGTAGATCGCATTGTGCCGATGGTAGAATGAACGACATCGATATGACGTCCATCTCTTCGCTGGTGCTGACTAGACCGCATATTGCCAGCAGAATGTAATGGAATTTGCCGTAGCCCGTCAGTTCAATGGCTAGCTCAAAGTCGGCCTTTGTGACGGGACCCTTTTCGGCGTCAATTTTGACGCCGCTGCCATTGTTGTATTTGGTTAATTCGACTGTCGACAGTGGAAATGAATCGAATTTCTTCCCTTTGGAGGAGAATTTCGATTCAGATTCTTTGGCATCGGCACCGTTTCGATAATTTGTGTCTCTTACATTTGAATCTGTAAATGGCGAATGATACAAAATTTAGTTAGGTCTTTGTTGTTCGAAGTGCTTGTAATTTTAAAATAATAAAAAATTGTTTTCGATTTAAGAGAATATACTGTACGTAGTGCGAACATACAATTAAAATAACAAATAAGCCAGACACGTACAACATCAAATGGATTTCAATTTGGGTCACAAAGAAACAGACTTTAGGTCTGTTTGTAATTTTAACCAAAATGAGCAACATTTAAAAATAGAAGAACATTTTTTTAACAACAACGAATGAAGGTTCTAAATAGTGAAACTGTTACGAATAACATTTTCATACGTGAGGCTTTATACTTTTCTCATACTTCGATTTTAATTTATATTTTTAACTTAAACTTATGTATTGAAACTAATAGTCCCAAAAGATCCGCAAGAAGTTCCTAACTTTGGCCATTTTTTACAAATTAAAACCTGATAACCCGTAGAATGCTTGAACCGAAAAGTAGAGATGTGTGGGTTACCCGAACGTTTTTAAAAAGCCCGGTCCAGGAATCGCTTTTATCTTGTTAATTGAGCTTAAAAAGTTTTGACTTGGTGGATTTTTTTGAACGTTCATCAATTCCTTCGTTGTTGTTAAAAAAATGTATCTCCTGCCGTTGCTTTCAGAGGAAGATCATTAAAACATATTGAGGTTTCCTGTTTCCTGTTCAGTTTCCTCCGGTTTTCAGTTGTCAGGTTTAAAAAATTACCGAATTGTCAATTCGTACACGGGTGCCAATCAAGGTTCTGAAAGAACAGGTTAAGACACTTACGAAGGCGGGTGAAACACAAATCTTGACAATTCAGACATTTGTATTGTTTGAAAAGTCAACTTGAAAACAATTTTTTTTTGTTAAGTTGAAATCGTCATATAAAAGTTTCGAAATCTAGTTGGCGCTACAGGAAAATTTTGATCACACCGCCCTCGTCATCAACTCGAAAGTGTCTTAACCTGTTCTTTTAGAACCTTGGTGCCAATTTAATTTTTTAAGTGTACAAATCTCGAAAAGACGGTCAACAAGACGGTCAACTTTTAACTTAATTGAAAAACAAAATTATTTACCAAAAAAGCAAAGTCTGGCTCCCGTATGTTATTTAATAAAAGTTTAGTGTCTTGAATCGTTGTTCTTGAAATTTGAACATTTAATTGTAGAAAGGACAAAAACCGTCAAATTGAAGGGTTCAGGAGCCTTTTAAAGATCAACACCGATCGGCTTTGAATAGTTCATATAAATTGGTACAGATTCTTTTAGATATGACGGTCGGATTTTTCTTGAACAAAAATCAAGAAATCAATTTTCCTTCGTCATCTAATTTTCAACGAAGTGAAGCAAGTGTTGCTTTATAATATTTTGGCTGTTCGGGCAATGACAAATAGCCTAGAAAGGGCTATTCCTTTATTGTGCGAATAGCTGCTTCTTGTCTATTCGTGCGTTGAAAGTTTGATTCTAACAATCATGGGGTCTTTCTCCGTTTACAAAATGAAACGTTAGGGTGTTTTGTTCGATCATAATGTCTTCATTCTTCTACAGCATGAATTGGTAGAGTGTTTTGTTTTGTCTTAGGGTCTTTGTCACCCTTATGTTTTATTTTGCAATAGTATAAAGACACAAGGAACGAAAATGATGTTTTCGAAGTACAAAGCTTTTTTTTTCTCGAATACAGTGGAATAATGATTGGCACTAGGTGAATAGTGTCAATTTATACTATTGCCAAAAATGTGTCCATATATTGTTGCTTGACTCGTGTAAATCCCATAACCCAAAATAAAAGATGATCAAGGCACTTGCACTTCACTCAATGATGAATAACACACAATGAGAATAAAAGACAACAGAAAAAAGCCCTACAGTAATCGGCCTCACTTTATTGTATGTGGAAATTATTGTTGTTGTTTATTTTGTTGAAACAACTGCGGAATAGTCATCGTACAAACGTATCGAAATATGTCTGCGCTTTATTGTTAAAATTCAATAAATGTTATTGTTAAATAATAAGTAGACATTTTCCTGAATTAACAATTCTAAATTATTTCAATTGATGCAAATTTTTGCAAAACCTCTGAGTAAACAGTTTATATTAATAATTTCATTGATAATCTCTTCAAACAAATCGGATGTATCATCGCGCACTTACACCTTCATTTTATTTTTAATCAATTCAGTATACCTCTATAATAGGAATTTAATAAATTTAAATGCCATAATTGGATATAATTGTGATAATCGAGCTGTGATAGCATAACAGACTGAGATGATCGGTAGTTATTCTGAACATAAGATCAATGACTGTGTTTCTAATCACTGCGGCGTAGATCTCACGTGTATCAACACCATTTACTTTCATGGTTGTAGTTTTTTCTCGTTCTACTGATGATTTATGGGATTATATTAGACTGTATGTAGCTAGCCTCATCGAGTCAGCTAATGGGGGATGGGGCATAGACGTTTTTAGTCGACATAAAACGCTATTCTAAGAAAATATTGGTTCTAGTTACGGTAATTGAAAAATAAATAAAATAAAACCCAAAACAGACAGCCGACAAATATTTTACCGTATTGCTTTCCTGACACTTTTCCATGTTTTCTTTCTATTTTTCCGAAAATTGAGAAAAATTTAGGATTTGTAAAAATTCTGGAAAATTGGAGAAACATTTTTCCCAACAATAGTTCATGCTAGGCTCTTAAAAGTTGCTTTTCAGCTCGAAATTTAAATTTATTGCAAGAGTCACTAAATGTATTGCTGATTGCCCCTTGATATTTCGATTTTGGTGACTGTGCCTAGGCCTATAAATACGGAGTTTATTATGGAGAAGAAAACATTCAATAAAAGTATGTTGAACGGGACACAAGTCCCAAATCAAAGTGTTTCATTCTTGAAGTAGTATTCCCAACAGACTGCATCCAGGTTCTGAAAGAATCGGTTAAGACACTTTCGAGTTGATCACGAAGGTGGTGGTATCAAAGTTTTCCTGTGCCACCAACTAGGTTGTGAAACTTTA
Organism: Bradysia coprophila; assembly: GCF_014529535.1. Taxonomy (NCBI): domain Eukaryota; kingdom Metazoa; phylum Arthropoda; class Insecta; order Diptera; family Sciaridae; genus Bradysia; species Bradysia coprophila. The sequence continues at coordinate 3,786,217 of NC_050735.1, read as the reverse complement.
AACGAAGATTTCAACTTACCAAACCAAAAAAATTGTTCTTTTCAAGTTAACTTCCCGCACTATATGTAATGAGTGCTTTTAACAAACTTGATGTCACCCGCTTTCGTGAGTGGCTTAATCTGTTCTTTCAGAACTTTGGGCTGCACTGCTACATTTTAGGTAAATTCATTTTTGCCATCGTGTTTGTAAAGAAATCGTTGCATTTTAGATCATTGCTTACAATAGAGGGATTCTTTTGAAAATTGGGTTCCAAAAATCGAACCCATATGTGGCCATTTATTATACATGCCTGGAGAGGTCTTAAGCCGAAGGTGTAATTCAAAATATTTGATAGAAATTTCAAGATCTTTGTCTTGACGAGGTGGAAGTATCTTTAATTTTGATTTAATAAACCTAATTCCGAGCCTAATTCATTCAGGTTTTTGTGTCTTTATTTTAACTTTTTGTAAAGTTCGAGGCAGTGAAATTTCAGCATGAATTTGCTTCATATGTTTTCATACGGTTTTACCACTAACACTCGTGTGGCAGCAAGTCAAGATGAAATTTCACTGCGCCGGACTGTATGCTTTGTAGAAAAAATCTTCTTTTTTATTAAAATCTAAGATATGTGTAAAAATATTAAAGCAAAACGAATACACTTACTATCTGTAGATTTTGTACTGTTTTCACTTTCTACCATCCTATGTTATCACAAATATTTGGTTGATTTTTGGTTGGCGGGCAACAGGAAACTAAAAATTAAAAAAAAAGAATAATAAATTTTCAATGACCACGGAGAACGATCTGATTTCATTGATAATAAAGTAAAAATCCTCCAATATAAACTGCGGAAGGCAAATCTATACCGCAATGTATGAATGTACACAGAAAGTAAATCAATTTACTCTATTATAACACTGTTGACCGTGTTAAGATATTACAACTTGATTCCTACATAGATATAGATACTACACGCATAATTTATAGCGCGCGTTTTAAATGCAGATTTGTTAATATTTTTTTAACTTGTTCGGAATATTATTGAGAGTAAGTATCTATCACAACGCCTAATAAATTACTTTATACTTTTAATTATTACGAATATCAATTATACCAGAAATTTTTACTAAAACCTTGACCTTATCGTTTACATTATACAATTAAATCTGATAAAATTGTCATTGAATTCCTGCCATAGGAAACGGAGTGATTCGTCTTGTAAGAGTGAACCATGTGATTATTACAAAGTATTCACAGATATTCCGAACATAAATAAAACATAAATTTTTTTGATGTACAAGTACAAGTTTAAAGGGTAAAGATTCAGTGGTTTATTGAAGTATGCGACGCTGATTTTCATTATACTGATTATTACTTTGTATTAATCAAGATTAGAAATCGCCAATTAGCACCGCCGTATAACTACATTTCATGCATAAATCGATATTTGAAATATTGAGCTGACCTTTAAGTATTGATTTCATTGATTTTTTGTTTATGCTTTCGGTCGTTTACAAATCTTACATAGTAATAAATCTAGGAAAAAAACTTATATCGCGAAAGTGAAAACCCAGTACTGATACCTAAAGCACCAAAACTCATTGTTCGGTGAAAGTAGAAACGGCTGCTGGATTATCTGCACTTAAATAAACATTTATGGGGAGGAAATGCCAAGTTAACCACCTTAGCTTCTATCAACACGGAGCAAATCGTCGGAAATATTTCGAGGGATTTATTCACATTTTTTTTGTATCTAATGATCGCCCTTTATTTTCGAAATGGTTTTTTGACAAAGTTAAAAGAGAGAAAAAAAATTAAAATTATTGTCTTCCGCGTACGGTCCAATATAGTTTTGAGAACAATTCTTCTTCGTCCAGGTAAGTTTGCTTCAGTTTTTCGATTTCAGTCTTCAGTCCATTACAGGTGTTCTGACGTCTGTTCTGACAAAATGATGTTACTTATTCCACGTTCCATTTGCACGTTTTAACATTTGATTATAATTGTGACTTCTTATTTTTCTCCGCCTGCACACTCTACTCGCGTAGAAAGAAAATTCAACTTAATTTCGGATTGAGGGGTTGTTGCAATTGGAACTGTTCCCACAAAAACTACGTCAGCAAATATACAGTAATAAGGCTGAAAATGAGTTTGTGGAAACAACAACCACAACAGCTCCCAAATTAGAAAACATGTTGTATTCCAGGTAACGTTTTCTCAATGTAGGCCACGAAAGTTTTATGTTTTGTCATTGAGTTGAGAAAATTTCAGGAACCATTTTTAGAAAAACGTTTTCCCATATTTTCTTGAATTCCCCACGATTTTCATAGATTTTCACATATTTTCCTTAATTCTTTAAAAAAAATTTTTGGAAAAATTCGGAAAAATGTTGGAAAATTGAGAGAAACACAAAAAAAATGTTTTCTTAAAAGTGGTCCTTGGTAAATTTCTGATTTAACTTTTACTTTTAACCAAAGATGAAGAAGAAGCACAATAAAAATAAAGTTGAAATTAGTTTGAAATATGCTCAAAATGGGCCTAGATGATGCGGCTAAACATTGATCAATTTACATTTTAAATTTTACAGCCCTTTTTAAAACGAAGTGTTGAAATCTTGAAATTGTTCAAAACATCAGACCATTCAACAATACGACGCGACGTATCCACATTCAGTCTTTGTTAATCGTAAAATATTCTTGTCAGTGGCCATTCATACCCGAATAAACAAAACAAAAATTCTAAATAAACAAACTCTCGATTAAATTCTTACTATCGTCACTATTCAATTCAATGCATCTGCATAAGGAGCTTAATCTCTATACAAACACAGCTGTTTTCTCCGAGATAATAAAACTATCAAGCTAATTGTAATTTGATTTTTTTCTATTACTATTTTTGCTCTGTACGTATGGATGCTTTCGGTAAATGCAAATTAAAAAGTCAGAAGTTTCATTTTTATTACTTTCGTATATGGTATAGCTCGTGGTATATAGCGACTTTGATACGATAAACGCATTGTATAGATATATAACTCGACAATTTTCACTGTAATTGAATAATTCTATGAGCAGAGCATAATTTTGTTACAGAAACACTTTATGTTTAGCGAAAAAAAAAATGTAGAGCTTGTGGTTGATTGAGGAATTGACTTTATGAATAAGCTTAAACACTGAATTGAAATTGTCACGCATTTCCATCAGTTCGTTTTTGTATATTTTGACAAAATAATGGCAGAAATTCCTGTATGTGATATGACATTGAGATTATGAAGATAACTCGAAAAACATTATTACAATCGGTGACTATACAACATATCTAACGAATATTTGACTTCTGCTCGCATTAGCTTGTTCTAGGTTATTCTGCAGAAATCTGTCCCGCTCTTATTTATTTCTCAAACTGCACGTGAAACGACGTTCTGGTGGTTTTGATTATACCGTTATGGATGAAATGTGTAACATTGTTACTTAATTCAATTTTAATTGAAAATTAGTGTATTCACTGTGTACGTGACCGCGTCTTTCTTAAATAAAAATAGCTAACATCTACGTTGTTCAGTTTTTACACGCGAATATGACGACTTACATATGAAAATATAGCTTGAAACAGTTGAAGTAAAAGATTTTGTGTCAGTATCATGAAAATATTTGAATGCCTGAATCAGTTGAAAACAAACTGAAAACTTATGCGTCACTTATTTCACAGTTAAAGAAGCGATAGAATCGATAATAATTTAAGACTGTGAAGGATCAAAAACTTCCCTGAATAGTCATTGACATGGCAAGAGATAAAAAGTTGAAAACTCAAGTTTTTGTGTGAAGTTTGTTGATCCGAAGCGAAGCTGAGGTCATCAATAATACGAATACGATACCGTTTGTTTGTATTCCGAGTTTTGTAGACGATTTTACATGCTACATGCTTTGGAAGCTGTACTTTTCATGTTTCAAGCACTACTTTCTAACTTACTAACTTGAGATAGAAATGGAGTCTAGTTTTCGTGTTTTTATTGACATGGAAAATCTACTTTTGATACTTTTTTTCCGTAGTTCTGTAATAGTTCAACGAGGAAAACAAAGTTGGACTTGGCATTTCGATGCTGTTTTTTGTGTCACCCGAGAAAATGCAATTTCCAACTTTTATACCGAGGTTAACACAACGGTATTCACAACAAAGGCTTCCGAAATTTCAGCGTAGGGGAAAAATGACCATTTTCTCGCCTGTGTTGTGAAAAATCAATGGATTTCAAAGTACATAATAGTGTCACATACAATAATATTTAGGCGCACCAAAAGGTCACATTCTGAACAAAAATTGACACAACTGAGAAAAACTGTTTTCGTTTTGGCGCGCTATCCGGTGAGTGAATGTGACGATTTCGGTCGGCCTAAACATAAAGTTTTTTCTTAAACCCAATTGCAATCGACATAAAAAAAAGTGGAACTCTGCTTCGGAATGATCTGGTGAAGCACTTACGGTCTCAATAGATCGAAAGTGGTGCTCAACATTGGAATTCGAAAATTTTAATGAAATAGCATATTACCAAATAGCAAATATTTAAAGAAATAATGAAATAGGTAGCAAGTGAAACCCTATGGGTGCTTTCGTATTTGCAATACAGGCGATGGAAACAAAGTGATATCTTGGTAATCACGGACGATCTCTTTTTCAGAATTAGTTATCGGGAAATGGAGGCTTTAAGAGTCACTGGGAAGTCAGTCTAACGATTTTCATTACTGACGGATTTTTTGATTTTTACTCGATTACCGAAAAGAAACCATTGTTTCAATGTCAGTGAAATACCGTGTCTTTACAGACATTCGGTGAATTTAACTAACACAAATTAATCACAACAAAGTAATACTCGACTGTATAATCGTTCTTTTTTTATCCACAAATCATATTTTACATCCGATGCTCACCCATAAACAAACTGTTCAATTAAACCACATTAATCTGTAATTATTATACGACAATCGTAAACTATGAATGAAAATCTATTCATTGTGCCCGTAACATTTTTATTTTATTTTTTTTCATTGAGAAATTTGACGAATTTTATTTTTTATTTACCTTTTTCACTCTAATTTTTCGTTTTGTTAAAACCTTTTTTCAACTATTCAACTACTATATTAGATACATAGAAAACTGTCTAATTTGCATTTATATCGAAAATATTTTACGAAATGTATAGCCGGTTAATGGTTCAATTTTATGTTCATCGCAAATACTAGAGCGAGTTTCAGATTTGTTAATTGGAACTAATTTGAGGAGAGGATACACAGATTGTAGAGCATGCCGATAATTAATGTTGAATAGATTAAATGGAGGAAACTACTCCACTGTCGTGCTTAATTTCTTTAATTTAATTTTTCTAGGGAAGAATGGATTCTCACGTGTAGGAGTAAAATATGAGAAATATTTAAGGGCACAGAACTGAACTAATGGCAACTGGGTACCACATCCCATTCGATCGAAAATGTAGGAATCATGATGGGATTTGTTTATGACATATTGATCACAGAGTAAAGTGTATTTTTGGTTCGCTCGTACGCACTAAAATGGTAACTGTAATTCTCTACTCTTTTGGTATCTGATCGTTTTCCGATATTTTGCTTAAAATACGACATTCAAAGTTTCTGCATTATTCTTAGTGCAGCCCGAAAAAGCGTCAGACTTTGAATTAGAGAGAACCTATAGTCTGGTCAGTAGACTATCTAATCCAAATATTTTTATGTTCGCTATCAGATATAGAAACAAAATATCCCTGGCACTGTCAAAAACTCTAAATTAACTCACCTTTCTAACGCAGAATATTTTTCTTTTTATTTTTATTCCTTCGATAAAATGCAACTGTGAGCACAATTTAAACGTAAAATATCACACAATTAAAATCTTGTTTAATGAATTAATTAACGGGCTTTTTCTAAATGTTACCGAACAATGTTAGATTCGTACTTATTCAATGTTTTATAAACCACAGAATTCATACTTAACAACACAAAATATTTTGCTTCTCTTAATTTTTACTTATTTATTTTTTAATTTTTTTTTTTTATTTATTTTCAAAACAAAACTCTCGAACGTGTTATATCATTGCAGACCGTGTATCAATGAGCAGATTGACTGAGGATAAATTTCCACTGGATATTTTTACAGACATCAAAGTTTGCTGATCTCGTTCAGATTAAAGCTTGAAATGAACTAAATTTGATTTAAAAATGGGACTGAGATTTTTTTTTCGTTTTTATGTCCGAAATTGCACACGTCAGAACTCCTCGTGTGTCAGTTGTATGAGAAAGAGATTTACACTGATGGATGGCCATATAGTTTTATGGAAACTGTGTTGTAGTGGGAGTGTTAAACAACGCAGAGTCGCACTGAGGCACATCTGTTCAATTAAATAGAGCATAAGTGTTTGATCTCTCTCTTTTTCATCAGTACGGGGAGACAAAAGTGAAATTTGACATTTTCCTGATTTAGGAATTGTTGTGATCTGTAAATGATTCCACATGAAATTTGTTTAGTGAATGAAAACCTAGATTCTTTTATTTTAGTAAATCATTCTTGCTGCGTTGCGAGCCGCATAAACAATCAAAACCGTTTTTCATGCTAGTGATGCGAAATAGTTATTTGTGTACCTGTTTTGGACGATTGTTTTTAGGCAATTTCGCGAGTTGTGCCGAAAATCAATCGTCCAAAACAGATCTCGAAACAGATACTAAAAAAAAAATTTCATGTAAGTGGTCGAAAACCAGAGAAAAATCTCAAAACTTCTTCATTTTCGCCCCCGACACATGAAAATACTTATTTTGTCCACTACGAAGTGTTGTGAAAATAACGTTTTGTTGTTATTCAGAAAAGCGTTATTCTAGGTGAGAAAATAATCATTTTCTCTCCTAAAATGGCTGAATACAAACACACGCCGTTTATTTTATTTTCTTCAAAGTGGATAAAAATGCGGAATTTCCGCAAAACGCAAGCATGAAAAACGTTGTGTTCACCTCGGGGAGAAATATGAGAAATTCCACCTTGAGCGAAGTGCAGCCCTCGCTTCGCTCTTGCTGGAACTTCCTATTTTCTCCCCTTGGTTAACAAATAACTATTACACCCAGGGAAATGTGCTTTAACCGCAAATGTCACTGAAGTAATAACTCATTTCCTGGGGTGCAATAAGTAGAATAATTCATGTTTTGATTTTTGTATTCAGCCACTTTTGATTGAAGCCCTTTGCTTCGACTCGGGCTACAACTGTGGCTTAAACGGAACGTAATCTACAGTTATTTCACTTATACAGCTGATGTTAAGCTGGAGCTAAACGGTCATTTTTGTCATTGTCCATCGTGAACAGATGATGATATTGTATGGACAAATTGGCGTAATTTGTGAAATGTAATATAGCTTACAAGAGAGCGGTTGTTTTATAAATAACATTTAAAACTCAACACTCTCATGTAAGCTACATTACATTTTATGTTGATTTGCCCATACACCTCAATGCGGGCCTGGTTATAATACAATCATTTGTATAGACGTTATCACATACAAATCGTCGGATCGCACTTTGTGATAAAACATTTACATATATTTTGCTACCTCAAACGATATTGTTAAATTTATGTATCTTATAAGTAGCCTCACTTCACTAATAATACCTACAATGTTGATCAGCAGAACAAAATAATTTCATTTAAAATAAACTAAACAATCTGTACGCGATATACACGTATTTGTTGTGTGTATTATTCATGCTTCGGTATTGTTATGTTTGTTTTGGAATCATTTAGATATGTTCGGACTAAGAGGGCCATTAGTAGATTTAAAAATTGACTTATCAATAAATCAGGAGCTTTATTATCTGCAATTACGGGTCATTAGCAAATTACACATACGAAAAATGACGAATTTCAGACTGCCTCTCCTTTGTTTCCGAATGAAGCGTACGCTTTTCAAGAACTCCTTCTATTTTCTTAAGCGTGTGTCTAATATCTGCACGGCTTCTTACTGTTTACTTTTGTTAGTTCTAGCGCAGAACTTTTAGGTGTTATTTTTTGAGACGTTGTATGCGGGATCCTCTTTGCGTAAATTCATTCAATCTTTTCAGCTAATTTATGTGAATACATACTAATCAACCGCAATCAATATAATCTTCTGTTCGCTTAAAAGTGGAAAAGGTAAAATACCAAAAGGACCTAAAACTAAACGTCTCTCGTTAATCCATTTGTTCACCCGATCAATTTTCAATTGTGAATCACAAACAGTGATTACGCTTGAACATTTGAATTGACGTACACCTTGGCTTTGAAACAAATAAGTCTTCTAAATCAATTGGTCAAAAAAAGTGAAAAACATTTTAATAATTATTTACGCGCTACATCGGCCATAACGTGCGATAATTGATAGTATAAACGATATGAGTTTCACATTTTTGATGCAACAAGAAAAGTGATTCATCAAATGATTCTTTTCATAAGTGGGCAAGCAAATCACCAATGAATTTCGAATTTGATCTGAATAATTTTTGATGTGATGGAATCTTTTACTTCATTTGCTTTGCCATAATAATACCAAAGCTATAACGCAAAACCTTCTGTTTTCACTAAATTTCAGGTAATTTAAGAAAATATTAAAATACTTATATTTTTACAAAAATAGTTCCAGTCCATACAGTGAGTCTGTCCCGTTGTTTTAGGTGTACACTTGTCAATTCAATGTTCATGCTAGCAGCAGTGCTCTAGTTTGTGCAAAAAACAAAGTTATGGGTTGCTAGATAAAGCTCCTAATGGGTATGCAAATGATTAGGTAAATACAGAAAGTCGATGTGTCACATTAGCGAATTATAATAAATATGGAATTTCATTCATTTAACTTTGTTATGAATACAGTCAAAGGTAGTGAAATTTCAGCATGAATTTGCTTCAGCTGTTTTATATGCAATCAAAACTGCTTAAACTTGTTTATATGGTTGAAGCTGAGGCAGTCTTGATTTTTGTGTGGGTCTATGCCTCTGTAGACGATGTTTTTTTCTCTTAAACTAACAGAAACCTGTATTGATTTCGTCAGTTTGAAACGAAGCTACATGAAATTTCATTTTTCTTTTAATTTGCTAATGTGAAACGTCTCCTTTCTGCATTTAACCATTCAAATCCTCGAATGTTAGTCTTATCTTAGTAAGGATTCTGAAAGTTTGCAAGAATAAAAGATGACCTTGGCTGTCAGTTGAATGATGGAAGCCTTCTGTTCTATTTCCGGTGGGGTACACTTCCATCTTACAGGCAATATGTTATTGCAATTTAGTAATGCTGATTAGATTATTCACAGTCAAAATAGCCTACAAAAGATATCTTAATTGTGTGTATTGTTCTTGATCAGAATGCTAAATATTTAGTTCATTAGTTCAGTTTACCAATAAATTAGTCTAAAAATTTACTAATTCGATAAGCGATGACCATAACACTTCGCAAATACTCTATTATCTGCATGAAATGTTTACTTTTTTTAGCGTTCAATGTGTAATATGAATCATATGCTAAACTTGTTTATTTACTTAAAATTTAGTTATCGACATCGTTTACTATAATTACAGTGAATTATAGTGAAACTATTTAGACGATACAGTGTCTAATTGAATCTATTCAATTTAACATTTCGTAATTACGGCAAAAAATGTAATAATTATATCAAAGCTGATAGCGCTAATAAGTGTGTCTTATTTGAAAAAGCTTTTACTAAAACTGTTTGTAGAATGTAGTGGTGGTACTATGCCCTAGTTTGACAAGGAACGTAAGAGGAAAAATGGCTTCATTGTTAAGGTAGGCGAAGCCCATATCGGTAAACATTCATAAGAAGTCATTTCCACTATTTGCTACATTAACAAGTAAGATATTTAACTCAAAAACTTGAGAGGAATCAAAACTTTACAACACGTTATAAGCGAAATCTTTTACTTTGTTTGTTTAATATTTTGCTGAGTTAGGCTGAGTTACTTGTTCTCGATAACAGATGAAATAGTGTTTTGCACGAAATATTAATTAGTTCTAGTAGGGTAAGAACTCATTTGGAATCTATTTGTAGGGGTCCGTCAAAGCACTGCATCTGCCTTCAAATATTTTCCATGTTTATGCAGAGTTTAGTTGAGGTGGAACAGGGTCAATCGTGCACCTAAGCCTCAGTTGGGCCTGTCGTACGTCCCCACGGAATGAGAGCAAGCATTGACTTGAAATCTAAACGTGTTTCCATCCATAGAACACAGATTATGATGCTAGTCATGATTCTGACCTAATTGAATGTGTTGTGAGTATGGCTTATTAGAACTATAACCAATAGCAGAGGAATTAAACTTTATTATGGTCATGTGTCAACTATTAAATGTCTAAATCACTTAGTGATTAGAAAAAGCCAGACAGGATTGTTCAGCCTGGGATCCTTATCCTTGGTATATGAGTCTGATGATCTACCAATTGAGTACATTAGTTTTCCTTTTAGTATAGTTTTAAAATCTGCACAGACGGAAGATACTAAGTAGCTCAAGAATTAATTAAATAACAAAGAAAGTCTCTAAACTATGATATAGAGATGTTTAGGGATATCGAGTGTACGTTAAAGAAGTAAATACAAACATATGAGTCAATAGAAGCTCAAACTTTTTAATTATTTAAATACATTTGACACGGCGCAGTTTGTATAAAAAATTAAAAGAAATTTAATACAAAACAATCCGGAGGCTTTACATAATCAATTTGATACTGTTATATTAATGGGACACATCTTTCGTGGAAGTGATTACACCGTGCGGTGCGTTGTGTCTAACTAAATTCGCAAATAACGTGTTATTATATTATTAAAATTAATATTTATAAATTTGGGAATTTCGATGTTATTATCACGTGAAAGATGGAAATAAATGTGAGCGATGAATCATTTTGGACATCATCTACACGTTAGTTCGTTTGACCACCATTCCAATATCGACGTGGCCAGGTTAAATTAAATTCGTAAATATTTATTTCAATGAGAAGGTTGTTTCACTTTACAATAGACATCGTAGTTTTGAAATTCAAAATTATTTGTCACTATTTGAACTGACCTTCTTAACAATTTTTCAGAAAATCATAGTTTGATAATGAGATTTTCACTATTTTATACGGATGGATGGAGAAATGAAGCAAAAATAATTTTAAGGATTCCGGTGGTGGTAAGTAATATTAGACCGAAGTCATGTGACTAAAAATTAGTCTATCTCTACTGTCTTTATACATTCAAAAAAGAGATTTTTAGACCCGTATGAAGTACTGGGGTCTTATAGGTTTACGCATACGTTTGTAGCACGTCGAATTGGACTCCCTGAGTAAGGGGAAACCTATTGTGGTTGTCTAGAGATGCCAAATCCGCGAAAAAAAATGTCCGTCTGTCCGTCTGTCTGTCTGCACGATAACTTGAGTAAAACGCATCCGATTTTGAAAATTCTTTTTTTTCCGTTTGGTAATGTCAAAAGACAGGCTAAGTTCGAAGATGAGTGATTTTGGATCGACCCCTGCCGAGCTGTGGCCCAATAAGTGCTTTACGGTTTTTCGAAGATATCTCCGGACATTTAAACGTTAAACTTGTAAGTGATACGTCAAATAAAAGGTATTTATAATACCGATCGACAAAAAAAAAGTTTATGGAAATCGGATGACCGACTCGTGAGTTAGACCCCTTGGTGTGAAACAGGCACAGGGCGGCAAGCAGTTTTTGCTTGTAGGTCGGCCACATTTGAACATATTTCGTCTGTTTTAGCTTTATTAGATAGGTATTGACCGTACCAATCAGGGAAATTTTTTTTTATGAAATTATGTTCTCCGGAGCGTGAGCTAGGTCTTTTGGAGTGAGCTCTTATCTGGCTACTCGGCCGTACAGTGAACGTGGTGTATTTTGACAATATCTCGAGTAAATTTTGACCGAATTTCATGAATTTTTTTTTGTTTGAAAGGTATTAACGAATGTAAAGCGTCGGTACTATTTCCGGTCTCCTAACAAAATGGCTGCCGGCGGCCATATTGGATTTTAGTAAAATAGAAATATCTTGGGAAAAATGATACTTAGAGAGTTTCTGTTAACATGGAAATAATTTGTTATGTGTGTGGGGTTTCAGGGATTCCATATACGGACATCTATATATACCTATATACAGCTATATTGAGCTATATACAGGCATATAGAGCTATACGATAGCATATATTTATCTGTGAAATGTTTATTTATAGTGAAATATAGTTAAATATAGCGGTATATAGCTGTTTAAATAGGAATTTATGAAATTTGTCTTCGTACGGGGCTGTCTATATTGCCTCCGGCAATTTAGTTGTATATGATAACAAGGCAAAGAGTGGATAATGTAAGTGATTTTAAAGGGAGAATAGTTTTTCAGCAGAGAAGAAAATGAAGTAAGAGAAATGAAGAGTTTCACATTAAAGGCTTTTGATACGAATAGGTGTTTCGTACGGGTCGGCGTTAGCTATGTTTTTGTATCACATGGAGACCATAGTACATTATCTACGTCACCATTGTGCATTATCTACACCACAGCCGTACAATGTATATAGGACTAGGACATGTACGATGAACTGTTTGAATAGTCGGTTACTTTCCCGCTATGTACGCCAAAGAAATTCGCGTTTCATGAATGGAGTGAATGGAGCCAGCAAGTCAAATATTGGGAGAAAATTCTATAAACACTGCGTCACTAATTAGAAGTGTCTTAGTGACATCTAACGCCGGTCGTTCACCCATCAATTAATTTTACATACTACATGCATCACACTTTTCATGTTTCAGAAAATACTTTCGATCCCCTATTATATAAAATCTACATAGCTCGGGATGAAAGTGGAAACACTAAATTGACTGGGAACATCGATTACCCTTAAATTATAAAAAAATCTCAAACATTTATGTTCAGGGCGCCGGTTCTGAAAGCATTTGTAACTTTAAGAATTCATAAGTTGACAGTTCTTATGGGATTTTAGACTCGCAACTGCCAAGTTACGAATATTTGGAGTTCCGAATATACGAAAATAGTCGTCCAGAACTAAAAAAAAACAGGCAGTTTTGAAGATTTTCTTGGATTTCGAAGGATTTCCGTTAGGATTTCAAAGGATTTTTTTAAAGAATTTTCTGATAAAAGGATTTTCAAGTTTTCAAAAATTTGCAAAGGATTTTTCAAAATTGTTTGACAGAGGATTTTCATGATTATTATCCGCCCTCGTTATTTTCGTTATTTTGACGAATGGTTAACGCGTGGGATGTAATCTTCCATTGTAGAATCAAAAATTCATTAGACAACAAATACAGTAAGTTAATACTCACAGCTTACAACAAGGCTCACATAAAAACATAAAGTTCACTGTGTTTCGAACCCATAATTTCTTGAGCGACTTCCGAAATATATTCTTTAATAAGACCCGCAGTATACATACATATACATACATTTGATAAGTAGTGTAAAAGATATAAACGCTCTTGTTTGCAATGCTATTTATGTTCAACAGCAAAATTAAAGTCCGAAAAAAATTCACAACAAAATACTGTTGTTCGTAATATCCTATACTGGTTAAATTGGTACTCAAACTAAATTAGTTTATTCAATTTGTGTTTACCAATAATAGTATATACATACATATATGCTGAACACATTTACTTTGATAAGACACAAATTGTATCTAAATGTGACTAAGAAAAGTGGTTTAACAGAATTATTGGCTTATCTCGGCTCGTTACATATATGAACACAAGAATAAATTCACGAATCAACATCTCTTGAAACATGATGACCGATGTGACGTCATTCTTAAGTGTTGTTTAACAATTTTCGTTTCTTTGGTTCCATTTTGAGAGCTATAATACTTAGTAATATCTGTTGGTTTATCTTTAATAGTTTATCCAAATAGTACGCATTGAATTTTTTTCTTTCTGTATTCAATGCACATCTGTAATCGACAGTCGACAATGGTAGCAATTAGCTTTGAAAAATTGGGTTTTATACTGTAAAAAGAATAAGGCGAATAAGGATCGGAAAGGGTCGTTTTGTTTCGAATCTGATTTTTCAGTTCAGGTCGACTAGATATCAACGTGAGCCCGACCCGAAATATCAGGTTGACCTGTGGGTTAAGTTCAGATTAGCTTCTTCTTCGACAAAAAGTCAGAAAAACGTCAAACCCACCAGGTCAGCCTAAACCTTATTAAGCATTTCAGAATTAAATGGCGAATATTCAAAAATATTTTCTTTATTCGTCGATTAAAACCAAACTTTTGAAAATCGGTTGAGAATTACTCACGTTAAGTTGAATTCATAGTCGTCCGTTTTCCAGCTGACAGTTAACGGAAAGCTAAACGAAGGCAAAACGCACGACTGTGAGGCCACTATCGTGGTAACAATACAATTTTTATGGACGTATTGCTTATTATTTAACGTTTTTACCAATTTAGAACATTTTTGAAAAATCATTGCGTTACAGACATGTCACTATCAAGTGATTTTCTCTCATAAGATCCTGACTTTCAGTCAAGGGAATAATAAGGTTTTTGGCGGTGTATTTAACATTATTAGTACAGAGCAATTGTATTCGGTTAAATTCTGTGTCTTTTCTAATTTTTTTTTTCTAACACATACCGCTTATCGGACTGGTTATACATACACATACGAAGCATATCGACGATGAAAAAAAAACTTGAGCCGCATAAATCCTGTATGCCGCACTGGTATTTCTACAGAGGCGCCGAGTCAGAACTTTTTATTTACTAAACCTTTCATTCAAGCTATGCCTATAAATTTACATAATGTTGGTATATAAATGGTGTCGTAAGTAGCTTACTGATTGTAAGTTAAGTAAGACGAGGTAAATTGTTCTATAAAAATATGAATATTTACAATCTCCTGAAAACAATAAGTGGTAGCGGGATTGGGTGTCAATAAGACTATCGTGACAGTCTCTTGCGTGATAGGGGTAAATGGTCCCTGTTAAGTTAGTTCACGAAATCGTGCAAAGCGAAAGTTGAATTCGTGCACTCGGCGAATGATTGATTCGATTTAACTTTTTTTCTTCCCTTAATGACATTGAGCACGAGTTTTGTATGCCATTTCGACAATTTTTAAATTTTCCTAATAAATTCCAACTCATAGGCCGGTTAACAATCAGTGCATATATGAGTTTATATTTTTGTATCAAAAATACTTTCTGCAACTTTTTCATCAGTCTTGCTCCTACAGGTCAAATTAAGATGGGCGGCTTTGAATGTCTATTCCTCAAAATTGCTTAGATTGCATATTTGACATGAAATCATACCAATGTTTTAGCACCAGCATTCATTT
Organism: Bradysia coprophila; assembly: GCF_014529535.1. Lineage (NCBI taxonomy): Eukaryota > Metazoa > Arthropoda > Insecta > Diptera > Sciaridae > Bradysia > Bradysia coprophila. Next base: position 3,770,895 of record NC_050735.1, on the reverse strand, counting down.
GGTAATATTGGTGATGCTGAGCCGTCAAACAAAGCGTTGATAAATAACGAATTCTTGTGAATTATTTTGGATCGAACTATCGAAATATCGGATCGAACTGCCTGTAGATCAGGAAGCTGTAAGTATTTATAAGAATCTCGGACGTCACATTTTGCATCGACAATGAATATGTGGCCGCACACCGACTCATTCTGGCCGCTCGCAGCGATGTATTTGATATAATGTTGTACGGATTCGCGAATGCCAACCGCGATATTGTGTACATTGAGGATATCTCTATGGACATATTTCGCCTGCTGCTCAGCTACATTTACACGAATCACGTCGACTTGAGCCATGATAATGTGATAGAAATTCTTTATGCAGCACACAAATATAATCTGTCATTTCTGGAGGACCGATGCGAGCATTTCATCAAATCTCATAAAACTTATGGCAATGTTCTAGCTACCATAAATCAGCTCTTTCAGTACAGTGCATTCGAGACGATCAAAAGTAAATTGCTTCAGTTTGTGTGCAACAATTTCTACGAAAACTTTACAAAAGTGGATTGCTTCGTGCAAATCGATTCGATTGATTTAATTAAATTGTTGCTGGAGAAACTGTTGACCTCGGATCACAAACCGGACCATGGTCGATTTGAATTCGATCTGTTTCACATGCTCATTCACTGGGCAAAGATGAGAACCAACGAATCGAGCGGGTCCGCCGGCATCAAGTGGGACAAAGTTCGTAGCTGCTTAGAGGGTGCGGAACAGTTGATCAATTTCGAAAACATGAATGCCGAATTGTTGAACAAATGCGTAGCGGCGAACCCGGGATTTTTCACCAAAGACGAAATATGCAATTTCTTCACGCGTGAAAATCTGCATGCAGACTCACAGTATCAACGGAATAACAGTTCGTTCGAGGTGTGTGATGAAGGCGAGGGATTCGTGCTCTTCCGAGCTGATCCGAAGTTGATGAGTCGACAATTTAAGGCCATTCTACCTTCTGCCACATTCAAACCTTTTGGATCGTCAGTTGAGCAGATAGACGAATAATGGTTCGGTTTTACCATTTTTTCTTAGAAAAAATCAAACCGAAATGAGTTCTGTACTTAAATACGTTGTGTACGTTAAGTATTTTCTTAATATAATGACTAAACGGATAGAGGAGGCATTTTTGTTTTCAGTTAATGTTTCTGCTTTAGAAAAAACGTCTGTTTGAGTGCATTGTTCGATCGTCCATCGAAGAGATCTGAAAGACCTACGAATACTAACTGTGGATGGTATTGAGCTTTTCAACCTTTCACACACGGCAAGTATTATATATCACCAATCAACGCACTTCAAGTAAAAGTGCTTCGAGTGACAGCTGTCAAAGAAAGTACTACTTTACATGAAAAAAAAATTTACAGTGCCAAAATTTGTTTGATACACTTTCCAGTTTCAGCACTTTATTTAGAGTACCACTCATGCTTGAAGTGCGTTTCACCAATATATTGACGAGGGGTAACCGACTGGCCAAAATGGTGGCAAATCAATTTCTAATTCCTGTCAATTCCGTTTAATTACCTCAATTACCGGTCCAACTCGTCTAATTGCCGGATTCGCTCTATTTCCTTCAATTCCTTTCAATTCCGTTCAATTCCGTTCAATTCCTTTCAATTCCCTTTCAATTCCCTTTCAATTCCCTTTCAATTTCCTTTCAATTTCTAAAGGTACTTCCTGTCAATTCCTTTTAATTGCTCTTAATTCCTTTCATTTCTTTCATTAACGGATTAACACCACTACTTGCCGGATTCGCCCTTCGATTCCTATAATTCCAATCAATTCCTTCAATTCCACGAATTTTCGAAATAATTGCTCGATATTTTCAAATAGATATAAACTTAAAGTCAAAGTTAAACCCTTAAGCATTTTGGAAAAAGAATCGTCAGACTATATCAAGAAAAAATTTGGAACAACTATGTTGTCCGACATTTGTGACTCATTTTGTTAGAATCTTTAATTTTTACTCATACAGTGAACGACATCTCAAATGTCTCACTGTCATTTTTTTCAGAGAATGTCATTGTGAATTTGCAATGACCGCAATGACACAATAAAATTCTCAGAAAAATTTGACAGTGAGACATTTGAGATGTCGTTCACTGTACTTTTAGAAGAGATTTTTCAATTTCAATTTAGATTGAACCGTCCAATTGACTGCAGTTTTGTTTAAAATGATTTCACATCGCAGATCATTGTTTATTTTAGATAAATAGTATTTTTCGTACCAAGTCAGGAAATGACAAAAAACTTTTGTGCCGACAACTGAAATACGACATATTTTGCCATGATTTTTCATTAAGAAATGTCAGTTTTTCCCGAACTATATATCGTGCAGGAATAGTTATTTACGTATAAATATGTTGTGGACGGTATATTTTAGGCAATTTCGCGGATTGTAGCGCGAACGAAGTGAGGGCGACAAGCGAAAGTGCCTAAAATAAACCGTCCACAACAGATGCGTATACAACGTTTCATGCTGAGGGCCTAAGTTACGAGAAAAATTCCGTAATTTATGCCCAGTGCATGAAAAAAACTTCATTTCTTTACGATTTATGGTTTATGGTGAATGTGAAGTGTGTATGTTTTCAAGAAAGTTGCTGTGTTTTGTCTATTTCAGTTGTCCGATGCACAAAACGTTGTTCGTACCTCGACAGGAAATGGATTTGTTCAGCACACGTCAGCAAAGGCAAAAGCACTCAATTTTTTGTTTCGCTCAAGTGATCGACATCGTAAGATTTTAGGCTTTTGAAAAGTTGATGGAATAGATGATATTGTCGCTGATGCATTTTTTTTGTAAATTTGGTTTGAAACTGGAGCATTTCGCAAAGGCAATGCCCCAGCCTAACATTCCATCGACGAATATTCACTTGTTTGTTGCGGCTCAAACTCTTCTGTATCTGACTAACAAGAATCGTCCGAAGAAGAATCCTTCAGTGTGCATATTTTGAACATAAAAGGACGTTGGACCTGTTCTAAAATGGAACTGATCAACACTGTACACTGTTATTTATTGTGCGGGAGCTTTTAAAATTAAAACAAAAAGGAAATAATGTGGTTTTGAATTCGCTGGTCCTTCTTTCCGATAATCACACTTATCAGCATTTACTCTCATTTACTTTCAATTCCTTACAATTCCACATATTTCCAGTCAATTCCTATCAATTCCGATCAATTCCGATCAATTCCTGCCAATTCCGATCAATTCCGATCAATTCCGGTCAATTCCATCAATTCCAATTATTTACCGGATACTCCGGCAATTCCTTTGAGGGTGTGTAGTCAATTTCCCGAGTCGGTTACCCCTCGTATATTGATCATTTGTTTGAACATTTACTTTAACTGAAGAAGTTATCAGAAGACTTTATTTTGTTTTAACTTCAAAAGTCCATTCTTTAAAATAAGGTCATAAAATCCATAAGCGCCCTGGCACACTGCAATGAGTTAAAACAAAATCCTCTTTCCACTTCATTAACTTTGAGTTATGTCAAAGCACTGTCAAGCACCGAAGCTGACTTTGACATCACTCAATTAGAAGGCCAAAAACACACCTGTTGACTACTTTTAAACATTTTTTGATAACCATTGTATGAAAAAGAATAGCCAACTTTGATCGGTTCAGTCCTCTATTTGAGTGACGTCAAAGTCAGCTTCGGTGCTAGACAGTGCTTTGGTTATGTAAATAACGTCGTCTGCTTCAATGCTGCGCACATACGATCACGCGTATCGAAATGTTGGACCGTGCAGATCAATCGTTGCGTCGTTTAACAGGACGTTTGGAATCACTGAAAATATCCGCATCTGAAATGCATATAAATAAGGAGCTAAAAATTTAAAACAACAAACAGAGCTTTTGCTCTTCCCTACCACTCATGGTACGTTAACCCAATAGGTTAAAAACGACTGTAAGATCGAAAGCATAGGTTAGGGTACTATACACGGTGAGCTTGAAAATTTTTTATTAGACCTATCGAGGAAATGTTTTTAGTGGTTTTTGCAGATGGCAGTATCACGAGTAAGAATAACATACAGTGATTAAATAATTTCTGTGTGCCGATCCAGCAACAGCTGGTGTTGTATCAGCTGGTGAACGTTGTAACGATTGTTTACTTTTATCTTGTTGCTCTCTTTATACAAGGCTGTATACTCTAGTCTTGATGATGTGGTGAATTTTTTTACATGTAAAATCATCGGAAGTGGTGTGTTCCCGCGTATCTAATAAAATGGCGGTCTGTGTGACCTCCTCAAAGTATACAGCCTTGTCTTTATATGCGTGTGAGTGTGTTTGACGGGTAATAGACGATAAATTCCGATTGTTCTAACAATGAAAATAGACACCAGCTGATACAAAACCAGCTCTGTTGCTATAGATCGACACACGAACTTATTTTATCACTGTAAGAATAAATTTTCCTAGGTCGATTTTTCGTTTTTTTTTTTTACATGAGGGAAGCTTTGGAGACGTTTTGGACCCTACTGTGGACTTGTACAATTCATGAATGGTTAGTCTAAGGTACAATTATTAATATTTGGCTTTGAAATGGTAAAATTTAGGTTATATGAAATATCAACTCAATCACCCCAGGCAATAGAAGGAATTTGCAATGATTTGTAGTCAACACTGCAAGGGGATTCCCGTTGTGTTACCTGCTACAACAGTAGTGCCCGTATTCAATGTTAAATCTCCAGTCAAGTTGACCTGGGACCTGTTGCGATAAAATAAACGAAGTAAACTTGTTTAGGGAAACGCTGTTCTGAACCTATAGCCCAAATGTCATAGAATTTTGTAGAATTCTATAACATTTCTCGTACATTTCGTCTTAAAATTACTGATGACTGCGCTCTATTTCACTTCTATGAAATTTCATGGATATTTACCAACTGAAATTCAGTGCCGTTGATTACGAACCGCTACTAAATTCAATCTATAGGGGGATAGAGCAGGTCAGGTAGTACTAGTTATACTTAAAACTACCAAAGCGACACCTAAGCTGAACACGGTCGTTTCGTGAAGTTTTATACTGAAAACTGTCAACAAAAAACATGTCATATTGTATCAATATCGCGTCAATTAACATTTTTGAAAACAGTGAATATTGTCCCGCTTCGACAGTGCCGACAGTGCCGCCTACATTTCATTATTCATAGAATTTCGTTACTATTCAATCCATTCAATCTAGTATGATATGAAAACAACCATCATCTGATGAGAGCTGAGAATGTGCAACTGTCAAGACTGTCAGTTTTGTAAATATTTTGAACATTTTAACTGTTTTGATAATCTCTACGCAATTTTTTACTGTTTTGAGTTTTGCCTTTTTCTTAAATGAGAGACGTGAGACAAAACGTGTGTTCTATCAAGCCAAGTTCAACGAAGCTGAAAGATGTCCGATACTATTGATAAAACTGTACGAAGCTCTGCTCAATCAAAGGTAATTTTCGTCTCGTAGCTCGTCTTCAGCGAACTAAAAGAAATATTTTTTTTTTAATTGCAGCCACAGTATCGCAAGCGACCGTCAAGCCAACGAAGACAATATGATGTAAGTTACCAAACGGCGCTAACTTTATTTTCGTTCTATTCACTATTTTGGTTCTTTAGGCCGTATTTCCGACTATTAAATTTACGGAGCCCTTTTATGGTGACACGACATGCCCTCATAGTGCTTTCTGTGGATTGAATAGCTCCTCTCAGGCACCTAACGTCGAAAATATTCTTAAACCGTCCATATGGCAGTCGACGTATCCTACCCCCGTTGTCGATGGAGCCTTGGCTGACCCGAAGGTTGATCATTGCTTGGAATTGGCCAGGCGCAAAAAACTGTTCATTCGAAATGTTCAATCGATTAAACAGTGTTATCAGAAGAACAAGTCGAAAAGTAAGTACAGTAAAGCGAAGTGTTTCGACAAACGTTCTGCTTTCATTGTGCTCATTACAAACATCCGTTTTTAGTCGAAGAGGAAATGAAACAAATCCCAAAGGACAACATTAATACGAAGATGGTCAAGAAATTCGCAGAAACTCTGGAAACTGATCCTGATAAATACTTCAATGGGACGTACGATTGGTATTTCACGGGGGGCAGTATGGATATTGTTGATGTAGATGGTCAGGAATTCTTAGTTCATTCGGAAGGCAACGAATTGCAAAATCTGAGTGAGTAACAGTCGGCTCTAAATGCATAAGATGATGTGAATGCCATCGATTCCTTTCCTTCTTTCACAGAAATCTCTAAATTGACCAGCAACTGCGACATAATTCCTACTACTACCTACGACAACAACACTAGATCATTAAACAAAGGCAACACGATCTACGAAATAAAATCCGTTGTCAACGAACCCTACTTCACCGTGCGCCAGAAACACCAACTGACCATAGCGCATTTACGTTCGGACACCCTGAAACGACAGAAAATCCATTCCGAAATACCGTTGGTGACCAGCGCTGTCGATGAAGCAATGAAATTAATTTTAGTCGATGCCCAGCAGCACCTTCAACTATTTAATTTGATTGACGGGAGACCAATCAGTAAAACTAAAATTTTTACCGATCGAATGACGATCGACAACTGGAGCAGTGTTCGTTTCATCGACTCGAATCAGTTCATTTGTGCCAGTCGAAAAATCGTTGAGGTCTATGATATACGACAGTCCCTTGAACCGGTGATGCATCATGATTTGACCAGTTTCTTGGGATATTGTGAGGACCTCACATGTATGGAACAATCGAACAATGGCTGCAATACCTTTATTGCCACCACACACAAGTTGCATGCTTTCGATATCAGACATGCAAGGAATGACATTGAGCCCAAGTTAACGTGGATCCATCAGTTGAAAACGTCACCAATTTTCATGGACATCAGCAAGAATGAGAATGTGGGCGAAATGATTGTGATTGCCGGTATTAAGTCGGGCGATGTGAAACTATTCGATACGACGACAGTGTCTGATGGTGGGACAATATCAACGCATCTACCGTATTGCCCTGTCAGCATTCATGATGCATATAAATACGCTAGATCGGTTGGCAAATTTTTAGATCCAAATTCTTTAGTTCAGTATCAACTGCGACAATCAAACACCGCAGTCAAACTGAAGCCGATCAAATTGAACAAATTTTCGCTGCTGACCAAAAACACTAGTGGCGACATTTTCCAGCAAGACATCGATCATGTTAGTGGAAGCATCAGATCGGAAAATCAGGAGCCCAGAATCAGCAAAATGGTCAATTGGGACAATGAGTTGCGTAGTCGGGGAAAAAGTGAAAATCGATTAGGGATGGCGGTTACCAATGTCACTAACTTTCAAGCTATGGCTTCCTATCTACGTGCCAATGTGCACACCGACATCGACAATTCTAAAGCTGAGTCTGGTACACCACAGAAACAAGACTGGGAAATGAGCATAGAAGAGCTGGCTTCGTATCAAGATGTACTAGCCAACAGTCTACTCGACAAATGGGTTATCGCTCAAGATGTCGAAATGGTTGAAGAATATGCCGATGATCGGATGGACAGCTGGGTGGATTCAACGGTGGAACAGTATCATATATTCCAGGAAGATGTTTGTGTTAAAGGTGAACCGGAAATCCGAGAATATTGACCGGTTCGACCAGTAGAGTAAATTCTGTAAATAAAGGAGGAAGTCGATGTTCACCACTTTGTTTAGAATTTGAGATAACTTTGAAGGTAAAGGAGTAATCATCCTCCCTACACAATCCTTTGGATGCGTTGAATCGGTCCAGGGTTGTTACTAGTCAATGAAAGAACGGTTCGTGGACTCTTCAACATATTTTGTTTTCGAAGTTTATTGGACATTCGGGAACAACTCCTGAGCTAAGGATAAACCAACTTCGGTCATCGGATATTTTTGTGACGAAATCAAGACGCCAGCGACGGGTCAGCAAACATTTATTTCGAGAATTTCGCCACAATTGCATTTCTCTTGTCCAGCGCCCTTTGATCAATGGTAAAATCATGGCAAGTATTCGTCGAACTAACAACCGTCGTATCATCCTCTCCAATGTCCAAATAAAACGAATCATTTTGCTGTATGCAAAAGTTATGCATCGCACAGCAAAGTTCGATGTAATCAGTTGCCTCTCGAATTTCCAGATTCTTCAAGCAGGTAAAGCGTTCAAACAATCGCTTAATGGCAATATCTATGATTTTACGCGACAATTCCAGGTGCATGTTGAATTCGTTCTGTTCGTGCGTCTTTCGGAACTCCTTGAACGGCACCATGAGATACCGTTTGATCGGATAACTTTTGTCGCCAATCAAATGGCAATTGGGCGCTATGTACAGTTCATCGCTTTCGATTCTCGATTTAATACTTTCGTTAAATACGGAAACATTCGATACGGCAACCTGCGTCTCATCGGCCACAAATGAATCGAGGAATTCTCCTTTTGCATCGCAAACGCACTGTAATTTAACAACTTTGCCCGTTTTAGAACTTCGGTCCATCGGCGATGGAATCGGAATCTCTACACAGCCAATGACGCCACAGATGTTCGGTAGCTTATTGTCGTACACCAGGTATTCGTTGAATTCTTCAGTGATTTTCTTTGCACGCTCTTTGTTCGGCCAGCTGATGAAAAATCCCTTGTTCAGCTTTATTGTGTCGCGTAGTCGATTGAATGCTAGACGACACAAGTGTTCGGATACGTTGAATCTATCGGCTGTACTCTTTATGGATTCCTGTGACGTTAGCAGCCACAGTGCGATTAAAATTAAGCTGGTTGTTGAAAGGGGGATCGATTCCTTTTTGTTTTGCAGTTCAATGTTCGGTGTTAGCAGACGTACGAGTGACTGAAAATAGAATTTCAATTGTTAGAATCAATGCAGTAAACAGTTCAACCAAATCTACCTTAAACGTCGACCTCGAAATTTTGTATTGATTTTCGAAAGTGTTGTCCTCGCATTCTTGCAGGAATTTCAGAAACAAATGTTTCTTTGGCGCTCCTTGAGCTGTTCGACTGACATTGCCAGCAGTCGGACGCCTCTTAGCCAGTGATCTAATTCCATGCTTTGAACTGAATCCGGTACGTGATGGGCTTTGATCACTAACTTTTCGTTTTTTCATTAATTGAGAGTAAAAGAATAGGTCCAGATCATCGTCCGAGTCTGCGTCTTTCGCGAATATTGATGGTGCAGTGATGGTCAATAATTTATTTTCATTTAGCAAGTCTTTGGCTAGTAATGCCGCTGACTGAATTAGGAAATCGGAAGGGTCGTCTGTCATTTTTTTTAAATGGTTCTCAAGCACTAGGGGTTGTTTCAATAGATTTTATTCTGTGTAAAGTTATGTGTTTGTTTAACCTCTTTTGTTTTGGAGTTGATTTGAATGACATTAGTTGACATTAGCTCCGCAGAAACAGAAAATGTAGTAGAAAAGGGGTTTGTTTCGATTATTGAACTGTAGAGCGCGTCTGCGGCGTGGGGTAATTTGGCACACGGTTTTAAAAGAACGCATTTTTCAACTACGTAAAAGGTGAACTCGCACACGATTTTTCGATACCAAAATTTTTGTAAAAGAAGTCATTAAGTCGATGACATGGCTAAAAAGCATTTGCAGCAATAAACTTGCGTGTGCGACTTCACCTTTTGGCACCGTGTGCCAGATTATCCGATACCCGTCTGCGCGACTTATATTCTTCGTCGAACTTTCTTACACAAATTTCGATCATGAAACAAAAGGACTACCACTCAAATTGTTATTGTTTCCTAAGTACAGCTGAATTTAAAAAAAAAAAAATAATTTTGACAGACAGGATTGTATGGAAATCCAACATAACACCGAAAAAAATTTGAATTTTCATACACAATTCAAATTTTTAACGGTCAAAAATTATTTTTATAAAAAATTCAGCTGTATTTCTGGCTGCTCTAGATAAATTCAATTCAACTTTATTTATCACAGGACAAAAAGGAAAAACCTTGTACAATGTTATGTAAACAGCCGCGATGAAGCGGGTAACATTGGTAGAGTCGTTTTGTCGTTGTGTCATTTTGCGACAAAGTGGTTCAACGAAAAAGTGACAGTTGAGAAAATTCTAAATTAGATTTTTTGTTTTGATGTGGTTGATTGTGATGATTTTTCGTTTTCTTTCGTACAAACGTATGAAAATTTGTGATTTTATTATCAACAATAAGCTTACATACTATGTAGTAAAATTCGTGTGTAGTGTTCTCCAAAAATTTAAAATCCGTGTCCAGTGTAAACAGCCTCGATGAAGCGGGTAACAGTGGCAGAGTCGTTTTGTCGTTGCGTCATATTGCGACAAAGTGGTTCAACGAAAAAGTGACAGTTGTGAAAATTCTAAATTAGATTTTTTTGTTTTGATGTGGTTGATTGTGATGATTTTTCGTTTTGTGTGTGAAAAAGTGTGCAAAATTATGATTTTATTATATTAATAATTGATTAATAATGTGCCACCAGTGACAGTGTTCTCATAAATAATAAAATCGGTGTTCAATGTTTTCAAAAACGAAAAATTCCATGGCCAATGTTCTCGTTCTCATAAACATTAAAATTGGTTTTAAGTGAATAGATCAAAGAAATTGTTACGTTGAGATATGAACCTAGGAAAGCACTCCAACGACCTGATTCATTTCATATGATCCCGTCGGTCTAGATTCTAGATCTGAGATTTTTTCTGATTCAGTTTATGTGAAGAGATTTTCTCTGATTAAATTCCTGTGATCAATCAATTAAAAGCCTCAACCCAACATGATTTTAATTAGACTTTCTTGTTTCAGGCCAGGTTTGACCTGTTGCGAGCATTAATTATGAAAATATTTATTATTTCTTGTGTTCAATCAATTCAAATCGAATTCTTGAAAATTAACATTCAAAAATGTTGCGCTAAAAAAATCCAAATTTTACGACAGATCCACTTTGTCGCATTTTCTCATGTCGCATATTTCTGTCTCTGCCACTGTTACCCGCTTCATCGAGGCTGTTTAGTCCAGTGTTCTCATAAACACATTCAAAAATGTTGCGCTAAAAAAATTCCAAATTTTACGACAGAATCACTTTGTCGCATTTTCTCATGTCGCAAATTTCCGTCTCTGCCACCCGCTTCATCGAGGCTGTTTAATGTTATGTCGTTCTTTCATCTGACAGTAGAGCAATATGCTCTTTTTTCCTGCAATTGAGAAAAATTACTTGAACAGACTATATGGATCACAAGTTTCATTCCACGCAGTCATACCGATTCTAAGAAGATCGTGTCATCAATACATTTATACATCTCCACCATCAATATTGCACATAAAAAAGAATTTACGCGGTTACACGGTTTCGTGAGTTGTTTGTTTCCAAGTGAAAAGTTGCAGCATATTTCCATTCGTTCGTTTTAATTTCGAAGCCGAAACAAAAGGAATTAATGTAAGTCCCGTTTTAAAATTATGGATTTTCAATTGAGTGGTAGAACAATTAGTCGAGGAAGGAATTCCGTTTAACACGGTGATTGAGGTTAAGACTGAACTTTTTATTGTTTTTGTCGGAAAGTTTGTTAGTTGCATTGTGTGAAAGTGAAAGTTGATGAGCATCTTACTTACGAATGTTGTAATATTGTACTGGAAACTGATGTGCATTCGAACGGAAGACGATAGTTAATAAATCGAAAATTCACTAACGATAGGGACGCGATTGTGAACTGCTGTAGGACAATAGATTCTATAATTTATTGCTAGCTATCAAAAGGAGATAACTCAATCACATTGAGGATACTACTTATGAAATCCAAGTATTTGATTTGACCTGAGTTAATTTCTAACAGAGTGAACTGAAATCTTTCTCTTCATTTGATTTAACATATGTCTTGTCTTGGTATATAAGCGAGACTATACCGGCTCATTGTTTCATTTCGTTGTCGATAACAGATGATGATAATCGTCTGCAACAGTCGCAAAAATGTATTCCAACATAGTAACTATGTAATACATTGCATTACATTGATTTCGCTTTATTATTGAATGTGAAGCCGGTAGGACCGCCAAATTGTACCGCTCAAATGATTTTGCAGTGTTAAACATATGAAATTTTTGTAAAACCGTAAGGCCGAAATCACACGAGCAATTTTCCGTTGATGGGATCGTCAATTGTCAATGCTGCAGAGTAAAATAAGCCAGGCAAGACCTCTTGATTTGACTAGGAACCGGAATTATCTGGTAGCTTTATGGTTTTCGAATAAAACTAATTCAATTTATGTCACTGTTCATTTAAGTTCATTTAGGTCACTTATTTGACTTTTCAAAAATGAACCGATCCTGCCTGATCAGATATTCAATACATGCTAAACAGTGAAAACGCAGCATAATTGTCGATCCCATCAACACAAAATTGATCGTGTGTTTTGGGCCTTACCTCTGAGGAGTCGTCGAGTCATACTGATTTCCACATAAAATTTGCCGGAATTGTAAGTAAGTGAATTAGTGAGTTTTGATATCAGCGGGACGGTGTCTCCAGATATTATGGAATAAGAATTGACTGGACTTGAGTATGACATAAGATTTGATTGTTGTTGTTATTCAGCAAGAGGTCCATACTAGATAGCCTCAATACGAACAGCACACACTCTACGGATAATAGCGGCAGAGTCAAAATGACCCAAAATTATATCAGCTAAATTTGAAGTTTTTGTTCATTATCAAAAATAAGGGGCACCTTCCATACATCTCGATTGGACCACGGGAACCACCTGGAACCACTTGCAAAAATCAAGCAAAATTTCGACTCTGCCGCTGTTATCCGTAGAGTGTGTGTTGTTTGTATTGAGTTGAAATTGCATTAAAACTGTAATTCGCAAGACTTCTTTCTTGAGCGAATCGGTTTTGCGTTATAGCAGCTCCAGTTCTGTTTACTCACCACTGACCGTTTTTCGACTCAGGTTAAGAGAAAGTTGGTTTACGAAAGGTGTAAATTGGTCCGAAAACTTTCCTTGACATTTTTGTGTAAAATTATTTGTTTTTAAAGTAGATGAATCCTTGAGGCTGAAATGTCTAAGTTGGCCTAAGCTTGTTTACCGGCTGGTCCACTTATACATAAACATTGCTCAAACGTCGTTCTATGGACTTAATAGTGACATGCACTAGCGCTGAAGTCGTAAGAGCACGCAGTGTGATTGTATAGCCGGAACAGCTGGCGTCACAAGTTTTTTTTCAGTACTTCATTCTTTCCGGTAATAACTTCACTCTGGTAAATATCTATGAAATGTCGAAATGTCATAGCATTTCTCTATGACGCATAATTTACATTACAAAGGAAAATCAATTGGCGTCAATTTCAATTCAGCTTTTTCTTTCTTTAATATTTTTCATTTATAATAAGGCAAGCGTTACATATATAATAGTTTATTGTTTATCTTAATTAATATGTTTTTCTTTTGCTTTTCAAAGCACCTTTTTGCTAAAAGGTTCTCCATTTTGCTTTAGCCCTACAATTTTGTTAACTATGCTCGCTATTTTATACATTGATCACCTTCAATGACATATAGTTATACATTTTCTCTATAAATTGAAATCAAAAGGCTTCTACTGTCGACAGAACAGATGAGACGACCGTCTCAACTGTTCCGCTTAATACAGATTATTTCTGTTCAAAAATTCAGCATCAGTCAGATTTTTCGGTTAAACTTGAGCCCTTGGAGGAAATATTATCGAACGTTTAGAGTTCGACAAGCACAGTTATTATGTAGGCAGCACATTTACTTATCTAATTTTATTTTTATTTCTAGACTTTATTCTAACTAATTATCTACTTAACAAACAAAGACTTAAACGAAAGAACTTTCAACGAATGAAATAAAATGAAAATTTGAAGAAAAATAAGTTCTCTCTAAGTCTCTCTTAGTAATCAAAAAAAAAAATTGTTTAATCAACCTCCGAGTGAAATAGAAAGGCCATTCATTAAATATTTCGTTATCTATTTCATAGTCTCATAATCTTACGATTTTATTTCCTTGCCTTTATAAATAGACCGGTTAAACGAATTGAAGTTTTGAAGATCAGCTAAAGAGGAAAATAAATTCCGCTTCTGCGGATGCATTGTTCTTTCATTTGTACAACTGATTTGCTGATTTAATAAATCTATTTAAAGTACCACACATCAAAACTTCGTTGAAGTAAGTAAGTTGTTAAAATGCACAGAGATAAATTTTTTCAATATTTGTGTACGGCAGGGCCTATTTTTGAGAATGTGATTTTGGAATTTTTGGAATTTTTAGGAATTTAAGGAATTTTTCAGGAATTTAAAGAATTTTAGGAATTTTTAGGAATCAAATTCTCAAAAATAGGCCCTGGTACGGTGGTGGGATATCAAATGGTATATTACAGTCGACGTCAGTAAAATATAGACATGAATTTTCATCAGCTGTTATTCAGTTTATCCACTCATACAAACAAAAGTGCTTTGTACATCTTCATACAGGTGAATTAGTTACACGAATCGTGTGGTAAAGGTGAAACCGCAGTAAGACGCATGAGCAATTTTGTTTGTATGAGTGTACCAGCTGATGCAAATTTGTCTGCATAAGCCAAAACAATGATTCACAAGCACTGTCACAAACTGTGACGTAAATTTTCCGCTTTTTTTTCGGAATAAGTTTCTTACAAATTCCGTCCATTGCGATCCTTATTTTTAAGCTGTAAAAATTTGGATGTCTCACCGATTCAGGCCGAATATATTTTGTTGTTGCAGTGCCTGTTGACTCAAAAATATTCAGATTCGAAGTAAACATAGTTTTACGGTTCCGTACCGTATCTTCGGTGTGAAGCTGTAAACATTTAGCTGATGTTTTTCTGTTAGATTTTACATTAAAGGAACGATTACAATAGCAATATTCTAAGATAATAGAAACATTACTCCTTCTCCCGAGCCTACTCCTTCTCCTTTTTCTCCAACCTAAGTAACTAACTTTGGCGTTAAAAAAAAGTTAACAAAAATAATGATTTTTTACAATCGTCCGGCTCTGGACTATCTATGTAATTACTCTCCAATTTGGCTATTTGTTCCGTCTTTTTCGATTTGATAAACGGGATGTGATGTCACCGTGAATATTTCAATAGAAAATCTTTTTAAAATGATGATCACTGAAGTCTTTACGCGATGTGCTCCACAGTGCAAATTATAAGTGGTCATCGGTTCATATATGAAGAACAGCTTCTTTCTCTCTCCAACTGATTTGAGACGGTATTTTCATTTGGTTTTATTTGTGCACTTCTCATGATGATGTTACATTTGGAATACTTCAAGAGAATTTGTGGCGAAATTTATTAGAAAATTTTTGTTTTTATACATATTACCACAATGAAGAGTGTCCACTACCGCAAAAGCGGTGTATTTATTCTAATAATTGCTGTTTTCTTAAGCAACTCTCTTAACTTAGAAAGACAAAATTGTGTGCTTGATAAAGATACAAAAACCATTCATTCGATCAAAGAAAAAGCAATCGATTCTCCACATGGGCTTGTGCTACCCCTTTCAATAAAATGTATGTTCAAGCTTTTACTTCAGTTTTAGAAAAATAAATTTTACAAAAATCTTCATTCCCACCCATCACTTCTCGCTCTGATTATTCCATCATAATTAAATGCAATTTTCACCTTGATTTACGTTGACGAATACGAATTGTATCGCATAATTTTGGATAGCAAAATCCACATACCCGACGTGATTGAGCACATTAATACGCCGCACCATCCCAAACTGAGACTCCACGATTTCGAAAATATCCGAGCTTCGAAGAGACTTTTCGCCAGATGCGATACGCTTTTCGGTGCAATCAATCCTTCGATGGTCCCGTCAAAGTCATTGTCGGGCATTTCTTGTTGACGCTTCACGTAAATGATCATGAGCGTGAACAGGCCGAACAAAGCTGGATTTATAAAATGAAAAATTGGAATTGGTTAGACAGAAAGAAATTAAAGGAAAAGAAGGGAAAATAGGGTAAAACTACCGAATACGTGCACCTGCTGTAACACGAGCCCGATGTTGTGTTTTCTTTTGTTTGTTCGCTCGTATTTGGCAGGTTTACACCCTATCAAAATCGGATAAGTAAATTGTTGAATGGCGACGTACCTGCTAATAGGTACATAACTCCAGTAACTAAAATTGCACTGATTTGCCGTTGACAAACACCAAAAGCTCCTACTAAAGCGGCACTACCGAGTATTATCATACAAACCAGAGAACATGATATCGACAAATTTTGCATACCTGAAATTTCATTCAATCAATTTCCCTTCAACTCTTTTTGGTCAATTAAATTATTACGAATTCTTGGATGGTTATTTGACGGAAATCCTGTGTTCCGATATAAATCGTCACCGCTCAACACTACTTCGTCAGCCAAGTAGTTGACACACTTTCGTGTATTGGGAAATCCCGATCGTCCCAAAAATCGCATATCTGAATCGGTTATATCGATGCACAGTGTCCAAATACCACCATGCATGGGTACTAAAAATAAATTGTCCCTACGTCCGCCCTCTGAAATATATAAATTTCTGTTATCCGTCCCACAGTGGGAAAGATATTATCTGAATCACATGCAACTCACGTTGAACAGTTACAATCGCAACCCGTCCATTCAATTGCCATTCTAACGCATTTGTCGTGTTATTATGTGTAAGTTTTTCTAAAATTGTTTTATCCCACGTTACATTCTCCCAATGATCCGACATAATGGCACCGCAAAGTAAAGCCGTTGTACCGGTAGTTACCAATAAAGTAACAAACAAAAAAATTACCGGCGGCGGAGCCATACAACACGCCCGGTTCGGTGTTTCCGTTTGCGCATTCATTGTCAGTCCCGAATAGATTGTTGAACTATTCAGGCTCTGATCCGAATCACAAGCGTTCAACTCGCTGGTCGAGTCTATTTTGTATAAAGCTTCATATTCGTATTGATGTGTATTACGATGAATAACCGGCCACGTCCGTGTCGTCGTTTGATTCTTGCTCAACGATTGATAGTCTTGTTCGTTAACACACCGAGTTTTCACCTTGACACGTCCACCGGATGATGATTTTATGAGTCATAAGTCTGTGTCTCGTGATTTCATTGTCGGCCGGTGCGGTGTGGGTGGATCGTCTGTGCTGGAAAGTGAAAGGAATAATTTGGTAAATTTTTTTTTGTTTGGTTTTTTATTCCGCACGTGGCGTGGTTAGAGTGCGCTGACGATTTTACAAGAGTTTTTGATTAGCCGATTAAAATTGAATAGAATTAACAGGATACGACATTATACTGACCGCATAGTGCAGAAAATTGGTTGACATTTGCTGCCCCAATTAATTGGGAAAACTCAACCAATTTCAACAAATAACCAAGTAACCAAATAACTCTTCCCGGACTGTTATATTTTTTAAAATTCTCAACTAGCATGCATAACGTCACACAATAGCGGTTTAAAGCTGCAATTTCTAGTAAATATTCTACCAACTAAATTACTACACTATCGCATCATATTTTTACAGCCACGGTCATCAGGCAGAACCGTTCATTTTCATTGTCAATGCTAACTTTCCCGATAAAATTTAATTAAGTTTAAAATGTCCATCCTGCCAGAAGTTGAACGTTACTATAGCAATGAACCTCATATTTATCTCGTTACATAAATTTCCGAGAAACTTTCATAATTACGCTGCTGAGAATTGGCAATTATGGTATAAGTGCTGCAAAAACTTTTAAATGAGAAATTATTAGCTTCCCTTTTAACCAGCGAAATTATGAGATTTTTTTTACAGATTCGGTTCGTCCAACGCGTTTATCATGTCGTCGTAATTATTATTGATTAATATTTTCATGTAATAAAATCTTCATGAAATTATGTTTGACGATTGGCCAATTCTAGTTCATCATTCACATTTCACGCGATACCATTTGACATATACTACCAATGTAAATCGACAAATCACACAAAACCGAAATCTTTCCCTTCAAAGCATGCACTTCGTTTGATATATATTTACCAAAGTTTCTGATATCCTTCCATCATTCGCAAATTTTTGCGTTCAATTAAATTAGTGAAATTGATGGTCTTTGTGGTGGCTTTATGAAAATAAAGACAAAAATTTCGACTATTAAATTTATCGTTCCAATGATTATATTCCATACAGAAGCGACGATGATACTAGAAATGTTTATCGAAGAATTTCATTAGACACCCTGAACGAACGTTTATGAGGTGTGTTTATTGTCATGGGAACATACATATAGGGTGATGGTATACAAGTTTTCTATTTAATATAAAGTAAAAAAAAAGTTGACTGGTCATTCGGCTCGATTGATGATAGCATTCACGAGCCTTCGTATTCAACAGCAGTTTACTATAAAGGAATTTTCGATTATGCCTTTCACGTTTTTCGTGCACATATTTCTTGTGGAATATTCTCTGAATGACTGTGCAAATAGTGAGTGAGGGTGACTATAAAAATAGCAAGTGCAGTTCAATTGTTGCATATATCACGTTGTGATGTACGTCATTTTAAAAATAAACAAATAAACAAATACTTGTTCTCGGAAGTGAATTTAAACAATAAAATTTCGAGCGAACAACACACTGCCTTTTGTCACAAAATAACAAAAACTCGATGAAAATGTTGCGATTGAATGAACAAACGTGAGCAAAATTTAGTTTTGATTTATAGCGGAAGATGTTTTTCTTTCTGATTTCCGAATTTATCAAATCAAATAAGTCTACAGTGAAACGACGGTAGATATATTTTCGATGTTTTATTCATACGGTGTGTAGGATGACGGAAATCTGGGGTGTTTGTTGAATTTAGACAGAGTGAGAGAGAATTAATAAAAATTATCGCTTAAGACGTGTGTGTCTAACGAATTCTGCAGAAGAAATGGTATTCTTAACCGAAAGGAAATCGTAAATTCATAAATTTCGTTGACAAAGGATTTTCAAAAATAAAAATCCTCTGAGGTTTTTAAACGATTTTGAAGGATTTTCTTTTGAGTTTTGAGGATTTTTTTGTATTTCCAAGATTTTTTTTACATTTTCTGAGAACTTTGTTTGATTTTGAGGTTTTCAAGTATTTTTCAGGGATTTTATCGAGGGGACAAATATTCGTAGAAAATCTTTTGTCAGTCAAAAGGAAATCCTTCGAAATTTTACGAACGAAAATCCTTGAAAATTGAAAATCTTCTAAAAACTATAGAAAAATCCTCAGAAGATTGTCTTTTCGAAAATCCGTTGTCAACGGAATCAACAAATATCAGCCCCTGGGATTTTGTTAAAAGCTTTGTGTGGATTTTTTTGTCATTCAAGTCAAAGTCCTCACGTTCAAATAATCTCATGGGTGAGCCCACAGGGGCAAGCTTGTTATTGCGAAAGTCAAGTCAAGTCAAAGTCAAGTTTTGTGTGGATTTTTTTGGATTCGGAATATTTTCTTCGATTTCGAGGAATTTCTTGGATGGTCCTTAGATTTTCGTCGATTTTGATGATTTTCTGATGAAATAATTTTCTAGTTTTCCAAATAATTTCCAATCCCCCCCCCCTCGGTCTTAACAATGTAATATTACGAAAAAAATATCTTACGAACATTGTTCCATGCAGTTGCTATTTTAACGGTGCTATACTATCGTAGAGCTTTATTTACAGCATGTCGTCATACGAACTTGCCTGTGCTACGGAAATCACCAAAACCTTATCAATCATGAAATAAAAATTCCCACAATTTCTGGAAAGAACGTCTACCAAATTTGAAAATAACTTGTCAGAGCTTAGTGTGAATGAATGGCTTTTATCTGAAACGATTTTCTATAAAGAAAAATGTCAATCGATGTCAAAGGCTAACAACTATTTTGATACCGTGCTCTGACTAATATTGATGAGTTTAAATAAACCGCAATTAGTCAACCGTCTTTATTTAGCGTTCGTGGTGCACATCACAAAAATATATCTAACAGCTCACAAACCATTTTCAAATAAAAATTTCTAGCATACGCAGACGGTAAATAGAGAAGGAGAACTTAAGTTTAATTTTATTGACAGACTTTTATATATTTGCTCTGTATACGACATAAACATAAACGAAAAGTTCAACTTCGCGCAAATACATTTAACCTTGACCTTGACCCAATACATCTATTTACTATAACGTGTACTCCTCTTATCCATCAGCTCAGCACACAACACGTAAATTTACCACTAAAACTAACCGAAATCCACTAAGAAATGCAATATCTTTCACTTCATTTACATACCGATACATCTTCATGACCGTGTGTCGGATGCTCGTGCTGGAAGCTGGATTCATTCTGTTTAAGCATGCCGAATTCTATACCCTCTTTCGGTATATATGTTGAGATTGAAAACCTTTTCATGTTTTTGTCACACTTTCGTTGATTTTGTATACATAAAAACAAACCATAGAGTTCATGCTAGTACATGTTATAGTGTCTATCGATTATACAAAAAAAAAAATTAAGCATGCGGGTTACAGGTGGAGCAGTTAAAGAAATCACTTAAAATACGATAAAAGTAAATTCATGAGATCTCATCGTTTTGTTATTATCTTAATGGCCCAACGTTCGCATTTTATACGTACCGTTGAATCAAGCTCGATAGTGATGGTTGAGTGTAGACAAAGGTTTCGTACGCACAAATATTCGTAACAAGGAAATTACATGCGAATTACTTCAATTACACTACACACGCGATGTTAAATGTTACAGCAAAATGATCTTGCTGAACGATTGCGATAATTTTTTTTTTTTTTTTTCGTTTGTCTTGCAGCACCACAACTTTTGCTTATATTTTGTTTCAATCAGATCAACATCGCAATTTTTATCTTAATAAATAGACAAGAGAAGAAATAAAAATTTTCCTTGGATGTAACTATTTCTGTATATCGTCGCGACTTGTCGTTATTGTATATGAGGACGGACTGAGAATTTGTGTATTTTTCCAAGTGAATTTTGAGAAGAAAACAATCGTTTACGTATCTATCTATACATACATCAGCAAAAATCACATTATGCGCACCATTGATGCGCTGTCTATCAATACAAAGCCGGTCGCTATGAAAACCGTGACTAATCTTGTCTCTAATGCGACGACGGTAAAGAGAAAAAAAAACTGTTCTATAGCAATCGTTTCGAATGATAGTTTATGCAACAATGACAAAATGTTTAACGAAAATTTTCTATTTGGCGTCAAATAATACATAGGGTGTCGTGATTGTAAACATATTTGCTTATCTATCGAAAACACTCACATCGACTGTAGGTCAGGGTTTTTTTTGTGTATGAATGCAATTCATTGTTTTTCTTCACTCACCTGTGTGTGCATAATGTTAACTTTAGTATAGAATATGGTTGGGTTTTTCAGATTAGACTGATTAAGGAAAAGTTCCATGGACTTGCATTAGAGTGGATACGATTTTTAGAAATATTTTTGGCTGAATATTTCACTACTGCAAAGTTGAAGCCATTCGTCGATTCGTCAATTAACTATTTTGTTGTTGTTGTAGATTTTTAAATGTCTATCTAGCGCCGTAATTTTAACCAGTCAAAATAAAGTGTTTTTATTGTAACTTTTGGTTGATTTTGCGAGTTTTTCGAAGCTTATAAAATTTATATTTTGACAAAGTTTTTGGAAGTTTGAAGCGAAAAGACAAAGGTCATATTCACTATGGAATGGAACTTTTTTTTTTGGCTCAATTCAGCTGTTCTTCAATTGTATCTAAACAAGACAAAATTATCTCCGCAGTAGCTTTCTTTTATATGTTTTTGTTGTAGGGCAAGGACTACCAAATACTATAGTGAGCCCCTAAAAATACAAATATTCGTAACAAGGAAATTACATCACACACGCGATGTTTTACTCTATTTATCCGCTGATGGAAATTATGTTTAAATACGGGGGAGTTTATGAAAATTTCTCGGGTTTTCAACGCCTACATGAAGAAAAATATGCACGTATGTATGTCTTGGCAGGCGGTTTCTAGGCATTTTCTAATGTCTACAACACCTATAAACCGATATATTAGGCATGTTCATTACAAAATTCCCTCAATCAATTAATGTGAAAGTTGGGATCAAAAGTCGGTCTATTCGATCTGTCAAAGTAACATTTTAAACGTCAAACCAAAAATGTTTATCCAAATAATCACAAAATCGTTTATTTTTCAAGTCTATTTGACTGATAGAATTCAGGGAAAATAAGCTACTTCGTAACTATTTAGCATACAAATTTTGGTTTGACGTTTAAAACGTCACTTTGACAGATAGAACAGACCGACTTTTGATCACAACTGTAACAAATATTGAGTGATAATCGAATTATCATTCACTACAGTAGCAGACTTTCAATTTTGTGCACTATTTTGATTCAGCTGTTTGCCCAGCTGGTCCATGTAAACAAACAAACTCAGGTAATTTTATAATCAGTAGTTGGATAAAAATGGCAACAGTGGTTTGTTGAAAGCATATTTCGAATGGAAAGTATGTTTCGTATGGAAAGCGTGTTTCGTATAGAAAGCAGGTTTCGCATGGAAAACATGCATTGATAACGTATTTCGCACGGAAAACATATTTTGAGTGGACAGCCCATTTTCTAATTTATTGAACTTCATAAAGTGTTATATGAATAACATTAAATCCTTTTATTTGAATCGAACTTCTAGTCTCTTTATGTCCATAACATTCATATCATCGAACTTCTCATTGGTTCTTACTTTTCCTTTGAATTCCGATGATTAAACAACTCGTGGTGGTCAAAAGTTTTAAAACACTGAATTAGGCATTGAAACAGAAAATTTTTGAATTTTGGAATTCACCATCTCGTAGATTTTTCTATGCAACGTCTCAGCATCTAAATTATTTTAATTAGACTATACTCTAGGTCTAAAATGATTTTAATTTCTAAATAATTTAAAGATTTGCATTATACATATAATTAATGTACCAAATTCGGATTAAAACAAATGTTCGCACGATGTTAGTGATACATTAGACTCATATGAGACTCTCTTTAGTTGTATTGTTGACGATAATAAACAAACCACTGTTGCCATTTTTATCTACTCCTGATAATAAAATTAACTTACTTTGTTTACATGGACCAGCTGGACGAACAGCTGAATCAAAATAGTGCACAAAATTGAAAGTCAGCCACTGTAGAAAACGGAGGGTGTAAGTGTGCTGATGAGACTATTAATGTGTAAAATTGATTACGATTACTGATATTACTATCACCAAGTTACTTTTAATAGTCACTTAAAATCTCTTCGAAAGTTTGATTCAGAAGCAATCCAAATTGAGTGACTAAAAATGCAAATTATTTCTTTATGTTTCGGTGTACGTGTACACTCACAACGAAATTGGTTCGATTCTCTTGTCTGTTTCCTTAACTTACAAATGTGTGTTTCACAATTGTCTTTTAGTTGGAGTCAGTCCCACGTTCCACGCGATTCTCAGATAAACCTACAGAATTCGCACATTACGCATTACGCATTGTTATGAATGTTAGTCCGATCTTACAAAAATAATAATCTCCGTTGTTTCAGACTCAGAACGTAAGCATCCAACGACAAAATCATGGCCGATAAAAGCGAGGACGTTCAATCGATTGACGATAAGGTTACTCTTGCTAAAGAGTTGTATGCAACTGGCAGTCGTAGCTATTTGGTCAAATCCTATTCCGACGCTCTTGAGGACTTGAGCAAAGCATGTGAAATGTTCGAAATTGTTCATGGTCATTTGGCCGACGAATTGGGTCTGCCATACTTAATGTACGCAAAGTCATTGATTGCCGTGGCCCAACAGGGTGAAAATAAAATTGTTGATGTGCCGGATGATGAAGAAGAACAGAAGGATGATGATGAGGAACAGAAAGATGTTGAAGGAGAAGGTAACGACGACGATGATGATGACGATGAAGAGGATGATCAAGAGACTGACAAGCCAAATCAGGCTGATAATGGAACCGCAGGAAAAAGTATTACGAATGGCAACGGCACCAATGGTGCATCATCATCTTCTGAACCACAACCGGGAACATCATCCGTGGCTGAGGACAATCAGGAAGATGATGATGCCGATAGTGACTCTCCAGCTGCTAATTTACAATTGGCGTGGGAAGTGTTGGAGTTAGCTGTAAAAATTTTCGTTCGTCAAGGGGCGCCTGCGTTATCGAATTTAGCGGAAGCCTATTTTGAATTGGCTGAAATTTCGTTTGAAAATAGCCATTTTGATACTGCCGTGATGGACTACAGTGAGTCGTATAGAGAAATTACTTTACCGGAAGGAATTAAACAAATTTTTTTTTTCCTATTTTCACAGAAAAATCGGAAGACATCCGTATGAAATTGCCAGATGATGATCTTCGAATGCTGTCACTGATTCAATACAAGATCGGCTTAAGTTACTACATGAATCAGTCATTTGACGAATCCATTGCAGCGTTCAAAAAGGCATGTGATATACTCGACTGTCGAATGGAAACAGCCAAAAGCAAAGACGAAAAATCCGACAAAGACGTTGCTAATATCGCTGAACTGGAAGAGATGAAGGAAGAAATTCTAGCGAAAATCACCGAAATTGAAGAGATGAAGCAACAGGTAACAGTCGTTTGATCTCCGAAGAGAAACAGTTTTTTTTACGATTTTTCATTTCGATTCACAGTCAACTGAAGACGTGAAATTGTTGCTGGCGAAATTTTTGAATGGTGACACTGATGCTGGTCAATCAAGCTCTTCGGCGGCATCGGCGTCGACGTCGGCCGGTGAATCATCGAAACCTAAGCCAACAGACATTTCTCACTTGATCAAACGGAAAAAACCGGACACACCTGACGATGAACAGTCTAAGCCGATTGCGAAGAAACTGAGCATTTAAATAACATGATTGTAAGCCGTTGTGGGCTGTTAATTTATAATTTTTTTGTTTTTTGTCGTCGGCAACAGATGGGATGAATAAAGAAAGTGAAAATCCTTTTTTTATTAAATCATTTGATTTGAAGTGAAGAAGGTGTAAACGGATGCTCAATAATACCAAGGTGCTAAAATTGAAGAATGAAACCATAAACCATCTACCGACTCATGCTACAAAATTTAGTCACAGTTCATCTAAAAGCTGTCCCATCTTTCTTCTAAAAGTTAGTAACAAGGGAAGACAATATTTGCAGCTGACTGTTGCTTTATCGAGTCATAGACTTGATCGAGGCAATTTTCTATCCCTTTTGCAAAGTGACGATCAGTAGTCCTATAGTGTTGACCGAGGAGTCGCATTGAATTTGTGAGTTGCCAATTTGTAGGTTCGATTTTCAACAGCATCACCATCACTCTTTCTATCGGATCTGTCCTCAATAATAACATTTGATTGAATCGGTTCATTGGTTTGCGGTTGTGATAGTATCTACGAGCGACCCGTTGTACTAAATGTTAAAAACGTCTTGTACATCAGTTGCACTGTCATTCAGTTACGCGAAAAGTCTGTTGTTTTTATTCGCGTGTGGAAATTTTGTTTTCTTCCCGGTAACCGAGTCAAATTTCCCGGTATCTAAAATCGTAAATTTGATTTTTCGCCACATATTTTTCCCGATTTTTTCGATTTCCCGGTATCTAAAGAATTTTTCTGATAACTTCCCGGTATCCAGGATACCGCGGATAGCGTGAATTTCCACACGCGTTTTTATTCCTAGCAGCATATACTTTACTATTCCATACCAATTGGTTTTTGGCAGAGCCTATATTAGCGAAAACATTTTCGCGAATTTTCACAAATTTTCTCGATTTTCAGAAATTTTCACGAATTGTCTTGAAATGTTTTTTTGTGAAAATTTGAGAAAATCGAGAAAATATTTTCGCGATATAAGCATTGGTTTTTGGACATTATTGTTCAACACATTCGCAACCTCGAAACGACATTTCGACGTTCAGTGTTCTGATCATCCATATGAACATCCTCCGAATTTATTCGAGTATATATCGCAGCGCCTTTCTAAGCCCCATTACCCTACATATTTCCAAATAAATCGGCAGCTTGACCTCGACCTTGACTTAGCAAAGAAATGCCACCATTCACCAGTCACATTTGTTCACTTCTACGACTTCACAGCCGTAAAGAAAGTGACAACAACGATACAATCAAGTCATTGGTTACTGGATAGTAGGGTCGGTCGATTTTTGAATATTTTCCATCCGAGCTTCTGGACCTAGCTGATCCGGCTCAGCGGAGTCTAAAGAAAATTTTAAGACCAAAAAAAAATATTTTCAAAAATGTTCTATGCTTTGCCCAAGACGATTTTTTGAAAATCTTCTACTTTTTCGAGGTATCGACAATCTAAAGGCTTTCTTGTCTATGCCAAAAAGTGAATTGTTGGTAAAACGGTCTTAGTATAAAGTACAGTGTCTACTCTAATAAACAAACCCAAAGAAACATCCTTTTTGTGAGGAAAATACTTTTCCCGGGTAAAAAAGTTTCGCAGGTTTCCGATATTTTTATTTGAGAGAGGTTTTTTTTGCAGATTTTTCCACAAAATGAGTTTAAATTTTGTCGCACAATAGCTTATTTTAAAGCTACGTTGATAGGGAACCAAGAAGTAAAAAGATTTTGAGAAAAGTTTTAAATGCGGTCGAGTGATCGCCATTAGAGTGACTAAAAATTAGCCATTTTCGGCCTTCTACGAAAAAGCTGTGAAACTGTGAAAAAACTCAGTTCTCAACTGTTTTTGGTTGGAAATGTGTTATAAACGACCAAAAACTATATTCATAATGAAAAACATGATTTATTTATTGTTTAGGGAAGATCACTTTTCCATGTATGTCGAAAATGGCTAATTTTTAGTCACTCTAATGGCGATCACTCGACCGCATTTAAATCTTTTCTCAAAATCTTTTTACTTCTTGGTTCCCTATCAACGTAGCTTTAAAATAAGCTATTGTGCGACAAAATTTAAACTCATTTTGTGGAAAAATCTGCAAAAAAAAACCTCTCTCAAATAAAAATATCGGAAACCTGCGAAACTTTTTTACCCGGGAAAAGTATTTTCCTCACAAAAAGGATGTTTCTTTGGGTTTGTTTATTAGAGTAGACACTGTACTTTATACTAAGACCGTTTTACCAACAATTCACTTTTTGGCATAGACAAGAAAGCCTTTAGATTGTCGATACCTCGAAAAAGTAGAAGATTTTCAAAAAATCGTCTTGGGCAAAGCATAGAACATTTTTGAAAATATTTTTTTTGGTCTTAAAATTTTCTTTAGACTTCGCTGAGTCGGATCAGCTAGGTCCAGACGCTCGGATGGAAAATATTCAAAAATCGACCGACCCTACTGGATAGAATCTTGGTAGGAAAGACTTTAGGACACTGGCAGTTTTCCAAAGTTTTTCGTATTGATTTGCGGATCGCAATCAAACCTGCAATTCCTTTGTCAAAGCTTTGATTTTGTTTTGTTCGTTTCCAGTAGTTCTCTTTCAACAAAGTCATGCATATTGGCCTGGCAAACACACTGCAAGCCAAGCCAGAACCAAGGTTCTGAAAGAACAGGTTAAGACACTTTCAAGTTGATCACGAAGGCGGTGTGATCAAAATTTTCCTGTAGGGCCAATTTTATATGACGATTTCAACTTAACAAAAAAAAGAATGGTTTTCAAGTTGACTTTTCAAACAATATACATGTCTGAATTGTCAAGATTTGTGTTTCACCCGCCTTCATAAGTGTCTTAACCTGTTCTTTCAGAACCTTGGCCAGAACATACTTTTTAATGATCATTTTGGTCGCTTATTTTGGAGACGGCAGTGGCTTTATACCAACAACATTAAAAACGTAAAATTTATTTTCGGGATTTTGACTACTGCGTCGAGCAGTCGCCTTATTTTACTGTTATATAGTGTTTGGTTCGCAATGCGATGCCCTGGCAGAAAAGGAATAAGATGGATGGCTGCAATTTGCTATTGCTTTCAATGTGCTTACCTCGGTATGTTTGAATATTTGTGGAACTTAGTATTCAGTAGATGTTCTGTTGTTATAGATCATGAACATGTGCTACAAATGTGAATCAGAATAGTACATTTTGTTCCGAGTGATGAAAAGAGTTTATCGGTTCTAGTCGTAAGTTTATGACGTGTACCGAAAAATTCAGCTTTCACCACGAGTCACAAACGACGATTTTTGTGCTTGAAAACTGAAATAAGACGAAGCCACAACACCATTAACATAGAAATCACTCTACAGCCATTTTTTTGATACCAACATTGAAAAATGATACTTTCGCCCCGCATATGAGGGGCGAAAGTAAAAAAATGCATCCCACGGGGAGAAAGTACTTAACGAAGAGCGAACGCAACTGAACGAACAGCGAAAGTGACTGACGTCACAGAAAATGAGAGAAATGAGTCGAGTTGTCAACAAAATCCGCTCATATTATGCAGAATACTTTGATCAAAATTGTAAAACACTGTGCGCCAGTGTTCTTATTGAAATTAGCATACAAAGTTGATACTTTTTGTTACTGAATGATTTGTTAGTTATATCTTAATTTTTGTGTGTGTTATTGTTGTGATGGCTAAATTATTAAATTTTTCATATACCAGGGGGCTGCCGCCCCCTGGACCCCCGCATTTTCTGGCTAAATGCCTTTTTATTTCAACATTTTGTTGCGATGTTTGCGATACGTATCAATTTTCAATGTTGGTATCAAAAAAAATAGTATGAACGACTCGGGGCAAAAGTTAAAAAAAATTCAACCTGTGCGATTAGAGCCCTTGCCTTCGGCGCGGGCTCCAACTCTCGCACACGGTTGAATTTTTTTACTTTCGCCCCTTGTCATTCAATGTACTATTTAACAACAAAGCATGCACACTTGATCGCGGCTGGAAAAATATATATGAAAATCCATTTTCGGCCGGAGAGAGCGTCCGAGAATAGTATGTTGTGTTACAAGTATTGTAATGCATTGTAATGTTGAACAAAGTACTTTCTTAGCCGCAAATACCTCTCTCTGAGAAGTACAGAAAAATTGAACTTTTCGATCGTAGAATGTGTGTCAAAATTCGTCGAATTTCAGTCTTCAAGCACAAAATAGTACATTTCGTACCTAGGACTAAAAGTCTTTTTTAGCGTGTGAGAAGTTTCCAGACAGAGCCGAAGGCGAGGTCTGGAATCGAATAAAAAAGACTTTTAGTCCGTGGTACGAATAGTATTTTTCATATTGGACGGAGAAAAAGTCGCACTTTTCGGGTCCTAGGTATGAAAAAGCTAAAAAATACTTTTAGTCCTAGGTACGAAATGTACTATTTTGCAGACCATGGAAACAATTTGTTTTTACGCCATTCTTATCCGTATGGAAATGAAGGCTGTGTTGTGACACTCAAGAAACTCTTTCTCAAAACTCTAAGAGCTAAAGTGCTACGGTTAAGCAAAAATTTATTAAGTTTCTCGTCCTCAACATTTAAACAAAATACTTCCACGTACGTCTGGTGGGAATTGACATTGTTGAATTAAAGTAACCAAACGGATCCCACTTCTGCTTAATTTTGATTAATTTCTTCAAATTACCGCCATAATATCTGAACAAATAATCGTTCAGCTCCAGATCCGGAAAGTTTTAATACGTTGCGCCACTGTCCATGAATTGGGTCGCTTTCATAAACTTTTTCAACCAACGTTTCCCCGCAACGACCGAATCACCACCACTTATACTTTCATAGTAAACTCGTAGATCGAACAAGCTGTTCCGGTGAACGTACGCTGAGTCGGTAGCTCGTCGGGCACCGATGGCACCTTGCTCGGCATTAATTTGAATTCCCATTGTGTTATTAGGTATTTCGTTTACAACATCTTGTACTTCATTTAACTCGTCGGATCGGATTTGTTTGTTTACGTAAAAAGACTTGGAAAAGAAGTACCGCGAAACTGCCATTTCTTTGGTCAATGTCGAATAGAAATTCAATTGGTTGTCGATAGGATTCGATGAAGTGTTTTGTGGTTTTGCAAGCACTGGTGTGTAACCAGTTCCAATGACGAATTGGATGTATGACGGATAATTTGTTACTATGGCATTGGCATTGTTAAAGAATGTTGGATATGCTTCTAAAACGTTGCTGCTAGAATTGGGTTGTAATATTGGGTCTTGCAAGTGAAGTATCTGGATTGTGACACCAGGTTTTGCGGGCTGATGAGGTACGTAATAGTTGTCTGAAACAAAAACATTAAAATTGGAACAGTAATGTTGGATAGGAAACAGCTAACCATTAGTGACGAACATAGTTGTCATAACACTAGGCTCATTATCTTTGACCCAATCCAACCATTGAGTGTAATTTGCAAGAACATTCTGAAAGTCCTTAACCTTATATTGAGCTTCCGTAAATGTCAGCTTGAGGTTCTTAGCCTTGAACATTTTGAGTTTTATACTTGTTACAATGCCAATATATCCGGGTCCAACGCCACGCATAGCCCACCACAAATCAGCATTGCAATTGGCATTAACTGTTACAGCATTTCCACGGGCATCCACCACTTTCATTTCCAAAATATTATCAATAACGAGTCCATACAATGATGAAAAAAGACTGATACCACCTCCAATCGCATGTCCACCTATTGCTACAGTCATACACATTCCTAAAACGGTTCCCCATCCACCATTTTGCCACAATTTAGCGTTCACGTGACCGACGAAAGCACCTGGACCAACAGTGACGGAGTTCGTTGCTTCGTCGATATCGACTGAGTTCATGTAGCGAAAATCTACAATAATTGTATCATTCGTTCCGCTTGACAAATCGGCATAAGAATGAGCTCCCGAGTTTGGAATCAGCTGAATTCTAGACCTAAAGCCGCATTTGACTGTAGCCTGAACATCTGGTACGGTTGATGGAACAAAGATAGCGATTGGAAAAACAGTTTGAAAATATTTGTTCCATTGGTAATTGTAGGTGTTGTAATAAGTGCCATTTGTTATCGGGTCTACAACTCGCCACAATTGGATTCCAAAGTTTTTCATGCATTTTTTATATTTTGCCAATTTGTATTCGTTAGGCTGCAAATAATAATAGTAGGTACTGGATTTATTATCAAAGAGTGGACGACCTACAGGGTATAATAACGAAATGTTTAAATTAACGTAGAGATGGAACGCTTTCCGTTTTTAGAACTAATTGATATCAGTCAAGAAATAGCATTTTTCTTCCTGAAGTACCAAAACCGTCACATTCACTCACCAAATTTAGTACCGAAAGAGCAACATTCTCCGACACTTTTTTCTCTCAATTTTCATTCCCGCTTATGTCATTTTCGATCCTATCTTTATTCTTTCCCAGATGTGTCATGTACTATAACAAATGAAAATGCTACACATGTGATATTAAATGCGATCTCGCATCAGATTTTGTGATATCGCATGCGATCTCGCATTATATTTTGTTATATCGAATGCCATCTCGCATGTGATATTGTGATATCGCATGAGATTTTGTGATATCGCATACGATCTCGCATGTGGTATAGAGATCGCAGCTGAATATGGCGTGCAAATCTGTTGTTATGTTTTGTTCGGAATGTGACTTTGGTACTCCAGGAAGAAAAATAGTATACATACCACGGATCGAAAAGGTGTGTTTTAGACCACGGTGGTGAAAACGTCCTTGGTCTCTGCTCCGCTTCGCGTCGCTCCATCCCTGGACGTTTTCACCACCTGGGTCTAAAACACACCTTTTCGATCCTTGGTATGTAACATACTATTTCGTACCAAGACAAGAAATGACATGTGCTGAAAAAATCTATTTCCTGTCGAGGTACGAACGTTTTGTGCACCGGAATTGACAAAACACATCAATTTACTTGAAAAATTTCAAACTTCACATTCACCATATTGTTCAATCAAATAGTTATTGAAAAATTCATTCGTTTAGTTGAGTCGAGTGATTGGAGATTGTTGGGGGCATCAAAAAAATAGGTTCTAGAAGAAGAGACAAAATTTTCGGCTGCCTCGCCTCTTTAAAGTTAAAGTGCATAGGTGTCATTGTCAAATGATTTCTCCGGCTGTGTGACTACCTTGTGATAGCTCAAATGAAAGCTAAAAGTCCAAAGTTTATTTGGGCATGAAAATCTTTCCGTGATTTTCCAATTTTCCTAGAGATTTTTCAGTTTTTCTCGAAAGTGGACTCTTATTTTGAAGTTTAAAGTTAAATATATTTTAAACTGAAATTTTTGGAGTAAAACTTTGTTCAGCAATAATGTTCAACGTTTCACTCTGCACAATTTAAAAAACGAGCCGTCAGAACAGGCGGATCGTTTGCTGCGACTGAGCCCCGTACAAACCCGTACATCTATTGCGCACGTGACCCTACTTCGTCCGTCGCCCTACTCTTAACGTAAGCCTATTGCGCCCGTAAACGTCGTAAAATTCTTATGCAATGTGTACGTCTTAAAAATTGCGCATAGCGCAATTACGAAGCCCCGTACGACGTTCCTTTCAAAAGTAACACAAACTACACTTCCCACTGATCAGTGATTTTGGAATTATCATTTTCACCTATTTATATTGATTTTACAAAAATCCAAAATGGCGACCGACGGCCATTTTGTTAGGAGGTGGAAAGTACAACGGCTGCTTTACATTCGTTAGTACCTTTCAAACAAAAAAAAAATCATGAAATTCGGTTAAATTTTACTCGAGATATTAACAAAAAACACCACCTTCACTGTACGGCCGAGTAGCCACATATAAGCTCACTCCAAGAGACCTAGCTCACGCTCCGGTAAACCGAATTTCATAAACTTTTTTTTCCCTGATTGGTACGGTCAATACCTATCTAATAAATCAAAATCCATCTAAATCCGTTCAAATATGACTAACCTACAAGCAAAAACGGCTTGCCGCCCTGTACCTAGTTCACACCAAGGGGTCTAACTCACGAGTCGGTCATCCAATTTCCATAAACTTTTTTTGTGTGGATAGGTATTGTAAATACCTTTCATTTGATGTATCACTTACAAGTGTAGCCTTTAAATGGCCAGAGAAATCTTTGGAAAACGTTAAAGCACTTATGGGGCCCCAGCTCTGGAGGGGTCGACCCAAAATCGCCCATCTTCGAACTTAGCCTCACTATTTCAACTACCTTTCAGGAAAAAAAAATTTTTTGAAATCGGATTTGATTTACTCAAGATATAGACGTGACAGACGGACTGACGGACAGAAGGACAGACGGACAGACAAAATTTTTATTGCGGATTCGTTATCTATGAACATAGGCAAACACTTTGCCCTTACCGTCTGCTTCGAATTCCATCAATTACACACGGCATCGTAATCCTATAAGCCCCTTCGTACTTCGTACGGGGCTAAAAATCGATTTTTTAGTTTTTTTTGTTGCGATTCTACATGTAATTTTCCACCGATATTCGCGGATTTATTTTTCAAATACAGATGCACGCTTTAAGCATGATTTACGGAGCTATGTACGTCAGAGAGTGGCGTGTGATAGCTCAAATTAAAGGTATTGGTCTCGAGTATTGTTTAGCATGCCAGGAATGTTCCAGTTTTCCGATTTTCTTATGAACTTTCCGAGTTTTTCCTAAATACTACAAATATGAATATTTTGCTTGTAAATCGATTTTTTTAACGGATTTTTCTGATTCTTTTTATTTAAAAGGTAAATAAAGACAAAATATCATAGTTCAAGCCGTATCAAATTTCCAACAAAATGGCTGACGGACGCCATTTTAGAAAAATATTAATGACGAGAAACCAATATAGGTTCTTTGTTGGGATTATTGAAATCTGCTGATATTCAAAACGTCGATGCCATTTCACCAGCAAATAGTCTTTGTAAAAAGAAAAATGCTATTGGTAGGCGCCTGTCAATAGCCTCCGTAAAAGGGAAAACACTATTCGCAAGCAAGTTCGCCTGCCAATAGCATTTTGTATAAGGGAGATGCTATTGGCAGGCGCCTGCTAATAGCATCTTTAGTAATAATTTGGCTATTGGCAGGCGCCTGCGGATAGTCACTACGTATTCAAAAAGTGTGAAATATCACCATTGGGAAGAATTCATCACCGATGCGGGTCACGTTTTTACTTTAATAGTTCAGGAACTATTTTTATCGCCAAGTTCTCGCACGATAAATCGTAAAGAAATGAATTTTTTTCCCGCACGCTATATCGTCCGTGTAAACCTGACATTTCATAAAAAAAAATCATGGCAAAATATGTCGTATTTCAGTTGCCTGGTGTTCAAAACTCCTTTGAGGTTTTTGTGGGATTCAGCTGTTTTGGTCGTACATACAGCCCTTCAAACACCTCACGAACTTTGCTTCTACAATTCCAAATGAGGAATCAACCTACCACCACCTCAATAATCCCAACAATCCAGCAGAACCGAAAAATACCTTTACGAGGCTGAAATGTTATGGAAGGGACAAATGCAGGTACTTAATAGTACATTAAGGTACCGGTGAATATACCAAGAATACTCTTCTGTATATTACACAAACACGAGTGTACGTGTAATATACAGAAGAGTATTAGCTCGTGGTATATATTCACTGGTACGTTATGATGTTTTATTGTATTGCGGAAACGACTAACTTATCGACATATTAATGTAGGCTTATGAATCTAGGTAATTAATATTGACGTCATATCAATGGAATAATTGATAGAAATAATGTTTGGTATAATACTCCGACAAACAGTGTTTAAAAAATTGCTGACTATAAGCACCTGCTAAAATAACGTAATAACGTAATAACTGAACTAATAATTGAACAGTTGGCATTTCATTTCATGGTGTTTATTGTTTCAAAACGAAAAAGCGATAAAATATAGAATTTTAAGTTTACATTCGTAATTGGAATTTCGTATATATACATTTGTGATTACCTAAAACATTTTTATTTTTTAAAGCCGATCACAATAAATTACATCAGTACAGTTATCAGAGATTAGGAGGGCAATCCATAAAACTGAACTGAAATAAAACAACATAAGAGTTTTAGGGCACGTCGAATATAAACTACCGTGCTTGGTAATGTACTATTTTTGACTGCGTAAAAGTTAGATATCTCTGATAAAAAATGTAACTTATTTTGAGCGGCTTTACACTGAAATATTTATTTTAAAAAAATTAAAAAAAGCGGTCAAACAAATAAATGAAATACCAACTGTTCAATTAATTGCTTCAAGTAATGTTATTTTAACACGTGCTTAGAATCAGCAGCTTTTAAGAATTTTGAATTTTAAGTTTACATCCGTTTCCATGACATTTCAGACCCGTGATATCTAAATAAATGATGGAATTTGTTTATGTACTGTCCGTTTGACAAGAGGATCGCCACGGTTCAGTAGGGGGTTTTGAACATTTGTTTTATACACGTTGGCACACGTGCTCTTGTCAGATTCAAGATTCTTTTTACGAAGGTTACGCTGATTATACTTTGTGAAAAAGGCCAATACCTTGCAAATATGTCACATCTTGGACAGAATTTGACACTGCAATATCTGCAACATGAAAAAACTAAATGTTCGAAACCCCCTGAAACCCCGTGCTTCCACCTACGTAATATACACAAACTAGGTGAGCCAATCTTAATTTATAGTAGATTATTCAAAACATCACGCATATCAAGACATTTTGACGCACAGTTTTTGACATTTATTACATGAAGTCAGCGGTATTTTGTCCAACAGTTAAGAGCGTACAAGGGTTTAGCTTCGGACAAAAACCAAAATTGCACAAAAAATAGGGCATGTTTAGGAATAATAATTCCCAGGATGCAAGAGATGGAATACAACAAAAAATGGAAAAAAGTGTTTTCACATCTATAATATTGTTCCATTTTCACGAATATTTTTCACAATTAAAAAACGTCTGCACGGCAAAAAAAATTTTCCGCTTTAGGTACATTTTATCGGCATTATATCGAAAATAATCACATAAATTGCTATATGAAAATCGTTTCTTATGTCACGAACCACAAAATTTTGTTTTCATTTTTTTTAAATAAGTTTTTATTTTTAAGAAATTAGCCAAAAACAATTTTGTTACTATCACGGCGGCCATTTTGTTTTCACTATATTTCTATGATGGGTGTCTTCGATGTTCGATTTTCTATTGTTATTGAAGATGAAGACACAATACGAGTTTCATTTAAATTAAAAGAGATGACGCTATAGTATTTGGTTTTTGTCCGAAGCCAAACCCTTGTACCCCCTTGGCGTGAATTTAGGGATCAATTTTGTGATATGATGAATATGTATCAAGTGTGTATCAGAGCAAGAAGCTTTGGAAATTGGAGTCATTAAGTCGATGACATGGCTAAAAAGCATTTGCAGCAATAAACTTGCGTGTGCGAGTTTACCTTTCACGTAGTTTAAAAGTGCCTTCTTTTGGCACCGTGTGCCAGATTACCCGATACCGTACCAGGGCCTAATATTTGACAAAGTTTCACAAATGTTTCACAAATGCTTATATGTAGAATTTTTGTGAAACATTTGTGAAACTTTGTCAAATATTAGGCCCTGTGTGTAACTAGTAAAACTATTATTGCACTGGTGCATTTGTTTTGAATTACGAAATAACCGTTCTCCAACTGAACTGCGAAAAGTGAACTTTTCCATGTATGATTTTTGTCTCTAGTTACAAAAAGTAAAAATATTTTTTCTCGATATGCACTATGGCAGTAAATGATTATTTGAAAAGGGGTTTTGTGATAATTAGTAAATGAATAACTACAAATGGAATCTGTATTGATGTAAGTTATCTACATTTCAAAGATCACTTTTCGCAGCTTGTTGCAGATATTGTTGTCTGCACACGTTGCAAAATGTGGTTGATTTTGTCAGACGATGTGAATTCACTTCTAGTGGCAACAACAGAAACAAGTCATTTCGTCATCAATTGACAGAATCCTACTACGATCATGTGTAGCAGGATTTTGTGTTGATGTGTTTTGCTTGAAAATTATGAATACTTCAACTAACAGTAGATAAAATCTTGTTGCTAACACGTTAGTAAATGGGGTTTTACACACACGATGTGTTGCCGAACTCGCTCCGCTCGTATCGGCAAACCCACATCTAGTGCGCAAAACAATCACATTTACTAACTAGTTAGCAAAATATCTATTCAAGCACTGCAACACAAAATATCACTTTTCGTTTCCAGGTAAGAAAAGGCGACTTTTCAGCACCACTCCTAAGTTTTCTATACGATCGGAAAGGAGCGTATTGTTTAACTATTTAAAAAGTTTATTCGATGTTGCTCAGATTTTTTTTGCCAGAAATTTTTCGACACTCAGTTCGAGGTCATCATC
Source organism: Bradysia coprophila (assembly GCF_014529535.1). Classification (NCBI taxonomy): domain Eukaryota; kingdom Metazoa; phylum Arthropoda; class Insecta; order Diptera; family Sciaridae; genus Bradysia; species Bradysia coprophila. Next base: position 3,733,573 of record NC_050735.1, on the reverse strand, counting down.
AGTGGCTGAAATCACAATTTTCGTAATTTTACACATTTGTTTATGTTAATTTACAACAATAAATGAACACCTTCGACTAAGACACTAAATTAATGAGTTTAATTTTCTATTAAACATCGTCACAACAATGAAACATTGTTGGTCAGTGTTTAACTATTATATTACTAACGTTAGAAACACACATATCTTATTACTATATCTAGCCATTAATTCAAAAGCTCACTTCATTGGCAAATGCATCTACACACTGTAAAAAGACTACTAAGAAAATAATGAAGTTATAATTTTTGGTGGGCAACAACTTCATATTTGAATGAAAACTATTTCGTGATCTCGAGATAAACTAAGGTTCTGAACCTTAAGATAAACAACGACTGTGTGCTAAGTTAAAAAAGAAGCGAATATAAATAAAGCAAAAATTTACTAAATGTGTGACGCAAGTAGAGTTTTTCGACCAAAACGTTATTAGTGGAGGTCCTTGCTAGTGTAAAAGTCCAAAAAATAGTTCAGTTCATAGTAGAATTGAGAAATTCAATTTGAGTAGCTATACGTAAAAACCCTCAAACACCATGCCCATTTTCATTTTTATTCATTTCATTTGCATTACTGTACAAACTAAGACTTATTGAGGCATTAGAGAGTTATTAATAATAACCCAAAAAGTGGGTGGTAGGCGGTATGTGAGGTTTTTTCAGGGTATCACTGGTCCAAATTTCACAATTCTAATATGAATTGTGTTATTTTTAGGCTATGACCCTCTACTATATCAATATTATTCCCTTGACTGTAAGTCATGGGTTTTACAAAAGAAAATACACCGTACGTAACACGTTCACTATGATTAAAAATGTATGGACATGTTAAATGTTAAAATTTTGCGCCCTTTGTTAACGCGATAACTTGAGTAAATCTCAACTAATTTTCAAAAACTTTTTTTTAATCGTCGAAGTATTGAAATCCACAGGTCAAGTTCGAAATTGGGCGGTATCGGTTCAACCATTTGATAGTAGTTCTCGAAAGAAGCCTTTTCTGTTCTTTGTTAATACGATAACTTGAGTATATCACATCGGGTTTTCAAAAACTTTTTTTTTATTCGGTGAAGTATTAAAATCCTCAGGTCAAGTTCGAAAATGGGTGGTATTGGTTCAACCATCTGGTGGTAGTTCTCGAAAGAAGCTTTTTCTGTTTTTTTTTACGACAGCTGGAGTAATTCTCAACCTATTAAAAAAAATGTTTTGTGGATAATGGAATTAATTCCTGAGGTTAGGTTCCTATCCTAAGATTATATTGGTCTAACGAACAAGCTGATGTTGCTAACAGAATTTTTGTATCTATTTCAATTGTATTTCTCTTGTTATGTGACTTTTCCTTGTAAATAAAACCGAATAAATAGGACAAAAATTACGGATGTGAAGTTTGCGGCCAGAGCGAAGCGAGGGCCGAAAATCACACGAGTTTAAGTTTCATTGAAAACATGTGTCATTTTGACAAATAGATACATTTTGTTGAACACATTTATTACAGTTTGTTTGAAATGTCAACTTGAAGAAAGAAATAGTTTTTATCAGGTTGACATTTCAAACAATCTGTAATGAGCCTGTTCAATAAAAAGCATATGTTGCACACATATAAAATTCGTTTGCGTCAAGTTGTATTTAGTTGTGAATTGGAAGTATTTAGGGCCGTCATGTACATGCAACGTTGCACAAGTCTAAGTTAGACAACATACGAAAATGAAAGTTTAGATCCGCAATTTTTCTGATCCGTTGAGGGTCTGCATTACCTTCAGTGTTTATATACTTTGCGAAATTGGTACCTTTTTTTTCAAGCGCGAGAATTTTCGAAAATTGATGCGGCTTCTTAAACTTAAATTAAAAATTCCAATAAACACTTTTTCAATGTACATTTTAAGTGTTTCTTTGATGTGTTCATTGAAATAAAAATACATATGGACAAAGGCTCGCGTTTCTGAACCAATGTATCGAAATACATTGAAACGTGGATTGTCATGTAATTTTACGGCCTTTTTGCTGGCAAAAGTTTCAGCAAAACTTTTACTACTGCTAATTTGTGTCAACACAAACCTTTTTTTGTGTCAGACTTGGGAAACCACAAAAATTATTTTTGGAAATCTGTAAAATCTGTAAAAAAATTTTGTGGAAATCGTATTTGTTGGAAATCGTTGAAAATGAGTACGTTGGGGATAGCTAGTAGGATTTACTTAACATTAGATTTGAAACATTTATTACTTCGAACTTAGTGAGAAAAACGTTCCCCTCTTTTTATTGTGAAAAGCGATATGCAGTTTATATTAACTTTTCGAGTCTAAACGAATAATTTGTGGATAGCTAGGAGGAACTACTTACCATTAGATTTGAAACATTTTTTACTTCGAACTTACAGTCAAAGGCAGTCAATTTTCAGCATAAATTAGCTTCAGCTGTTTTTCAGCTGATCCATACAAACAATCACAACCGTTTATACGTCTTTATACGGTTTTACCACTATCATGCGTGTGCGTGTAGCAGCTTCAACCGTATGAACAAGGAAAACCAGTTTTGATTGTATGTGTGGATCAGCGGAAAAACAGCTGAAGCAAATTTATGCTGAAAATTGACTGCCTTTGACTGTACACAGTATTTTATATCTTAAAGGCATTTGACACTAGAAAAAGTTACAAACAAATTCTCTCACATTCTCTACCATAAAAGCCAACTGTCATTCCAATGTTCCTTCTATCTCGCCACAGGTGTACCAACTTATCATTTCTCTGACAACAAACTAGGAAAATTAAAGTGTTAAAACTGTACAGTGTATTTTGTCATAGAAAATGTAACACCGTTAAAAATAAATTAAATGAAGTATGAGCACTGAGCAGCGATGTCCTTTTTTGTGTTGAAAATATTACGCCTCTTGTTACCATTTACGTCTTTTTTTGTGTGTTGCTCCGTCATTTTGGTGTGCAGAAATGAAATAAATTTTGAAATATTGCGATATCGATATTGCTTTGAAAAAAGGCGCGTCACGGCAACTCTATTACAAAAAAATCAATGTCACATTTATAAAACGTAGTGACTATTCGCCCGTATGGGCGAATAGCATTCTTATAATACTAACACTATTCGTCCGTACGGGCGAGTAATATTCTTATAATACTGACACTATACGCCCGTACGGACGAATAGTACTCTTATAATACTACGACTATTCGCCCGTACGAATTCTGTTTAAATTGCACCAGTGTGAGTTTCTGGGCCTTAGAATCATAATTCGACGTATTTCGTCACTGCACCTACGATCAAAAAGTGATTGCTAAGAAAAGCTGAAATAAATGATGGAATTTGTTTATGTACTGTCCGTTTGACAAGAGGATCGCCACGGTTCAGCAGGGGGTTTTGAACATTTGTTTTTTACACGTTGGCACACGTGCTCTTGTCAGATTCAAGATTCTTTTTACGAAGGCTACGCTGATTATACTTTGTGAAAAAGGCCAATACCTTGCAAATATGTCACATCTTGGACAGAATTTGACACTGCAATATCTGCAACATGAAAAAACTAAATGTTCGAACCCCCCTGAAACCCCGTGCTTCCACCTACGTAATATACACAAACTAGGTGAGCCAATCTTAATTTATTGTTGTAATGTTTTTGTTTTGCTTTTCGTCTCATTATGATCCTTACGGCACAGAAAACGTACTTCGTGACTTGTGACGAAAGCAGAATTTTTTCGGGACACGTCTTAAGCTTGTCCTAACGAGGCGAAGACGAAAAATACTATTTGCATACCAGAGTCTTCCCATGTCACTTTCCATGAATCTTTGGTGTCGAAGATGTGTTCGTGTACTTGCGTTGCTGTGGCGATAGACGGTTTCCGGAATTACAGCCGAGAGGTATGCTGGGAATCGACAGGGCTTTTTGGTATTCTCTAGAAAAGCGTGTTGCCTTCTTACTTCTGGTGATGCTTTATCACAGAGAGCGTAGAGCCATGGCAGAGGTTTGGATCCGACCGTACCAGTTACGATTCAATGGCTTCGTTGAGTTGTGTGTCTACTTTTTGTGTGTGTGCGCTGTTTATCCACGAGGAGCAGCAGTATTCATCGTATTCATTGTTTTTTGGCACGACGCGGATACACCCCAAGTGGTGCCGGTTAGTTTGTTCAGCAAGTTTTTTCTTGTGCTGATTTTCTTCTTGTTTCAAAGTTAGCGAACGGTCGAGCAAGACTCCCAAATAGGCTGGATTGAATTCATGTGTTAGACACGAGACGTTTAACCAGATTCTTAGCTCTAAGGAGTCTGCGCGGTTGTTCAGGTGAAAGGCCGATGCGACGGTTTTCGATGCGTTTGGAATTAATCTCCACTTCCGGCAGTATTAAACGTAATTTACCATGTCTTCGTTCAATGTTTTGTTCAATTCTTGGAATTTTTTTGTGGTGGAACGCATATGCTTTGTCATCGGCGTACAAAAACTTGCGAAATTTGCGTGTGCAGTTTCGATGTAATTGGTGAGTGAAAGGACCTGGTCATCGCATCTATGTCCGGTACGGAAACCACCTTGGTCATCTAGCAGGATTTTTTCAATTTCCATTCGGTTGTACAGGACACGTTCCATTAATTTTAGCGTTTCTGGTTTTTCTTCGTTCTTGTTCGGTTTTAGAAGCGCCATTACTTTTGTTATTTTGAACGCTCGTGGTGGGATGTTCGTCTTGATTATGTTCGTGAAGAAGCCTGCAAGCTATGTTCTGCATCTGGGTCCAGAATTCTTCAGAACTAGAGATTTCGCTACTCTTTGGTGTCTTTTTTCGGAAATCACGATTTTTTTGGTTATCCGGCTCAGGAAATCTCTGTCGTGCGGAGCTTTTAACGTTTGTACCAATTTTCGTGCGATTCTATTCGGTTTCATTTTCGTTTTTTTTTTCGAATCAAAGCTCATGCTATTCTGCGCGATCTGCATGTCCATGCTTTCAACTGTTTGAGTCAACTTTTTCTTCCTCGTTTCATCCAATTATTTTAGAAGCTCCTTAGCTGCTCCGGGACTTTAATTTTCCTTAACCTCATTGTGCAGCAGTACAGACGGTTGCTCTCTTCGCACCAGCACCAGCACGGAATGTATTCCTTCCTATTAAAATTTCTCTTAAGCTATGTGTGCCTGTCACTTCTCTTTGATCGAAAAATATAGTAAAATCCAACTCATTCATTTGAATTCCTTCCTATATCTTCTGGGCACGTACTTTTTGGCTGTGGTGACGATCATGTTTGTAAACGGTGGCGATAAATATATCATTTCGCTTAATTCAACTTTATTTAAGTATCATGTTTTTCAAAGAAATAGTGTCAGTATTATAAGGATGCTAATCGCACGTTCAGCCACCTGCCACAGTGTTATAATTTTCTTCCTAAAATTTTTCTGGTAAGATTGTTGTTGATAAAACTTTCGTGTACTTTCCTCATCAGCTGCCATTTGTGACGCATACCTTTTTGCGTGTAGAATCTGTTAGCGTCACCTACACCGATATCAGTTCTTTTGTAAGTGGATAACAGGACTTGCGTCACACCTCCACTGTAAGTGGTTTTGGGCGATATCAGCTCTTTTGTGAGTTGTGATTTTTTAGAATTTGGTCGCAGATAATAGACAATCATATTGTGCAGTTTTAACGAAAATATTCTTCTTACAAAACTGTATAACTTTCTCTTTGATTTGAACCTTCCAGCTTTCATTTGACGAAAATCGAAAATTTGACAAAATTCGAAAATTTTGACGGAATTTGAAAATTTGACGAAAATCAAAACTTTGATAAAAATCGAAAATTTGAATAAAATCTAAAAATTGACGAATATCGAAAATTTGACGAAAATCGAAAATTTGACGCGCTTAAAACGCTCATAGCTCCCAAATAGTCGACTTTTTAGTAAAACCATGAAACACGTGTCGACGAGAATGTGAAACTCTATAATTTTTTTTTTACACGAGGCTTCCATCTGCCATATTTTCCGAGTTATGGCTGACATAGCTCGCACTTAAAACGCCCATATCTCCAAAATAAGCGACTTTTTAGGGAAACCATGAAGCACGCATCGACTAGAATCTAAAACTCTATAACTTTGTCTTTTACACGAAGTTTCCATCTGCTGTATTTTCCGAGTTATGGCTGACATAGCTCGCACTTAAAACGCTCATAGCTCCCAAATAGACGACTTTTTAGGAAAACCATGAAACACGTATCGACTAGAATCTAAAACTCTATAACTTTGTCTTTTACACGAGGTTTACATCTGACATATTTTCCTGTGATATCTCTGACATAGCTTGCACTTAATACGCCCATAGCTTCCAAATACGTGACTTTTTAGGAAAATCATGAAACACGTGTCTACTAGAATGTGAAACTCTATAAAATTGTCCTTTAAACGAACTTTCTATCTGCCATATTTTCCGAGTTATAGGTCCCATAGCTCAATAAGTTAACACGCTCATAGCTACGAAATTATAAGCTTTTATAAAATTTCCTTCAAATTAGTTTCTTAGAATTACGTCCTTAACATACCCTGAAAATTTCAGCCAAATCCGCCGGTAAATTCAAAAGTTTCAGTTAACAGAGTGACAAAGTGACAGAGTGACAAAGTGACAAAGGTTGGTAAAATTCATCAATTTCAAAATGTATGAAAATGAATTTCTTCATACAAATTTCCAAGTTTTGAAATTTAATATCTCGGCCAAATTTTAACCTTATGAGGCGTGTGATAGCTCGTTGAACTCGTATGGACGCCCAGATTACGAATAAAATACTTTGGGGGTAGTAGGATCAAGTGGGGAAAAGTCAAAAAGTTCGTGTATATATGTTCCTCAGTCCTGCGGAAAAAAATTTTTGTCAAATTTTTCAGTGTGAACGGACTTGCGTCACGGCCCTTCACCAACGTAGGGCCATGATACTCTCTCTAGCAAAAAAAACTATCTGAAAAAATCGAATTAGGTGACAAAATAAGTTTGAGAAACTCTGCTCAACTCAAATCAACAAACAAACATTGCAGAGGGTTGACCAGCGGAAAAAAATCAGCTATATCGATTTAATATCAAAATGTGAAGTCCTACTGTGGTTTTCCAATAAAATGGAACACAAACGACATTTTTCTCTGTGAAGTTTTCGTCACGCCCACTTATCGAATCTGAATACGCAGCAGTTCATGCTATTACATCCAATAGTCACAACTAACATAAGAATAACAATAGTTATATGTGGCACTAAAGGCTACATGCACTACTATATATCGATAAAAATCCATTGATGTTTACTGTGATCGTCAAATACGTACGCATAGCACTGCTCCTAGTATTAGTACTGAATTAACAAGCGTCAAATTTTGGATGGCCCATTTTATCATATACCAAAAAGCCCCCTACTTTTAGAAAAATTAGGAATACGCCCTCCTAATTTTTCGTGCCGTTTAATTTTACGTGAAAAGCTTTAAGTTACGCTGCAAAATGTCCAAGAAAAGCAGAGTGCACCATGAAAAACCACTATGTGCACCTTTTTGGAACCCTTAAAACATTTCGACAATATGCCATTCATTGTCTACTGAATCTGCCTATTTTGAAGAAGTCATAATTTCGAAAATTTCAAATTTTCTTCGAGCTATAACTCACCACGAAGGTTTGCTGTCTTTGAAGATCAGTCTTGAATGAAGGCTGCATACTTGGCGGGGACATAGAGTTATAACTCTATGAAAAAATCCATTTTCATACGTTTTGAAATCGATGAACTTACAACCTTTGTTGTGTGTTTGTTACAACGAAACTTTTGAATTACTCGGTGGATTTGGCTGAAATTTACAGGTTATGTCAAGGACGTAATTCTAAGAAACTAATTTGAAGGAATTTTCATAAAAGCTTATAATTTTGGAGCTATACGCGTTTTAAGCTATTGAGCTGTATGACATAAACTCGGAAAATATGACATATGGAAAGTTTATTTAAAAGACAAATTTATAGTTTCAGATTTTAGTCGACACGTGCTTCAGGGTTTTCGCCAAAAATCTCCCATTTGGGAGCTATAAGCGTTTTAAGTGCGAGCTATGTCAGCCATAACTCGGAAAATATGGCAGATATAAAGTTTGTTTAAAAGACAAAGTTACATAGTTTCACATTCTAGTCGACGTGTGTTTTATGGTTTTCTCCAAAAATCAGCCATTTGGGAGCTATGAGCGTTTTGGGTGAACGCAAAATTTGTTTGATAATTTTTTTCTAGAATTTTTTCGGTACAATTTTCGCTTTTCTTTTTGTGAGTAGAAACTGTAAGCTGTTTTGGGCTATATTGTCTTCACATCCTATTTTAATGGCTGAAGTAATCAACATTTTGGGGAATTGAAACGGAAAATAATACAGAAAAACTCGATTTTCGTTAAAGATCCAAGAAATAAAAAAATCATAGAGTTAGACGTTTCAAAGAATTTACTGGCTTCAAATTGAAGCCTTCAATTGAATTCGTTTTTGTTAAATGTTTATGTCCTCTTTATGACACATGCAACGAGAAGGTATAATTTAATGGGCTCGTCAACTTCTGTCTTCAGATATCCACCATTAAAAAATATATGAGCTGTCACTCCAGAGCGGACAATTAAGTAAAATTGATATTTGTTCAATTATATAATTTTCTTTATTAAAAAAGGGGCATAGAAGAGATTCATTTATTATAAAACAAAGTAAAGAAAAAAGATGATGAGAACATGCATCTTCTACCGGCAAGAAATATTTTCTTTTTACATTAAGATATGTTGAAATTAATTAATTATAATTTAAATTACAAAATTATTTAAAATAAATTTACTTTTTTTAAATTAATTATTCGTTTACAAAATACAAAAGAACTATTTATGTACAAAGTAACAAAGAACAAACAGGGCAGTGTACATCAGTTTTTGTCAGCATTGTCCATAACAGAAGACAAGCCGTTGAAAGGTCAATAGAAATATATTTTGTGACGCAAATACTGGAGGGTGTGGGCATCAGCCTCCGGATATGTACCAGTAGTTTATCAATCAAGTAACAATAGGTGCCCCACTAACTGGTACATGCCCAGAGACTGGTGCCGCTACAGCATTTTGGGCATTTCGTAAAATAACAAACTGCTTTGATGACGTGAATATTTACTCATTACTCAAAAAGCAAGTGTTACCTTTTGGAGTAAAGGCAACGGTGTGTTCCTGATGGTCACGAGTCAAACAACTTTTTCATGCAAAATGCACCAAGGGATAAAAAGTTGATAAGTAGAGTTATCGTGTGAATTTTGTTGATCCGAGGCGAAGCCGACGGTTATGCCTGGAAACTTCTCACACGCTAAAAAAGACTTTTAGTCCTAGGTACGAAATGTACTTTTTGTGAAACAAAATTTTGAGCGTTGATACAAAATCAGGCTTGCAATGTTAACAAACCGTTTCTTCGGACACCTATCATTATTATCAACAGAGCAAAAACTTATGATCTTTTGTGGATGTGACAGTACAGGAACACTAGCAACGAAATGCCACTCTACTATTATGAAGAGAAAACAAACAACTTTTGCAAAGAAAAACTGCGTAGAGAAATCTTTCTCTCGCATTCAAAGGAACATAATTTTCAAATTTTTCAATTTTTTTTTTAACAAAACTCAGTTTTATCCAACATTTTCCAATATCCAAGGAGTGAATTTTGATATTCGAGTGCAAACGCCAGGTAAATTAGCTTCAGCGCATCCAATACCCCATGAAATTATTCCAGCCAAGAAGAAGTGACCGTCTTTGCCTTTTACCTAGATTAAACAGTAAAAAATTAAGTTTAAAATTAACTGTTTAGCGCACCAGTCTCTAGACATGTAGTCGGGCACCTATTGTTCTTTCAATTTTTATGAATGAAAGAACAATATGTGTACGACTTCGATTTGGAACCTAAGTACCAATTTTCCAATATTCTATCTCACTCTATCTCTCTCTTACATTAAAATTCACATACTAGACAAAGATGCCACTACGGATTCCGTGGAAGTATTCCATTGCGACAACCTTGTCTTGTATATGAATTTTAATCGATGAAAGAATAAGACAAAATGTCGTTCGAAAGTATGAAAACATGTCTGGAGACTGGCGCCGCCACACTAGTTTCGAAGCATCTACTACCAATCAGAGTCTAGTTTTGACCAAAAATATTTGAGAAAGTATTTTCTCGAAATTTCTTGCGAAATGAAGGTCGAGATATTTCAAGAAAATATTTGCTCAAAAAAAAGCTCTGCTATCAATCACTGGAACAGAAATTTGTCAACGGAAAAACCGTATCCCTAAAGATTGATAGAACAGTAAGCTTGTCAGTTAATTTTTTTAATTACCTGTAACGGTCCGCCTGAGTCGCCTTGGCCTGCGAAAAAAAAAAAATCAGAAGCGAAAGGTTAATTGATGACAAACATTCAGAACTGGGATTAGTTTCTTACAAGAATCCTGGCCGCCAGTTTCGTGTCCCGCACACAGGAATATCTCTGGAATGTATTCATTTCGTCCCGCACGTAGGAACATCGTTTTACATTTATCATTACTAACGATGGGCACGAGAACCTTGAAATGAAAAGTTTCAATTTTTTGTTTGTTTTTAAATTTTTTTTTCGTTGTAATTTAACCTCTTGTAATACTGACGGCAATGTACCGCCCTCACTCAATCTGCCCCAACCAGTAACAGTTGCATTTTCCCCAATCAACAAATCGTCATGGGCGGGTAGACAAATGGGACTTATATGCGGTGCAAATTCCAACGGTGAGTCCAATTTTACCAAGGCCAAATCATATTCGTATGTAAAGAAATTGTATTTGGGATGGACGACCTTGCGTTCCACCGCTCTTTCAATGTATGGAAGTTGTTCTTGTACGTGGGAAAAATCATATTCACCGACTCTGATACGGATCTGTGATGTGAGGAGGCTGGAATGCGTGCAAATGTTATTTATTATTTTCGGGTGGAAATGAAAGATTTTTTGATCCCAAGTTGGAAAATGGTTTGGTCGAAGGAAACGAAGATTTTTTTATTAAAAAAAAAAGATATTTTACTCATCAACACAATGTCCAGCAGTTGCAATCCAATTCGCATTAATAACAGCTCCACCGCATCGATGTGTGCTAGAGAATCCAAAAAATGACGTTCTCCTCACCGATACCTGCCTGCAAAATGTGTAAAAAATGTTTGATCTTTAGTCGAGTCTTCACGAGAAAGAAATTAATTTTCTCACCATGGCCACCGGCCGAAAGGAGCATTTTTACCGCCAACGATTCGAGTCTCGGGACGACCACTGACCGATGACAATCCACATTCTACAACAAAATAAATGGGAAATTCGGATCATCGGGGCTAACTTTTCTTTCGAGTGTATGAGGTGTTGAGGAATTTCGCGCCGCGTCATTCACAGTGACCCACAAAGTGACATTTTCCTTATACAAAATGTGTCATTTTGTCAATTATTGTGAATGACGGGGCGCGAAATTCCTAGCAGCCGTGTATGAGCATCCACTTCTTAAGGAAGCTACAACTAAACTGTATGGAAGACTTTGCTTTACCAGTATTTTTAGCTGCTGACAAAGTGTCCCGTTTGGTTGTCTCAGGTATATCATTGTTTTCAACCAATGCCGTAGATGAAATTGCAGTGGTCGTTGTCGATGAGGTAGTTGCGGTTGCCAATGTTGTAGTTCTTGTAGTGGTTGGCCTTGAGGTTGTCGTTGTTGTTGTCGTCAGTGGTTTTGTTGGCTTGTAGGTTGACTGAATCGGATTTATTTTACAAAAATGTCCTGTCAATCGAACGTAGTCAAACTCTTACCTGTGGCTTTGGTTTCGTTATGATTACATCCTGTGCGCTGGGAGGGTCGTCTAGAGTCTGAAATCCTGTCGATTGTTCGATAGCAATGGGCTTCTTTGTCGGTTTAGGCTTCGTCCAGTATGTCGATATTTTGTCTATGTGTGTAGGCTTTGGTTTTGTAATGAAATTCGGTTGTGTTGTCATGTGCCATTGCACCGTCTGAGTTGGAGTGTTCCAAACCGCTAGAATGTTACGTTCATTTTCTTAAAATCGGTTTGAAGAATGAAACAATGTTTTACGTACAACCAGTTGATATACTAGCCGCTGTATCTAAATCACTAATGGAATTATCCGAAAGACTAGGAATTTTGACTACCGTCGTTACAGCATTCGTTGTACTTGGCCTACTCGTATACGGTCTCTGTGTTTGAATTCCAGACGGTCGTACAACAATCGTTCCTGCACCATGAGGCCTATGTATTGTGGTGGTTCCACTGAAAGATAAAACTTTCGTTCGCAAAGACCGAAGAACTAAGTGAAGACTAATCGACCCACCTTAAACTTGGCTTATAGGAATGAACTGGTGACGGTCTGTTTTTATGTGAATTGAACGGTTTCGTTGGTTTATAGACAATCGTCTGCGTTAGTATAACATTTTCGGTTAAATTATGTGCACAGCACGATCCAAACATGAATGAATCAACGCACATGCCAATATGTTGTCCCTCAGATTTGATGCATTCCCAAACGAACATGCATGTGCCTTCATATGAATTGCCGGAACAGGGTTTCGGACTGATTTTGTAATTGTTACTGCTACCGGGCATCGGTTGGGTTAATCGAAGCAAAAGAAATATTTGTGCGAAGATGAACCATCTTCTACACATTGTTGATTGAACGATACCTAGAATGTGGGAGAATTTTTGGGGAAATTGGTTGATTTGGTCGATGGAATTTTAAACGTTTGTTGTCTCACCGTGTTGTTGGGATTCCTGTTGGAGGATCGAGGCCAAATTTACGGCATTTCTGTAAAGAATTGATTTTTTTTGGATTATAAAGTAAACTTTGAATCGTTTGTTACAGTATACGTTACAACAGACACGCATATAGCTATTTATCATTGAACATTTGATTTACTGTTCTGCAAAATCTTTTACTTCATTTGTTTTAATATCATTTTTTATACAAGGCGTTTCCACATTTCGTTTGCAATTTCTTTTTGTAATAAAACCGGTGGATAGCGGGTAATGACAAAAATTTTAAACGTTCGACTATATAGTGACTTGTCCCTCAATTGATTGGTCTCTATTTTTAGGGGTAGGAAACTGCATCAAGAACTCCGCTACCACTTCGTTCCTGATCCAACGAGGATAGTTAGAAGTAGTATTCCATGCACTAGTTGATCCTTTGTATATTGCATGAAAATCGTGTATCTTGCGATCTGGGCACCTCATCATCATAAAACTGCTATATGCTAAGGACTACATTTCGGACCAGGAAAATCCTTTTATGGCAACGTGGAAGCAATAACTAATGCATTGATTCCCAGTACTCTTGAACTTGGCCAAGCCTGATTCCTGGGAACCTCAAAACACAAACAGAGAGACTCGAAACAAAGATCTGATTACTGCCAATGTAAGGGCAGTGGTACTCGTGCGAAATAGCAATACATTCTTTTCAAATTGACACCAGCCTCTTCACTTGATTAATAGACGAAAGTACAGCAGCACTGCGTGAACCTGGTGCCAAACTTGAAAACTAGTGTTATGTAAATCGTTAGGTACTTGATCCACTTCTCCGAAACCGGAAAAATTCTCAAAAAAATGTATCAGGCCCAAAAGAACAATAAAACCAGCGTTCATCTTTTCTTCATGTCGTCGTTGTCGACAACAGATGACTGGCCGTTTCTTCAAGAAGAAGCTGCAGGCATCACCTAATATGCTTTACACGCATTATTTGTACTTTTTCTTTTAAACATCAAACAATTTAATCAATCCCAATGATGATGATGATGAGCGTGGTAGGAGGTGATGTATAATTACACCAGCAATTTATCAATCAAAAAAAGGAGGTTACAACAGATGCCTATCAACGTACCAAATTATATCAAAAAATAATAATTCTTCGATCAATTTTGATGAGTGAGATATCAAACGCATTATAATAATATTGTGAACGTTTGAAATCTCCATTAAAAATTGATATTTATCCAAAGAGGTCTCTCCCTATCATACATACATGCAGTGTGTGGCGTTAATTTGTTTTTCTCTGAAAAGATATATTAAGCTACGTGTCCATTCGTATGCCGATTTATACTTTATATTCTATAAATGTAATTAAATAATTTTTCTGTTGTTTAAGAAGCGGTTAAGGTTTCTGTTCGTCGTTTTTTGTTTGTACGTATCTCTATCACTATATGTAATACTGAACTCAGCTGAGGTTGTTTCCGCCAGTAAAACGCAAACCGAACGCTACCAAACGTATATATATGCCGTTATGCAACAAAACATATACCTGTTACGTTATATTTTATTACGTTTTATTTCTGTTCGACTACATGTGGCTGGTTATAATTTAAAAAACAAAACAAAAAAACATCACACACTCAAGACTGGGTAATGTACACATTTATGCAGGTAAAAAGAGTTCTTCTATTAGAATGCAATTTTTGAAACATTATTCCGAACGCCTTCAATTCATCTCTCTGTGAGTTTTTATCGATAAAAGGTGCTATTATAGTTAGAATAAAGTACAGACGATTTATCGCGTATAGAATATCGCAACGAGTGCGATGCAAATTTTTTAAAGCTCTTTAAGAACATTGCGCCGCATCAGCAGTGATTAGTCTGAGAGCTGCTTCGGATATGTATACACAGTGCCGATTTTTTCGGCACTGGAAAAGTTTTACTTTTTATTTTTCTAATAATGAAAACTGGGCACGTACGAATGTTATGAGATATAGACGGTTAGTCATACACAATGGATCTCACGTACAACGAAACAACGATACGAAATTCCGCCATGCATAAGTAACATTATCAATGTTTACCTTTCTACACCGCGTTTTTAACGGTCCTCTAGTTAGGTGCATAGAGGTACAACGGTGACCTCTGATGACTTTGGTTTTGCGCCACCTCTACCATTTACGGACCAATGGCATTTCAGTAATCAACTCATTTCCATTTGACGTATATATAACCAGGATGTAAAGTTATGCCTTCATAATGTAGGATCGAGGGAGAAACTACTCGGGTAAATACTGAAAAATGTGGTATTTGCTATTGTGTCAATAGACGGAAATAGGACACCAATGGAAATAGATGGAACAAGATTTTCTCGCGTCATTTTCGCCTCGTATAGGCTTCATTGATTTGAAAATAATTTACGATAAAATTACGGATTTCACTCACAGTGCAGAATTAAATCTTAGAGTCAAAATCTATAGGCTATCACATTCTAAATAAAAATTCAAATTTATTACTGAAAGGCGGAAACTCACCACGTGATATCTCTCGAAGACATGTATCAATGGTTCAATCACTTATATCGGCATTACCTGGAAACCAAAGAATGGCAATTGGTTAAATCAATTATTTTCATTCAATTCACTTAGGATTTAACATTTAACCTTGGACCAGACGACAAGCGTTCCGTCGTCAGTACAATTTATCGACAGAGTTCTATTTGATCAAATTATTTTGAAAAGATTTATAGAAAAATATGAAAAACCTTAACTCAGCCATCACACATCATGAAAAACCAAATTGGTGTCAAAATGAAAAATATAAATTTTCATTGGCAGATCTATTGTACCAGACAAGTTAAAAAAGCCCAGAGCTCAAATAAAAGTCGTGGAACAAAAGTATTGGGTTACATGAATTCGAGTTCATACCGTGGCCCTATGAGGGACTGATATCAGGTCAAATTTTAAGGAATTTGGAATAACATCGAAAAAGAGAGTAATGAAAGAAACAAATAGGATTTACACTTACGAAAAAAGCACTCCGTTTTCTCTTTAAATAATACAATAGAGGCGTGGGTTAGCTAAACGGAGGCAAAATAGAGTTTTTGTAAGTGGCAGGGCCGATTTTAGAGAACTTTTTTAAGATATTTTAAGAACTTTAAGAACTTTAGAAATTTTTCAGAATTTTAAGAACTTTAAGAACTTTTGGAACTTCTAAGAATTTTAGGAATTTTTCAGAACTTTTAGAACTTAGTTTCAAAAATAGGCCCTGGTAAGTGGAAATCAAGCCTTAATGGTATGTGTGCGGAAGAGTGAATTCCTAAAGATTATAAAAAATCTCAAATTTTGTACAGTCTCTGAATTATAAGAAATCACAACTACAATCCAATCGACGCTATTCATTCCACATGCAGTACCAACGTTACGACATTTACGTTTGTAACGTGTAAATCGCATGTGGAATGAATAACGTAGATTGGATTGAAATTGTTGAAAATGTAACTTCTTATAATTCTTCCACCGCAAAAACGTTAGTAATTTTTACATTCTGCGACTTTAAAACAAATAGTTATTTACGTCACCAGGACATTTCATTTTCGCGTGACGTATTATGTTTTTCATGCTTCATACGAGAGCCGAAAGTGAAGAAATGTCAAAATTGACATTTCTACTCTCGGCTCTCGTATGAAGCATGAAAAGGTATTTTGATAATCAACCTTAGGCGAAAATCGATTGTAAAATTTGAGAATTTTGAAGAATTTAATTCCCTTAAAATAGACCCTGACTGATATGCATATGGGCTCTCGATCAATAGTGAATCATTTCCGTGAGACATGTTGCAAGTAACGTTTTTTTGTTAGACATTTGTCGCCAAACTAAAAGTGTGTAGCTGCTTTTCCCATCTTAAAAATTCCATGTCGTGGAAATAACTTTTTTTTTCCCGATATTCATCTATCTAGTTTATATATTCAAAATAGTTATTGTTCTAAATACTTTCTATTTTACCATACATTACATACATGTACGTGGTATATATTTAAAATACTGCTCTCATGTAGACAGAAATAAGAAAATGGAAATTTCTCATCAAAGCAATTTGCTATAACAATGTTTGACGGAAAAAAGTGAAGACATTCGCTCGTAAACACGCACTGAATTAAATGAAGAAAAAAAAACTGAAATTTCCAAACAACTTCCAGAATCGTTTTTAATCAAATTTTGTTCCAATAAAAAAAAGTAATTTGAAATTTTTACGTTTAAAGATAAGTAGAATATTTTATGGTGGCATCCAGTTAAAACGTTTAACACAATCTCGGTTTTCGGCTGTTGTACTATGTACATGGTTGTATACATAATTTTCTCTTATTAGAGTCTCACATATTCATAAATTAGATAATAATCTTAAGATTTTAAATGACCTGAAGCTGCGAGACTTTTAAACAATATAACATTTATCAGTCAGTAACTCCCATAATTTATACATTACATTGTACTGTGTACAGGTACATTCGTACATACAGCATAAAATAAATGTTATGCAGTGTGTTAACCATCATACCACATCGCTGTTGGTAAATGTTTCACTTTGAGCCAAAGTGTAATGAATTATGCAGAAAAGGTGCGACATAACAAGTAAAAAGTCGATGATGAGTTTGGTCCTCCTATATATTGATGGAATCTGGGTCAGTCGTGATTTCGATGAGACAAAAATGTTAGATGAGGAATTGTGTTCTGCGGTGTTATGGATCGTTTATGAAAAATAAACAGAAAATATAATGGGCCTCGCGCTTTTTTTTTGATAAGAAAATGGCATTTTCTGATTTATATCTGCGTTCTCATGAGATCGGTTTGTGGTTGGAATATTACTTTTTCTTCGCTGTCGGATGACCTCAATATTTTGACAGCAATAAAAAGTGAAATTTACAAAAAAACCAAAATAATTCGTTGTGTTCGAAACAATTGACATCTTTGCAACCAATAATTTTAAATCGTTCAGAATGTCGATCATTCGAATGGGTTTTGGCATGTTTTACATTCAACCATTTAAATGGTGTCGGGCGATTTCGCATGATGAAAGCAGATTGCAACAAATTTGCGGTTCATTATTGCATTTGTAGAAATTTTCAATAAAAATGAGCTAAATAGCTAAAAAGGAATTCGGACACCGATATATACATTGTTATCACGTGACCATCCACAGAAGAGATAGTAGTGTACCTATATTCTTGTGGTCTGATACTTGAGACGGGT
The DNA here is from genome assembly GCF_014529535.1 of Bradysia coprophila. NCBI lineage: Eukaryota > Metazoa > Arthropoda > Insecta > Diptera > Sciaridae > Bradysia > Bradysia coprophila. The sequence continues at coordinate 3,715,558 of NC_050735.1, read as the reverse complement.
TTGTATTAGAAATTGTTCACTTTACACCAGCCTCAGGTTTCGCACCTTTGGGTAGTATGAACTTCAAGGTGGGGAGAGGATTTACCATATTCAGATGACAAGCGCCTTTTAACGGCTTCTCATCGAAAACCGGGACTCTCTCTGATAGAGGAAGTAAGGCTAGGGAGTAGGAAACAAAGGATCTTTGATCTGAGTTTGAGCTTTTCTACGTATATAAATACAACACCAGCAACACTTTAATATGTGCTGCGAGTATGATCACAAAAACGCAAAACCGAGAATTGGGCCTGTTGTGCATAAACAAGGAAAACCTTAGCAAACAGTCGAATTATGCGCACTTAGATCTGTATTGTTGTGTGTAAGACTCAAGTTCGCATTGAATTCAGCGTAGATGAAAGGCATATATAGGTTAGACCTAGAATCTAATAAATTCCCTCTTAAGTCTCAGACTTTAATAAGCTGTAAACATAACAAAACATCAGACAATTTCTTGTCTCAGAATTCACATTATTTCGAATGTGTAATAAGGCAGACATAAAGCTCGTACATATCGAGTAAAAACTGATCAAATAGATTGTCTTGCTGCTAACTTTGGTACTTAGTAGTAATAGTAGTAATAGTAGTAATAGTACTTAAAGACAATCGGATAAAAATCAGGTTGTAACCAAGCAAATTATCAAAATTAGATTAAAAGTGCTTATACGTTCTTAACACATTGAACAATATGCAAATAAAATGATAAGCACACAGTTGAGTCAACAACTGTACCCATTATACATGTTATTCGCCTGAACACACATTCTTCAATAAAATTTCAATTTATTATTTAACATGCCATTTCGAATTGTTTTTATCGCATGGATTTTGTTATTTGAAATCAGATGGCGACATTGTATCAATTGCATTTTAAAGTGAATGGAAACATCGGTTTCAAGGAAATGCAACAAAAGAAGTGTAATTCATTTTTACTATGTTTAACAGTTTAAGTGAACCTGCTACTTTGTAGTCACATTTGTAGGAGTATGTGTAAATACTGACTATGAGTTGATACTAGTACATACATATGATAACGTTATTCCATCAACATTTCTAAACAATCATAGAGTGAAATAAATTAGATTTTCTTAAGGCCCGTCATAGGGAAATGACAGGACAGTTTCCCGAAAATGTATGGAAAATTTGATCACAAAAATTATGCTTTCCATTGTATTCGGGCATAGTCTCTTTAGGTCGCCAAGGCATATTTGAACACTAAACACTTTTTACTCGACGCAAAAACCAAAAGTTTTTTGTTTTGTCGCGACAAAAACACAGAAAATATTTCGACACAACTGTGACACTCCGCTGTTATAAGTACTAGAATAAATGTTTGCTGTGTTCACTTCAGCGGTAAAATATTGCCCGAATACAATGCATTAGAGGTGAGTTTCTTCGAATTATTTCGGTGAATTTTTGTGATAAAATTTTCCATACATTTTCGGGAAACTGTCCTGTCATTTCCCTATCATGGGGCTTAAGCTTTGGTTTTAGTTCCGTAATATAGCGCACAACGTCTAGTTTCATTGTCTTTGAGGGATGACTTCGTCCACTTTCGTTGTTTTAATACATTTATCTAAGAAAAATTGTAATGTTGAAACTAATGAAGTAATAGATTTTCTTTCAAATACTAGACCTTAAGACGTAATTAGGTTTACAAATTATATACGCACAACGTACATTGTTGCTAAAACTATAAAAATCCACATGAAATCATATTCTTCAATAATTCAATTTCAAATTGTTCTACCGCTTAAATCTTGGCTTAACCATGAATTATTTTTTAACGCAGATAGCGACACTGTATGTTTTGCAATTTTTTTCTCAATGAAATTCGCCTATAAAACGTATATATAGGTGTACATGAGCCAAGGTCTTATGATTAAAAGATATGATTGATTAATTTCAAAATTTGTAGATGTGTTCGAAATCAGAGAGTATGACTACGCATAATCGATTGTCTTTCATTTATTAAATTTACTGGCCCATTTGTTCGTTGACCGGCGAACTTAGTGTTGACAAAACTTTATTTTCTCAACTCAGTGATGAAAAGTGAAACTTTTGCTGGGGCTGCTGTAAAACAAGGTCAACAGGCTCGGGTGAAAATTTACATATCTAGCACTTAAAGAAGCATTTATCACTCGGTGACATAATCAACTTTATACCACGCATTATAGTCTTATAGGGAACATTATTGAATCGTGCGGGTATCTTCAATCTTATACGGGTGTGTGATCAATTATTTTTCATTTTACTTATTAACTTAAGAAACCACATACAGCAATTCTATTTCAGTCTGTCGGTTTTTTTCTGTCACTTAAGATTAGGTAGTGCTGTAGAAAGAGTTTTTATTTTCTAATTCTATTTGTATTAATACAATTTGCAAACGAAACAATATTATGATAACCATTGACGAGGCGAATGAATTTCTAATTCATCAACTTAAATTTGCCAATTGGAAGGAAGTCATACAGCGAAATAAATTGGAGTTTCTTAAGCTGTTAGTTCCGTATTATGCGCACAACATCTACTTTCAGGTACATTGTACTTGCGTTTTTGCTAAGCTTCTTTTTATTACAACATGGAAAAGAGAACCTGCCGTTGATTAATTCGTGCTGTTTCGATTTGTTTAGAATATCACATTGACTTCGATCCCAGCAAGTGAACGAAAAGTTCCGGATGAAAAAGCCATAATTGTGGCCGGTTTAAATGGAATAGGTGGAAATTGTATCACCCAAAATAGTTTTTTAGATTTGCTGCTAAAGTCACTCGGATTTGATTCGTCTATCATATCCGGTACGGTTCATTGCGGCGAATCTACTACTACTAACAACCATGTGTTAGTTGTGGTTCGCTTGAGTCCTAACGAACTTTATCTCCTCGATTTGGGTGTTGGTGTACCGTTCCCGGAGCCTATTCCTCTTCATAATTTACCGTATATACATCGAGCGGTAGGACACCGTATCATGTACCGGAAGTCTACAAACGATTTTTACGAATGTGTTCAACTCGATGGCACGTTAATGGGGGAGAAGTATGTAAGTGAATATGGCACGCAACTAATACACTGAGAATTGATCAAAACATTTCCAGGAAGACAATGAGACCGAGTTTGTGCGATACGATTTCACATTGAATCCACGAACAATAGACTTCTTCAACGAGCCGCTACATTTGATTTTCACCGATCCAGAGCGTTCCGTTTTTTTTGAAGGTCCACTTTTATTCCGTTATTTTACGGAGAACGAGAATGGGCAAATGTTAGATGATGCACAACTAACTGGAGACCGGAAGTTCATTTTAATCCGTGGTGATGACATTCTAATTGGTACGAATGAAACAAAATTGCATCGAATTGTAACTGACTACGAGGACACAAAAGCAACCATTCTGAAATATTTTCCTAGACTAAGCAAAGAAAATGTGGAAAAGTCTTTGGATTTTTTTAATAAAAAACGTTTCGTCTAGCTAACAGCTTCTACATACAAAGCTGGGTGAGTAATCCTCCCGATAATCACAATGAATTTTTCGTTAATATTTTGAGACATCGTCTTAAAGTAAGTTAGTCTACTCCTAATGGCTTATGATCGAAAGTCTACGAGTCGTTGGATTTGTTTACGATAAAGGCGCATCTCATCAAATTTCTCACAGCTGAAAATGGCGCTCGTAGAAAATGAGGTTTTGATTTTTAGGTGAATACAACGCACTTCAACGCAAAAGTGATCATAGCCAAAAGTACTCTATAAATTATCAGTGATACTTGCCGATATTAGGAGAGTTTTAGATTTTTGTGTAACACAAAGAAGTGTGAGTTTTTTTTGTTAATGCTTCAAGTGAAGACGAAGCTAGGATGTCTGCCTATATATTAGCATTGTTGCCGGGTATCAGGAGAGTTGATGAGTCTTCTCTTGAGATATTAGGGTCACCGGTTTTTGAGTCAGGTTTAGAGAGGGTTTTTTCTTCTAAGGTTGAATCGTTGAGGATAATGTGCGACCGTTTAAAATTAATGGATGTGCATCCGGCTTTGTGCATTTTTAGGAAGTCTTTAGGGAGCTGTAGGTTTAATTATTTGTTGCGTCCTTGCAAGACTTTTTTGCTGCGCGATCGTTTGAAAAGTGTTGACGATATTTTCCGTTCTACGCTTGAGACGATTACGAACGTTAGGTTGTCGGATTTTGCTTGGGATCAAGCTTCTCTTCCTTTAGTTTTTGGTGGGTTGGGGATTCGGAAGGTTGATGACTTGGCAGTGCCTGCCTATCTGTCATCTGTGTATTCATCATCTGATTTGTCGAATGAAATTTTGAGTAGATTTAATCTACGGATGATTGATGATGCAATTACTAACACAGTAGATTGCATTCCTAACAATGTTATTCCAGATAATGATGAAATGAGAAAGGTGCAACGAAACTGGGACCTACCGGTGATTAGGAGCAGTTTTAGCGAGATGTTAGATTCTAGTGAACCTGTTACTCGTGCTAGACTACTTGCGTCATCTACCAAAGAATCTTCAAAGTGGCTGCAGGTTGTCCCATTGACTCAACTAGGTTTACTATTAGATAACAATGCTGCAAGAATTGCTGTTGGTCTTCGTTTAGGATCCCAGTTTTGTGAAGAGTACAAGTGTAATTGTGGTGCTGTGGTTAAGAAGGACGGTTTGCATGGTTTATCGTGCAAATTAAAGATAGGGATTATTGCTAAACACGATTCTGTCAATAATGTTTTTGATCATGCATTTTCCTTTGCAGAATTTCCCAATATTTTGCAACCACCTTGTCGAAAATTTTAGATGCTTTCGATTCTTCTTCGATGCGACTACGAATTACTTTGAAAATAAACACAAATATTTAGGGCATCCAGCCCGTTTCACTGTTGTATTTATTCTGATTTTTAACAAACTGAAAATGCCAGAACTCTTGGATTAGATACCATTGACAATTTTCCAATAAACCAATAAATGACTGTGCATACGAACCAAGCTTGTCAATGCAAGATTTCTGACCATTGACAATCTTAGACAATTTTGGGTCATTCCATGTCGTTACAAGAACCAGTTCGCTGTGTCAATGACTTTACAGAGGATTCCCATTTGGGTCATTCCATGTCAATACAGAAAACCAATTCGTCTCGTCAACGGCTTTACAGAGGAATTCCCAATCCGTGTGAACTTGTCAATACCAGGATTCAACACCATTGACAATCTTTCTTACCAGCCAGATACAATCATGTGATCAACGATTTTCATCAACTCGAACAAATTTCACAGAATGACCATACGTTTTCCTCAGAAGTGCAAACATTTCTTTTCGTTGACTCGTACTTTCTTTCGTAGTCCACTGTTCCGGAAGGTATCAACCGTCACTTAACGTATGACTTAAATTCTTCACCGATTTGTTCAAACTTTTCCAAATCCGCAACCGCACCGTCCTGTCTCGGTCGCCATGTCGAAAATTTTAGATGCTTTCGATTCTTCTTCGATGCGACTACGAATTACTTTGAAAATAAACACAAATATTTAGGGCATCCAGCCCGTTTCACTGTTGTATTTATTCTCGATCACCCGTAGAATTGACAACAATGTATGAATTCACAAGGTATTTCTAGAGACGACGGTAAAAGACCTGATGGTATGACAATAGTTCCATGGAGTCATGGAAAATCACTTTTATGGGATGTAACAATACGTGATACTTTGGCTTCTTCATACATCGGTGAATCCTCTAAGAAAGCAGGGTCTATTGCAGATAAAGCGGAGAGATTTAAGCATAATCATTATATGCGTCTTAAAGAAAACTATTTATTTACCCCCCTTGCCTTTGAATCATTAGGTTGCATGGGACCAGAAACAAAGAAATTTATTGACAAGTTGGGATCGTTAATGAAGAGAGCATCAGGGGAGCCACGTTCCGAAGATTATCTGTTGCAGAAATTTTCTATTGCTATACAAAGAGGAAATGCAGTCTTTTCTTTCGCTTTGAATGAATAATAGAATAACTCTATTTTGTATGAAAGGGTTTTTTTACAGTATTTTACAGTTGAATTTTTGAAAATCTCGGAAACGCAAATTTAATACTACAGTGAACGACATCTCAAATGTATCACTGTCATTTTTTTCAGAGAATGTCATTGTGAATTTGCAATGACACAATAAAATTCTCAGAAAAATTTGACAGTGAGACATTTGAGATGTCGTTTACTGTACAAATATTTCCCTCGTCAAAACGTCGACCATATGAAAAACCTCTAAAAGAAAATAGAAAATTCCAATTCGATGGATCGTTCTTGTTGGAATTTTCGATTTTACGTTTTGAAGTGGTAAGACATAAATCGACCGGACTGTTTCGATCTGAGTGATAGTAAAGTACGTCTTTCCACGTTTGCTAACGTGCAGTTGAAAAATGGCATTGTGATACTGATACAATGCTCAGACTATATCATATTACGCAAGAACAGTTCTAGCCAATTATAATTAAAATGAAATTTCAATTCCTATCACTAAAAGCAAACTCATTTTCTTGTTTTGAATTTGTCTTTCTTTTTTCGCAAATTGGGAGGCATGACTCAAGACTTGAAACATTCATCCACCTAGACTTTAGATGCTCTATGACTCAGTAAGTAGCATGCAATAAGATACATTGCTCTTTTGTCACACTGACACTGTAACACATTACGTATTTTATGCATAAATCTGAAGTTAATAAAACGTTATTCAACAAAATGATGACGATCATAATAGAAGGAAGAGGAAACCAACATTCATAACTTATGACTGATTTCACCACATATCCAACTCAATAAAAAATAGAAACTTGAAAATAAAAAATGATGAAGAAAAAAAACTTATCTCTTGCAAGAACATTTTATTAAAGATTGAGTTGTTTAGCTTTTCCTCTGTGCCCATTTCCATGTACAATTATTATTTGATATTGTATATTACAAATATTACAAATAAAACTTTTAAAAGATTTATGTTTTTGTACTTAATTCATGTTACATTGAACTATAATGGTAAAATGTATTAATAAATTTGCGACGAGATGGAGAAGTAAAAAAAAACCGACTGAATTATAACAAATTAATTTAAAGTCACGCAACACACCATAAATATACATACCGATACGCGTACAGACCTTCTTACAGATTTATATTTTTTTCTTTCTTTGAATGTTGTTCCTGAATATACTTTATAACCAGCCATAATAATTTTGATTCTTTTCGGATTTAACAATATTTTCCAATTGGCTTCACCCGTAACACAATGGCAACAATTTATATAGTTTATTAATGGAACAATATGTTATTGTAATAAAATAATTTTTTTTTATTGAAAGCAACAAAACGAAAAAATGTGCACACAATTTAACACAAATTTATATATTTCTACACAATAACATCGTAAAATACATAATTCAACGAAAATGGATTATGAATGTCGTAACTTGTCACCGTCGTCGGTTTATATACCGTACAAGTATTCTCTTGCAGTGATCCATTGTTTTTGGCATTTCATACGTGTAGTATATATAGTATATTGTAATGTGGTAAACATCATCACTAATCGATCATATTATATATAAATGTTGAGGCACATTGTTCGTACAATGGTGAACTATTATAAACTTCAATATCAAGGAACTCTCACTTTCGTTTCAAGTGAAACAAAAATTAACCAAAGCATCGGGTAAATATATTCTAATTAGATGTTAAACGAGGTGTGTTGTGTATACACACACTCAACTCATTCCATATCAATCCTACAAAATATGCGAGGCGTATTACACATTCGATGGCTATTACTATTGTATATACGTCTAAATAACCAGATTTGATTGCAATTTTATATAGAAATGATGTTTTACAACTTGGCAAATCGTCAAATTTATACGAAAAAAAAGAAAGTAGAGAGACAATGCAATTTTTCCGTTCACACCGAAAAAGAAAACTGCATCTTGGCGACTTTCTTGTGGTCATTCTTCATTCATTAATAATTTAATAGTCGCCCCAGGAAATTTATTACCATTTACAATACACTCCTATACCTGTTCAATGGAAAATTTAACGAAAAAAAAAATCTTTTCTTATTATCAGAGACATAAAAAAATTCATCACCAGTTCTGTGCAGATTATATTCCTCATTTTATATGTTACAAGCGTCATGAGTCGTATTATTTGACTTATTGGCTGTATAGAAAATGATAAATGATTTTGCTGCGGTCAACGGATATTATACCAGTTGATTAAATTGCACAGAACAAATTGGCTTGAAATCAAAAGGGCTGGTGAAACTGATGACCAATCAATTTCTGAAGAAAATTTATTTTAAAGGGAAACTCGAGTTTTTTTTTAACAGAAGGAGGTGCGTCACATTCTCTCACCAGATAGAGCACCAAAACAACAACTTTTTCTCTCCCTATTGCTCTCACTTTTTTTACATTTTTCGTTCCCAATCACGTCACTTTTCGTGGCAAGTTGTGAAGTCTACTGACTTTTCGTTCCCAGTTACGTCAACTTCATAAGGAATTTGTCAAATTTTAGTTTGTTTCTGTACGAAATTGCAAATTAAACGTTGAAACAATTTCGGATTTCATTTGTTATCAAGAATTGAGTTAACTTGCGAATCATTGATTAGATGATGTAGTAAGAGATATGAGTGATAGCATGCGATCACTGGGTCAAAAACGCACCTTTTTGTTCCTAGTAACATAATATACAATTTTAAATTTTCTATATCCACTTCTACTGAGAAGCACCGATCTTCTCGATGTAGGTAACTTGAATCTGAGCCGTAGTTAGAAAAAGGTGATTGAAAATTTGCCATTTTTTGTATGGAATTGCAACGAAACACTCAAAACACAGTCAATATTTAGTATGACTTCAGATACAACAAATAGATGAGATGGATCAGCAATATGATAAACAATCCAAGTTAATGACGCAGGGTTCCTCTAACATTTACTTGGTTTTTAATTACTCAAAAAATCGAGGAGAAGCAACTAGAGGAAATGATGCTACATTCTTTATACTCCATTCCATGGAATAGAAGGTGTGTTTGATCAAATATGATCAAACAGATTTTCTTTTATATTCGATGAAAACTTCAATCACATCCAAGGTTGTATATGAAGAGGTTACGCAGACCGGCATTATTTCATTCTGGCCATATCGCTCAAAAAATGTCGTTAACTTCCAATACAAAATTACTAAAATTGTACTAAAACTTTGTATGAAAATTACAACACAGTTCGGCGGACGTTATAACGCGTCCTAGTGATTTGCGTAACCTTACCATATAGAAACTTAGATCAAATCACCGCTAAGGTAGACTAAATCTTCCTTAAAGTAGACCAAATCATCAGTAAATTGGACTGAATCCTTGGTAATGTATGTAAAATAGGATGTACTAAGTGAAAATCTCAGAAAAATTGACATTTAACTTTAGACAATATTGTCAATTGACCTGTGCGCAGACGCAGGAACTGAATAGTTTAGTTGGTTTCCCCTTGCACGAAACTTGTTAGGGCAGACCATTTAATTGCATTTGTTGGAGTTGTCTGGTTTCAATCTAATTGAAACGAAACTTAACGGAACCTCGTTGAGTGATGATCATTAACTGTCTGTATTATATATACCACCAATAAAATAATTCCAAAAAATCCATATTTTACTTTAACGCACGGAAAAAAATAATTAAAAATTCTCGTTAACTATGCGGTCGGCGCGGATATATATAAAAAGAAGATGTTTTACTCATCATCCATGAATTTCTTAAACACTCATCCATATGTTTGAAATTTTTCGTTACATTCATTTTTACGATCAACATTTTATAAATGCACGCAATAGCATCTCTCATGTCATTGCCATTTCCATGCAACCAGTTTATTCATCATTTTTTTTTGTACTTATCATTATTTTCGAGTGATGAGATTTGCGGGGAATTTCGATTTTATGGCATTCCGTCAACGAAATATTGCCAACGACTTTTCTTTTTTGTTGTTCCAAAAAACAAGGCAATTTACAACGAAATTCGTAGTAAGACGATGGTGATTAAGATCGATACAATCCGTGATGATGATGAATCATAAATAACGAGGATATCAGCAGAAAATGATATTGGTGGAAACCTGACTGGTTACGAAATTATGTACATTTTTTTAATGCTCGAAATTAACCGGGCGAAAATAATTGCTACACGATATGTGAGTACGAATAAATATTTCTTTTAAAAAAATGAAAGAAAGAAAAGATTATTACAAGAAAGTTCAACAACCTACGGTTTACAGTTTAATTATGCGTTTTATATGTTTCAAATAAGGTAACCAGGTGATCAAAGGATGATGCTATCTAAACTGGCATATGCACACGCACACACATAACTCGGCATACTGAAACAAGTGAACAGCGGCATGTTTTGTACGAAAAAAAGGGAAACATTTCATTTCAAAGTCAGCGTATGTACTGCGTGAATAATTGAAATTTTCATAAAATTGCAGACTTTAATCCTTCCAGTTTAGTACACACGTTTGTCGATATGAAACTGAATCGAAATGTTTTAATTGGATTTAAAAACTTTTACGAACGAGGTGAACGTTGCATTCATGTATTCAATTATCAAATCTATTACTTCGTCTTGTCATTTCTTTTAGTGTTTGATACCAAAATCTTTTACTTACTTTGTTTATTGTAAAATTTGACCATATAATAAGAGCTACTCGAACACTTTTGATTATTTATTAATCGTTGTCGATAACAGATGAAAATTTAAACTTGCTTGATTTATTAGGGAAAGTACAGGTCCAGGAAAGGAACAAATAAGAATCAGGTGCCTAGTTTACTTTCGTTGGAGCGACTTGTGCGATTGGTCGCTTAGTTTATAATACGAACAAGTAGATGTCGTTTAAGTTTCTATTTTACGTTATCATAGACGTTGTTTTACAATACTACCATCACGAAGCTACTGACCTCTAATGATTCTTTTATGTTCCAGGCTAAACAGCTGTGTTTTGACTCGTTACGGTACGAGTGCAGTATTACAGATTTTAGGAGTAGGTTCAAACATAAATTTACAGAAGTTTGACCGTTCGTGATCGAGGGGATACTTTCTAAATAGTAGCACATATCAAAGCGCGCAAATCTGAAAACACCATCTCAATTTCACAAAAAATTCTGTCCTGTCACTGAGCAGTAACAACCATCAGGAGAATCACAGGTGGCCTTACAGGGCATACTGCCCATTAAACATCGGACTACGTAGATCATCTTCAAAGACGTTTTAAATGCCATCCACGTTAAAAAAAAATCATACAAATGAATGAATACGAAACATTTAACTTAACTTAAAAGGCAACTGTACTTAGCTAAAATTGTAGACTACATTTGTGTGCCTCTTATTGATTTTTGATGACATCTTTCCATCAGAATCCTTTTTTAAAATGTACGAACTCAATAACGACCACGAATGTGTTAGCTTTAAGTAAAAATTAGTTTTTGTTGTTGTCGTTTGACCAGATCTGAGAAACGTGAGCATATCATATGATATCAGTAAACTAAGATCTATTTTTTAAAAAAACGCCCAAATGTATGCTTTTCAGCAAAGCATCGGTGCGTCATAAGTGAGATTACGTCTGAAAGTACCGTCACTTGAAGATGATCTATAGGGTGGGAAATGTGGATAAATTGAAACAGTAAAAAGTTAAAGAACATTCGGCCCAAGCAGTTAGTAGCTTTCCTTTACAGAACCCTAGTTAATCCTTGAATGGGTCAGCTCAGCACCAGGTCAAAATATTATTGGTACCGAATCTACTGAAGACCTGAAAAGGTCTGTAGAACTTCGTGACAGACTTTTGATATTTTTCAAATAATGAAACCACGATGACTCTTTTTGTACAAATGTAGATTATAGTGTCGTTTAAATCTTTTTACAATTGCTCAAGAATGAACCATCATGGATGGCTTCATGTTAAAAAAAAGATTTGAAGAAAGTCTCGGCCAAAAAATATTTCACTAGGTTCTATGGGTCTTCCGATAAAATTGGTAAATTTCAGTGAATTAATAACGGACAATTGGCCTTGGTACAAAGCAAGTCCACTGGAGCTTAGATCCATGGGACCTGTCCGGCCCATTCATTCTAAATTTAACTAGATAACACCTTTTCCAATGCATCACTTATATCTATCTGTATGTATCTGTATCTTACTAACACATCTTTGCCATATCAAAATATAACCCTTATGTGATAGCCGATCGCATCTGTGCTAGACCGTACATCTTGTCGTGTCAATTCAAAATCAAAATGTTTTAAATTTCAAATTTCAAATATTGATCATACCACATCTGAAAGGTATACGACAGGTATAATATTTTCTTTAAAAATATATAACACAAAATCCATGAAGTATAAACACTTGTCTCTTATTGTTTGTACTTATATGCATGTTTGATGTTTAACTTAAAGGTATCATTTCCATCATAAGATGTAACGCTTTTATAACAATCCCCAGAAGTAGAAGTTGCTTCAAAGCACACAAGATAAATTATATGTAAACACATAAACGTGATTTATACATTCTTGTGTCGGATTCTGGTTCTAGACGAATTTTTTTATTTTTAATTTTCTCTCTTATTTTCATCAGTTTAGAATCGAAAAACACACACATGCGATACACTCATAATATATGGCAAATATTTTCGTTGTATACAATGCTTCTTTTCCACTTTTTTTTTGTTAAAGAATTTTTTTACACTCTGCAAGAGAACTGTTATAGGAACTGCACGCACCGTTATTGTTTTCCGAGTAAATTTGCAAGTGTTTTACTTTATGGTTTTTTAATCTAGACGCTAGAATAAAACCTGTCAATTAGCCTTGTAATAATAATACTTATGCTACTGTGGTATGTTTAGGTTGTTGGTTTTTTTTTATGTTAATCGCAGCAGAAAAGTGATATACATTTCTCAGATAAAATTTGTAATTTTCCATCTGTGGATATAATTTATGGTTAAGTCAATTTGTTCTCGGTTGTGTTTAATAAACATGAGAATTGTCTTTAGCAAACAATATGTTGTGTGCGTTAGTGCATTTATCAGTCTTGTGCTCTAACACAACATTGTTAAAGAGTCGGTCATGCCTTTATTGTTTTGGCAATGTCTTTGTACCTTGTATGAATGCACTGTACATTTAGCCGAGTTATGCGGATTTTGTTACATTAGTGGATTTCAATCACATCTCCATATCTAGATACCGTGCGTAAACTTTACAGTGTAAAGGGAACATCTACAGTTAGCGAATTATAAGAAAAATGAAATTTCATTGATTTCGCGTCATTCTTAACAGGCTGACGGTGTTTTTTCTTCTGAAGTATCGAATTATATGTAAAATCAATGAAATTCCATTTTTCTTATAATTCGCTAATTATACTTGTCTTCTGCTTGTTTTTAGATATTTATTTTAGATTTAAGAAACTCAAATTAAAAAAACTGCTATAGCTGCTATAGCTGCTATAGCGGCTGCTCGTATACGAGCTACTTCACTTTATTGTCCGGTAGCTAATTCGGCCCTGATCAGATGACTGCTTAAATAACTGTATTGAAAAAGAAACTTCAACACAAAAATGATCATTTTCACCGTGTTCAATAGACGACAAGTCCCAACGCACTTCAAGCAAAAGTGGTACTCTAAATAGGGCACTGAAACTTGACAAAATTTTACAATGTAAAAAGAGTGGGGATAAAATTTCATATAAATAGTAATCTATTTGACAGCTGTCATTAATAGCACTTTTGCTTGAAGTGCGTTGCAAATCCACATAAAATTCCATTTCGATTGAATTTCTGTTAAGCTCAGCCTTAGGCACCAACTACCGGAAAGGCCTGTCATGTGTGGCTTAAATCAATCGATTCAATTCAGCCGAAATTGAATTACTCGCAAAATTTTATCACCAATCGTTCCTCAATCTTTTAATAACATCAAGCACCGTTATACAAAGTCCATTTATAGCTAAAGTGTTATGCCAACACTTTCAGTCGATACGATATCGAAAAATATAGTCGAATATAAAAAAAAAGAATTTATTGGATTAGTTCGATGACGACGACGACGTTGCGGTTTGTATTTATAGTTTGATTTATTATTTCATAAAAATTAACTTCATAAAAATACGCTAATCTGTAAGCATCGGGTCGTTTTATATGAAACGTCGTCGATTCACTCAATTTACGGATTAATATAAAAAAAAATCAAAATGACATACACTATCGTGGTCATACAAAAACGTCTTCATTGACCACATGAATACACTCAGCATTATACAGCAATATCTCGTAAATTTATGTGCATTGAGTTCAATTAATACATATGGATGTGCATTTGCTTTATAATTACGACGAGTTTGAGCATAAAGAAATTAATTGTTACCTCGATTACATTTCTTTTAAACATCGTGTATCAACAAGACTTCGAGATTATGTACACACACAACGCACACACATCTTATAATCATTCGAATTTGTGAAATGAAATAAAAGCATTAGGTCTAGAAAATATTTTCTGTCCACACATGAATGTGCAAGCATTAGTACGGTGTGATCGGTCAAGCTGAATGTTATTTTGTGTATATTAAATATATGAACTTGACTCGTCAAATGCCAAGGGGAACGAGAAGAAAGCGGTGACTTTCGACAGCTACCGCAGAATTCTGGATTAAATCTCTTCCGGGGCTGGGCGAAGGTTCAATTAAAATTTGAACGAGTCGAGAGACGTTTTATGCAGAGATCATTACTTTAGGTTGTTGTAACGAGAAAATTCTATTCCTTTGGGACAAACGATAGAAATTGCTTTTTGTATGTGATTTATTGACCACGACTGAAACAAACTGCAAAAACAAGAAGTATCGTTTCCATCGTCCTCTATATTACCAGCCAATATTCGAAGAAAAAATTACTTCTTCTCGTTCATGGCATAATTCAGAATTTCATTTTATGAATTCTTCAGAATTATTAGGAATTTTAAGAGTTTTTGAGAATTTATATGAATTAAAAGAAATTTAAATTCTGAATAAATATTCCAAAAAATTCTTAGATTTAAGAACTTTTAGGAATTATACAGTCAAAGGCAGTGAAATTTCAGCATGAACTTGCTTCAGCTGTTTTTCAGCTGATCCACAAATACAATCAAAACTGTTTATACTTGTTTCCACGGTTGACCACCGTATAAGGACGTATAAACAGTTTCGATTGTTTGTGTGGACCTGAAAAACAGCTGAAGCAAATTCATGCTGAAATTTCACTGCCTCTGACTGTAAGAATTTTTCAGAAGTAGTTCTTAAAAATTCCTAAACCAGGGCCTATTTATGGTAATTTGATTTAGAGCATTTATCTGATTTACCGACGAAACTACTTAATTTACTGACAAAATTACCAAAAGGTAAGTTCGGTAATTTTGTCAGTAAATTAGGTAATTTCATTGTGCTCACTCCTTGGCAAATTTCTAGCCTACATTTGTCCGCAAAAATATTCGTTTTTTGATGATTTCACTGAACAAAAATCTTTTTTTGAAAAAGTAAAACCATAAAAGCATGCAAAGATGTATTACCTTTAAGACGAATCTACACATGGCTAAATTATTGCCTACATTTCCGGGCAAAATTATTATTATTTTGATGATAATTTTGGATTCGTATTATTTTTGGAAAAAGTACGACCATCGTTTGGTGTTAAAATGTGTTAGGTTTCAGTTAAAATTTAAATGTTTGTGGTGATGTAACCTCAGTCTGAGAAAACTCAATATTTCACGAAAATTGATACATATTTTGAGTTTTCTCGGAGGTAGGTTACATCACCATAAACATTAAAATTTTTAGTGAAAGCAAACACATTTTAACACCAAACAATGGTCGTACTGTTTCCAAAAATGATGCGAGTCCAAAATGTAGGCAACAATTTAGCCATGTGTAGATTCGTCTTTTGGATTGTGAGCCATAACTTTATCCACTTGGAGAAACCCTTGCAATATGTGTAATTTATAAGTGGGATAAGTTATCAACCACAAACCATTTTAATGCTTTAAAACAATTACTTTTACTTTTTCAGAAAACGAATTTGGTTCATCAAAAGACGAATATTTTTGCGCACAAATGTAGGCTAGAAATTTGCCAAGGGGTTAGCGCTCTTATTGGTAATTTGAAGTACCGATTCTACTTGATCTGTATATAAAATTACCGAAATTAGCTAATTTAGTGACAAAATTACCAAACTTACTTTTTTGTAATTTAGTCAGTAACTTTCGGTAATTTCATCGTAAATCGTATAAATTCCGATGTATATTCGGTAAATCAAATTACCAATATATGCTGTGTCGTCAGAAATTGGTGTACAATTAACAGTAAAATCACCTGTTGCGTTCTCTTCAGTTAGTTGTTCTAATCTACATACGCTCGTTATTTGCCCCCATAACGTTTTGCACCAAAAACATATCAACAAAAAAATGCTTCGAAAACGGAACCTTTTTTTTGTTGAATCAATTTGTTTCACTGGCACGTTCACGTTCGAGAGGGATATGACTACATTTCTCTATGTATATTACCAATTCACGCCGCAATAATTCAAAAACACTGATCGTGAAAATGAGAATACACAAAATGCATGTCTGGACTGCGGATCTATTTCATCAAAGCTATTTTTATGAAGATGAAGAGCGGAACAAAAAGCAACAACCAATCTGCGGAGAGTGCTTCAAGTCCGCACTACATTGTATTATTTATCGCAAAATGGAAATACTAATAAAATAAATAAAGGTAATTCTTCGTTGGTATTATAAAATGAAGACTCTTTTTTATAGGACAGCGATAAAATTATAGAAGACATTCTTCAATGTTTGGTTTGGATATAAAAATATATTTTCGTTCAAAGACTGTATGTACCATTTGGATGAAATGTTTCATAAGCAATCTGACAAGTTTTTTTTTATCTTCTTACTTCTTTTCTTCATTTCATTTTAGAGCAAATTGGAAATGATCGAAGAAAAAAACGTAGAGAGTTTGATATTATTTATAGCTTCATAAAATAATGACTTTGTATACAAAACAACAATTTTATTGATAGAACTTTTCGATAATAAGCACATCAATAATCACGCAGATTTTTTTTTTCTACTTCATTACTTCGGGTTTTCTATACGAGTACGAGCATACACATCCTCACTTTTTATGGTTTTAATAAATGATCATTTCAATCGACCCACAAAAAAGATTAGATCGCTATTCATTTAATAATGTGATGAGTTGTGAGCCAGATGGGTTTTAAAATTAAATTTTTCACATATGCGTTTTTGTACACGTTATCCACCATATCGTGCAATATACCGAATAATTATGGTATTTAAAGGTGTTAATTTAAAGCATTTTTAGTTCACTCAATCAGACTCTGCCCATAATCGTGTTCAGTTTTGAAATGTTTTATCACAGCAAAAAAATCTGCGAAATAAAGTTTGTTGTTGTTGTTGTGCTTACCTTTGCGAATTTTTCAGTCTAGTTTCAAGAGTGAAGAGTGATGTGGATATGATTATGGACATGTGGACATCATCAAAATCGTAATTAACCAGTTCTTATAGCATATAGCCGCGTACCGGCTAAGCGAACAAGAAACCGATGCTTCTTGAAAGAAAAGTGGTACGAACCATTTGAGGAAGCATAATGTTTTTATAAGAATTTTTATTGTAAAAGGAAATGAAATGGAAAATTTGAATTGTGAACATGGCAACTTTTGCTTTGGAACTTGCTGAGTATAAATGATGGAAATGAAATGTCCCATAAGACTTATAATAAAAATGCCATGCTTCTTGCTGGAGTTGTCGAGTGGGTACTGGTGGATACAGATAAAAGAAAAATGAATTATTCAATAGGAGGAAAGGAAACTTTTATTATTTTGTTACCATTATGGTGTTAAAGTGATTGAAGGTTTAGCACAGAAACAATTTGCTCTTGGATGAATATTTCACAGGTCACAACTAATTTATTTAGAAGCTTAATTAACATTTTGCTCACGGTTTTTGCATCGGTTTTCATCGACAACGACGGCATTAGATGAACATTAGATGCGTTCTAATTTTGTTTTATATTGCAGAATTTATGTAAGCAAATGATTGGAATACTTCGTTAGTAGCTTTGATAATCATACTGATAATATACTTGCGCGGCCTTTCCGACTGACATTAAAAGGACAGCTAAATTTTGAATTGGAATTTTCTACTCTTGCAGTAAAACTCGTTTCCTAACGGTACTTTCAAGGTAGTTTTAAGTTAGAGTTGCTTTGATTAAAAGATTTAGTGAAAATCGAACACGATGAAACCAACACGAACAAACAGAATATTCCTATCAGCTGACAATATCCCATTTCGATTCTTTAGAGTTTCTGTACGTGAAATAGTATTTTAAATGACTAGGGATAAAAAGATGAAAAGTTGAGTTTTCGTGTGAATTTTGTTGATCCGAGGCGAAGTCGAGGTCAATAAACACACGAAAACGAGACTAATCATTTTTATCCCGAGTTATGTAATGGACTTTCCCTCACTAGTGAAGACCCTTTCCCTCGCTCGTAAAGTAAAACGCCATACTTTACACGTGAAATAATTTGATATCTCGTATCACGATGAGTAAAAGTACCTCGGGCTGAAGCTCGGATACTTTTACTCATCTGGATACGAGATATCAAATTACTTCACTGGTATAGTAATGTACTATTTCATGTGTCGGGCCCGAAAATGAGGGAGTTTTGAGATTTTTCTCTGGTTTTCGACCCCTTACATGAAAAATTTTTTGAGTATCTGTTTTGGACGATTGTTTTTAGGCACTTTCGCATGTAGCCCTTACTTCGTTCGGGCTACAACTCGCGAAATTGCCTAAAAACAATCGTCCAAAGCAGATACACAAATAACTATTACATGTTGAGCGCGTCTTTTTATGTGTCGGCCGAAAATGAGGGAGTTTTGAGATTTTTCTCTGGTTTTCGACCCCTTACACTCACTTCGTTCGGGCTACAACTCGCGAAATTGCCTAAAAACAATCGTCCAAAACAGATACACAAATAACTACTCTGATGGAGTTCGTCATTCTTAATTAATTTCGATAAAAAAAAATTAAAAACAGTTTTCAATGATTTATCCAAGGCCCCTCTCAATAAAACAAAATGACTAATGAAAATGAAAAATCATCTCTTGAATGTGTGTGTGTCGTTTTCGTGTACAGCAACGTAACTTGAATTTGACATAATTCAAGTTACCTTATTTATGCGCGAAGGTTTTGAAAGGTGCAGTAAATGTTTGAGGTTTGCTTATAAAATCATTTGAATTGGATGATTTGCAGTCAGAATTGGTTATGTTATAGTTTGGCCTGCCTATAGCCAAATTATTATTAAAGACACTATTGGCAGGCGCCTGCCAATAACATCTTCTCCTTTCACACAGGCTATTGGCAGGCGCCCGCCAATAGCATTTTTCCTTTCACAAAGACTATTCGCAGACGAAATGACGTGCCAAACTTTTATTAAAAAGGCTCTCGGTCTATTTTATGTAGGAATTTTTCACATTTTATTTTGTTTCTGTACGAAATACAAATTAAACATTGAAACATTTCGGATATCATTTGAAATGAAAATAAAAATTGAGTTAACATTTGCGAAACATTGGTTAGATTACTTTGATTGATGAAGTAAAAAATATGAATGGTATCACTGTGATCGCAGGGTGTAGCCCAGTAAACAAAATATTAAATTCAAGTTTGTTGTTATGAATTTGATAAAAACGTTTGTGCCACCGAGAATTGAAATACGACGGATTTCAATATCGATAACTAGATTGAAATGTCCAAAATTACAACACCCGTTTTCATGGCTTATTACAACACTCAAACCAGTATTGAAATGAAATTCGTATGAGTTATTACAGCATTCGTTTTAAAAAAATGCAAAGCAACGTGATCGATCAAATTCGAAGAGTGATTGTTTACAATGAAAATTCTGAATTTTTGTGCATTTGTCTATTTCAATTCTCGGTTGGCACAAAGCATGATGTGTTACACGTATTGTAATGAGATTTTTTCAGCACATGACCCAATTTTCCTTACTCGCTCCGCTCGTAAGGAAAACTTGGGTCTAGTGCTGAAAAAATCAACATTACAATACTTGTAACACAACATACTATAACGTTACTAGTGAGGTAAAGTGGCTATTCCCTCACTAGTGAAAACCTTTTCCCTCGCTCGTAAAGTAAAACGTTATACTTTACACGTGAAATAATTTGATATCTCGTATCACGATGAGTAAAAGTACCTCGGGCTGAAGCCCTCGGATACTTTTAATCATCTGGATACGAGATATCAAATTACTTCACTGGTATAGTAATGTACTATTTTTTTCTTCGTAAGTGTCTGTTCTTTCAGAACCTTGACAAAATATTTTTTTTCGGTTCACTTTTTCATCGACTCGTTCACTTGAAATTCAAATTTTAGTAAGTCGGCTTCCATTTATTAATTTGAGGTGGAATTTTGTTCCAAACTAGTTCGCAAGTGAATACAATTCCACCAGCAATCCATCCACACCAAATAATTGTGAACATACCGCCAAAACCGTTATTATCTGAACGGTTACTTGTAGCTCGAAGACTAGCTCGTTTCTTTTTCGTCAATTTTGATACCTCTTTTTCGGTTGAGTCTGCTAACAACTTCCACAATATTCCATTACAAATCAGGCGTTGGTGGATAACGCTTAGCGGCTCGACATATGGAAAATCGGGATTTATTGGAAACGTTGCGTAGTAGTCAGCCAAAGTCGGATCTGTTATCAAATAAAACGCTTTTAAGTTTAACCGTTTCTGCAGTTTTAATGGGGGTGTCGATGCTGCGATTGTCGTAGCATATGCCACAGAATTGTTTAATTGTCCCATTTCCATCGCAAATTGGACGCGATTTGACTGATGCACTTTTTCGTTCCATCTTTGTCCGTTTATTTTTCCCATCCCTTCAATTGTGTCATTCATCCAAAGCAAATCTTTAGCTAAGATCGGTATCTGGGACTTGTAGAGGTCGTCGATTGTTTTGATTTGACGCTGGTAAATTGGTACTGTAAGATAGCTCTTGAAGACAGACAAAATTCCATTCACCATGACCAGCCCGGTGAATGTTAACGGTACAACGATAAAAATATCTGCACGATGAAGTTGTCCATACTTGATGGCAAAATTGTCGTTCATTAGAAGATTCACGACGTCAACAACACATTGAACAAATGAATTTCGTTTGTTCGTGTGCTGATAACCAGAAACGATTAACAGAAGCGCTGACGTCGCAATTACAACGAATATATAGCCGACGAGTACGCTCCACGTTGTATTTTGTAAATATGCGGCAATGCTTATGTATGGCTGAGAATGAGGAACTAACATCTGAAGCTTTGTGAAGCTGTCTGGATATAACACTAAATTTTCAATTGATTTTACACTTACTCTAAACACTCCAGCATCTTCATTTATCTTCTCAAAATATCCTGCTGCGTAAGTCTCTTCAGTCATATTTATTATGGACATCGATGCATTTAAAATGTGAAAAACAGTACGCCAAAAGTTAACATGAAAATAGCTAAGTTCCATGTCATTGAATTTAAAAACCCGAAACGGATGGCGGTGATAATTAGGAATTTTATCGCCAGAGAAAAAATAATCTTCAAGCGAATCGCTTCCCGTCAAATTAATCAAAAACTTTGCTTCAAACGGATCGAATCGAATCATATTTAGCATTGACGATGCAGCGTCGTCCTTTGCGTTCAAGAGAAATGCACAAAAAATTTTCACAATCTTCTTACTCCAACTCCACTGAAATAGTTGCAATACCGCTTCCATTGAACTGATGTTCTTTTCGAAAAAAATTCCAATTTTTAATCTGTTCTTGCCGCGTTGAATCGAAATCACCTCATCCAAAATATTTGTTGCATATGTACCATTATTGGTAAAATTAAAGCATAACTCGGCAGCCACAACAATTAAAAATGTATTTGAGCCGGTGTCTGCCAATGTTTTTTGCAATTTCAGTTGCGTGGCGTTGAGTTTGTTTTTGTAATCGAAAATGTAGACTATTCGAGGTGTAATGTACTCATTATCAGCCTTAGTGTTGATGGGAATGTATCGGCTTCGATCTTGCACAGAACCATCCACCAAAAATATGTTGTGATCAAAGCAGAAGATTTCATTCAGTCGATTGATAAGACTCGCTTCACGGCTAGACTGACTCCGTACTGTCAATAGTAACCTCATGAGTGTCGCAAGTATAACGTACTTCATGTTACGATGTCAATGGCTGTTGAGCCTTTGAACGCTTGATTACCGTATGCGTAGCAATGTTTCATTCGGTTAATCGCTTTGATATTTTAGATATTAGAGAGTTTGCGCTGTCGACGTATTGTCTCACTTATAAATTCGAATTTATAATTCTACGTATAACTTATTTTAAATATAAAACCTGAGTGCACCTCACTATTCCTCGGTACCAAGTGAATGTCTCGTCATCTTTATTCTCAAGAAAACATCTAAACAGTAATAAATGACGCAGTTTTAATCTTCAAAAACATCTGAAATCGCTGTTGTTGACGCATTCTGCGAGCGCACGCAAACAATTTTGATCAAGAAAATTTTGAATGATGTCAGATGTTCAGAAGAAGTGGTGGAAAGTAAATCCATTTCACCACTAGTGACGAAAAGCATATATGAAAATCCATTTCACCACTAGTGGTGAAAAGTAAAACATAGAAAACCAGAGAAAAAAACTCCCTTCGATCGCCACCCAAATTAAGCATGAAAAAGTTCAGTTTTCGCCGCGCCGTTGCAGAAATTACTATTATTAACATTGCGTAAACTCTCTATTGATAATTGACTTTTTGTACTCTGACTGTTATTTCATAACAGAGATCAATTACAGCACGTCTGTTACTCATTTCCACAAAAGTAATAACCGTAATTCACAATTCAAGTTAATTGATCATTTGATAACGATTATTCATAATGTGAAAGTAGTTGATTATGTGTCATAAATACACATTTTTTTTCTGTAGATATCACACCCCGTGGAAAATTGCCGTTCCCGTAAGTAAAAAATCTCCATAAAGTTAGAAGAAATAAAATGATAATATCGATTTTTAGGTAATTGTCGAGGGGGAAACTACTATTTTGTGATTAACATGGTAATCAGTTGATCGGTGATTAACATTGATTAACCGCTATATTTCACGTTTGATGCGACGATTCCCCTGGTCAAATGCTGGTAAATCACCAATTCATCATCATGTTAATCACATCAATAAAAAAGAGTGGTTTCCCCCTTGGTAATTGTTGACTTATTCGATTTGCTATGTAAGTATCATAAAAGGGATTCAAAATAGTAACACTGGACAAACAACAAAATTCAGTCACTATTTATGAAGAATTTTAAATTAATCTCATTCCACATTGATTGTAACACTAATCAAAACAAGGAGTTGGCAGAATAGGGTAGACGTACAAGTCCAGTGACACTACCCAATGCGGGTGCGGGACACTTTGACATTAAAATTAAATAAATTGAACGATTGTTTCAAATAACTTTCGGTGGTGCTTTTGAGTGATTTCGTGTCAGAGCACGAGTGAAAGTGGTTAATTATACTCAAAACACTTGTCGTCAATTGTTTGTCATATTTCCCAAAATAAAATATTTGCCCAAAGTTTGAATTAGTAAATATCTCAAGATCACATGGAACTCCGAAGCCGTTTACTCTGTTTTGCATTGAGAACAATTTGTCCTAAGGTTCAGAAGTTCATCAGTCAGGCCGCATCTTGTCAAAGACTAATTTTAAATCGTAAACACTTCACACCACCCCTTCATTAGTTTTATCGAGAGGGCGCATGCCGCATAGCAAGTCGCAATGCTTTTAGTTCAGAGAAATGATAAGCGAGGACCCTCACGGCTGGGATAGAACACGCCTGAATGCTTTTTTCATAGAACGGTTGAACTGTCAAACTTTTTTACATTTGTATGTAAAATTTTGACAGTTTGGTTTTAATAACGATATATCTCGTTTTCGTTAACAACATTTATAGCTTGACTATATGATTGACGTTCTGGTCGCATCGTCTTCAAATTTTTCAGAAAAAAATCCGTAAGGCGGGTTCTATCCCAGCCGTGAGGCGCCGTGCTTATCATTTCTCTGTTTTAGTTATTAACGTTTATTGTACGTCGGGTACGCCGTCAGCGGTATTTTCTGCTACTGTCAGTTGAAAATATTTAAATTTTTGGCGCACTTATGTCGTGAAGATGAGGCCTTGTCGAGGAAAATTATTTCACTATAGAGTTCTAATGTTTGTCTGTCGCGATAATAGTAAATGATTTGTACTAACACTCGTGCAAACACATGTTGTACGTATACTTCTCTTATTTAACAATGTTTTATTGTATATCAAACACGAAGCCAATCTTTATCCCTAATATAGGCCATACAACCGACACTATCCATCTAGACGAGACACGGTTCAATCTTATTGATTCTTTGTCATTAATTTTCAACGAAAAATAGACTAGACAATTAAGTCGATGGATGGAATGGAAAAACGAACTCGACATTTGTTACGATTCAATTAGATTGTGCTGTAATAGAGCAAAAACATTGGCCTAACAAAAAACGAATGAAAATTGTATTAGAATATACACGGACACGGAGTCACAACAATAAATTGTTAACATTAAATCAACATCAATAACTCAACCAACATTTATTAATTGCTTATAACCGATTTACAAACGTTCGCTGTTTCTTTTTATTAAATATTTAGTGAAGTGTAAATTGCGAAAATATACCGTTTTTCCCAACGATATTAGTAGCAATTAAACACTTAAATACAATTCTAGAAAATAGCGAACTTTTTTTTTTGATATCGTTTTTCATTCAATTGCTGAAGATGAAGAAAAAAAGAATCTAACTGGATGAAACTGAGCCAATGTAATCATTTATCATAATTATTTTGAGTTCAATCCACTCTTTTATTTTCACTCAGTCGTCACTTTTTTTTCTCTCTTCTTCATTACTAAATAAATCTTCGTTTAATAAATTTGTCAAATTTCTGCCAGATTGCAACAATTTAAAACGCATTAAAGAGCTATTTATTTGATGATGAAGAAGAGAAAAGAACATTATGTTCTATAAACTACATTTAATAGACATGGCAAATATACATAATACAGAATTTCTTCAATTTTCAATCTTCCAACTATTAAAGGTATGCACATACACCTCACAGTACTACATACACACCTCTATATACCCTGGTTCTACGTACATTATATGGCATTCTTTCTTCAAAAGATAAATTATAGGTTTATTACTTCAGACGTTTATTTATACATAATATTATTATTGGTTTATGTATGTAAATGCATATTTTACCGTTGTGTGTTGATAGGAAAATCACTTTTTAAATTAAAGAACAAAAAAAAAGTTATTCTTGTTTTCAGTGTTATAAGTCATTCCACCCGTTCTGTCGGCTCGCGGTCCTGTTATTTGGAATCACTTTTTTTTTTTTAAATGTTATTAACGTAAAAATGTGTTAATTACATTTAATGAAAATATTTCTTTCTTGCTTAAATGACTCTGTTCAATTTTCGGAAGAAAGTTTGAAGCCCGCTCAACTTCCGTATAACAAAAAATTTGATCGACTTATCCATTTTATTCAAGCAACTAGAGCGAATAAAATGCTCTGACCCCAGCCGAAGATAAGGGCTTTAATGTCACGAGTCGGAAATAGTTATTTACGTACCTGTTGTGGAGGGTAAATTTTAGGCAATTTCGCAGATTTCACTTTGTTCGGGCGACAAGCGAAAGTGTCTAAAATAAACCGTCCACAACAGAAGCGTATATAACTTTTTCATGTGTCGGGGCCGAGAGAAATACTCTAAATATGGTACTGAAACTGGACAGTGTATCAAATAAATGACGACACTGTAAAGAAATTCGGATTTTTAATACAAAATAGTACTCTATTTGGCAGCTGCAGCACTTTTGCTTGAAGTGCGTTGGTTGCAATGGTTTATATATGTTTGACGGTCACATCAGTTGAACTTTTAGAATAATGCTAGTTAAATCTTATCGACAACAAACAGACGGAGTAATAGTAGATTATTCACCTCTGTCCACATGGTTATTGAGACACTTGAGTTATTGCATGAGCCGAATGCGAATGGTATAACCCCAAGTGTCTAAATAAACATGTGGACAGAGGTGAATACGCTATTTTATCTACCGACGGCGAAATAATAGCACTTTTTCACTGCTATTATTTCACCTAGGTAGATAAAAAATTTTATCGCATACGCGGTGTGATTCCCCGAAAAAAGTATTCACCTAGGATATGTAAACAAACATTATACTTCTGTAAATTGTCAAAGTGTCATTCGCATATCTTGTTGTCTCGTTTTCGCTTATGCGATAAAAAAGAATATGCACGTATGACAAGCCGTCTCGGCAAGCCTCGACCGCCTTGTCATACGTGCATAATATTTAGTATCTGTCTAGAACGATAATCTCGAACTTATCTCCCTAGGGAGTTTTTGTTTATCTCGATATATCTGTTCTCGACATATAAAATATGATATGCACGCCTTCGGCTAGGGCAATAATGTCCTACACGTCAAAATACCAATCTTGGCAACAGGTGCATAATATATATTTCATACTACATGCGTTGAAAACCGTACGTTTCATGTTTCAAGCACTAGTTTCGACGTCCTCAGCATGTAAAATCCATTAAATCGGGAATCCCGAGTCGGGATAAAAATGAAAAATCTCGTTTCTGTGTGTTTATCGACCTCGGCCACGGCTCGGATCGACAAAATTCACACTAAACTATAAGAAAAATATGAATTGAACGATGTGAGGAAGTAGATCATCTTCAGTGTAATTCAAGAAAATAAATGCTACAAAATGCATTAAATTTAATAAACTATTTATTATTAGACAGAAACAATCGAAGATAATAGCAGACCAGTTAAGTAATAGACGTTGGTAGAATGCTTTGGGGGCAAATAGAAGCCAGAAGCCAAGTAATTGGAACACGTTTTTCTATTGTCGATTCTCCCTCGCATTTTCCACTGTATTTTATTGCTCGAAGAGTAAATATTTCTACATTTAAGATGCTATTTGAATATAATATTCATGATTCACCATAAATGTTATAAAACAGTGAAAATGAAACTCATCATCATAATGAATCGTGCTGTTTTGTCACTAAATAAATATATAAAAAAGAAATTAACAAAAAATTTTACTTTCGATGACTGGTTTTACGTTTACATAAATTAATTCGCTGCTGGTATTGAGTTCAAAATTTTTTTTATCAATCATCGTAAAATGTGGATAAAAAATAAATAAATAAACCAAACGACGACGACAACATCATCAAGATCATTGTGATAAATTTTTGCATTTTAATTTTTATTTGATAGAGACAAGTCTAAGTCTGCAATTTCTTTTAGATATAATCTTCTATACGAGATCTTTGAATTCTGCAATTTAGTCAATATAAATATCGATAATATCGGTATGAAATTAGTTGATCATTAAATTCAATTTGCATGACGGGATACGTTTTGTCGGAGTAATTTTATGTTCATTTAATATTTTTGCTAATGTAATTTTAAAAGAGGATTGGATCTCGTCTTTAAGAAGGCAGAGGAAAGAAAGGTTGATGTCCTTAATAAATTGAATAGTACTGGGAGATATAATCGTGCGTAATATATTATTTACGCAACCGTGTGCGACAAGTACTTATGCCGAGTCCCCATGCTCATTTTACAGGGAGTGTCTGATTTTCATCTGGTAAATGAGTTTAAATGGTCCAACAGGTTAAAATATTGGACAAGTATTTTTTTTAGAATTTTAAAAGTTACTTTAGAGGGGGAGCTCTGGGCATTCGTTCATTCGAACACGTCGGTACTGCCAAGTGATTTTTTAGACGGTAGGTATGTAATTGGGTAAGTGCCTTGAAATGTTGAATCGGTCCTTTTGCTTTAGCCAAAAACTGTGGCAGAACGAGAGTGGCAATAACAATACACATTGTGCGCACCAATCCACAGTTATCACAGTATGGAATAAGACTTTATCACAATAACTTGCGCCGCCTTGAGTTGACAATTTCACACAAGTTTTGTGAAAAATTTACTTTCGAGTGCAGGTTAGATAAAAAGCTACTAAAGGCTGAGTTCTCCGAAAAAACAGCTAGTACGGATTTCGATGCATGTCGCAGTCGCATGCAACTAGAAATTATTTCGCCCCAGATCGCTTTTTAATTTCATGATGAGAAATTAATTTGGCTAAAATTTTATCGACGCTTGCATATACCGACAAAAGTATTCAATTTTCAGTTAACGACATCAGATGTAAATAATTTGATTCGATTATGAATACCTGCGTTAAATATCGGTCACTCCAAATGTCTTAATCATCCGGAATTTGCAAAGGATTCGCAATCGTTTTCTTAACGCACATTTGTAACGATATATAGTCTAATTCAGAGTAAAACTTCCTTTCTAATTATACATGTTTTTCCCATTAGCAATAAAGCTCTGCATGTTGTCTGCGGTGAAAGATTAAATCAATCATAATATGAAATTATTAATACGGGGGAATCTCTTCATCATCATCATCAAATGAATTGATATGAATAAATAGTGAAACATTAAAAACACTCGGAACAGTTGTCCGGTTAATTTTCTCATAAATATTTCAATTAAATATTTAAATTTAATTATTTATTCCTTTTTACATCGAGTACATTACGGTTGTACTTTCTCGATAAAATTTACCATTAAATATTCATGAGTACCGGAGATACATATATAATATTATATGTTCCATCTGCAGAGATAGATCTTAAGATCAGAATGCCGGTAATAAAACAATATAAGATTTAAAAAAAACCATCCTAAAGAGAGCGGTATAATGTAATTACAGTAATAATCTACATACATTTAAGAAGAACAAGAAAATGAAAAAAGAACAAGTTAAACTCACTTTTAGCAACGTCAATCTTATTAACCATATAGAGTCGGATCAATGATAACCAATATTTAAAAATCACTTGCTATTTGATTAATCCAATTTGTTTAATGCAAAGAAAATAATTGCAAATGCATTTAATTGCACGATTTAACGACCGATATTGCGATTTAAATAAAGTCGGATGCGGCAAAGAGGATTAGAGAAATTAAAAATTTTCTTTTTTTTTTTCAAAATTACTGTAACTGACTCGGATTGTATTTTCTTTTCTTTTTTCGTTTCAAATTGGCGATCAGATTAAACGGTTAACCAATTCAATTTTATGTTTGCCTGTACTCCGGTATGTTAGCGCGCACGCGTCTTACTCTTAAGGCGACCAACAGACTACTGACTTTATTGATACGATATGCACAGTGTTCTGTGGCAAAGAAAATAAAGAAGAAAGGTACAAAACGAACAAGAGAATTGAATTATTTCAAAGCTCAGTTTTTCGGTCTGAAAGCACCGCCGAAATGAAGAGAATCTCATAAAAACGACAATAATACTCATGTGTGTATAAAAGCACAGCCTTGGTAAACACAATCAGATATATCGAAATAATGAGTAAAACAAAAACTTCTCACTATACACAAATTTCGCCCATCCAATATCGTGTATCGTCGACATATAGGAATAATAAATTGATAATGAGCCCGCGTGTACAATGTGTACATTTAAGATGCATGTGCGTTGCAATAAAAATGTTTGTTGTGCGTGGACTTTTTTTTTATTCGAAGAAATATTCTGCTATATTACTTTTTGAATCATGTGTGTATATTTGCTGTACATGACCCTTTTTTTTTGTTCCGGTAATCTGGGTCGTAGGTTTCTTTAAATAAATATTTATGATTTTTATGTTTCGTTCGTTGTCTTCTCTCCACTCGAAACTAAACGTTTATCTCGAAAGTATATCTCTCATTACACAAAACATTTACCAATTTTTAACCGATAACCGCTTTTTAGTTGAACAACAAACATGCATTTGAATTTTCATTAATCTTCCGTTGTTGTTTTTTCACTTAAACGTTATTCAGATTATCGTTCAGGCTCGTAAGTGATCGAAAAGTAATTGGTTTTCTCCATTTGAAACTTGCATACGTTGCAAATCTCAAGGCTCACATCATACTTCACTAAACGGTAATATAACCGATGGCAAGGGAACAGCTCGAATAACTCTGTTGGTGTGCCAATTCAATGATTACGTTCACAGATTACATTGATTACAGTTCAATTCCTTAGCGATCGTAAGCATTCGATAGATGAAGATTTGCTCTTTAGATTTGTGTTTATATTTGGTAGGTGGAAGTACGGGGTTTCGAGGGGTTTTTAAATTCAGTTTCTCTATGTTAACACATTGAATGTAACATATTTGTCTAAGGTGATAAAGTGCAAGGTGGGGTGATAACTCATTAAGAGATCTGAGTAATTTCTCTAACTACAGAACTTTCAATTTTTCGACGAAAAAGTAATGCAAGCTGGTAGAGCGTAAAAAACAGAAATCAAAAACCCCGGAACTGGTTGCGAGCCACTTAAGTGGTCAATACAAATTTCTTTACCATTCTGGTTGAAGTTTTCCTTGATTGACTATGTTGCTGACAATAAAACAGGTAATAGATGTCTTGGAATATATCGTGTCCTCTGAATTGCGTATATCACAAACTACACTTATCGTAGTTTAACTTACGAAGTGTGTTGAAACACTTTCCTCGAAGATGTCGTAACTCGAATTGTGTTATACACAAAGTACTTTCTACAGTTAGTAGCAGTGGAGTTTCAGCATGAATTTGCTTCAGATGTTTTTCAGCTGTTCCACACAAACAATCAAAACTGTTTATATGGCTTTAATGCTACCCCGCCGGTGCGTATAGCAGCTTCAACCGTATACATAAGTATAAACAGTTTTGATTGTATCTGTGGATCAGCTGCGCTGCCTGTGACTATAACTGAGCCCGAAATAAAAATGGAATTCGTCAAGGCAAACTACGTATTTTTGCTATAAGTGTAATCAAATCTATTACTTCTTTTGTTCAAAGTTTCGTTTGATGTGTGATTGGAAATCTTACACTACCCTGAGCGGCTCTAAGGTTGTTTTCGAAAGCAGATGACTATAGTCAATGTAAAACGTTTATGATTGTGACTCAAACATGTCTTAAGGAAGGAAACATTACCCATCTTTTAATTCTACACCTACCTGTAGGACAGAGATACTGACTGTGGTCAGTCTGTACACAGTTTAGAGGAGACTTGAGATGCGATTCTGTCTTCAAGTTGACTGAGTAAATTTTATTTTACCGTTTATTACGTATGATGTACACTACAACCAGACGCATTAAATAAATTGAAAGATAAATTGGTAATTTAAATGGTTTTTAAACCTTTTATTGATTGTAAATTTCTAACTAATTCTCAATCACTTGATTGTAAATTTTGATTGGTTTTCGAGAATTGTTTATTTAAAGCACACACTTTCAGTGAATAAACACACTCTAGGTGGTTCGTATACAACAACGAACAGACGACGCATTGTTTTGTGAACCGAAATGCATCATACAACCAGAAATATTACATTATTGTTTGCTCATTATTGAATTTTGATTTATTTATAATTTATAATTTCTCTTTGCAATTAGTTTTGTGTTTGTTCATCGGTTTTCAATGGTTCCGTTTTGAGAATGGTCATAAAAGTCTGTCCATTTGCCTTACCTATTTTGGTGAAACCGTACGGAGATTGGCACTATAAAATTCGCGCATTCCACTCATATTCTAAAGTTTATCAGAAAAGATGGGAAAGATTACGACAACAGTTACTGGTAGTTTTATCTGACCTTTTAATGAAAAAGATGGTGAAAAGTGTGTTTTAAGTGGCTTTTATAATCTAATTATACTTGCAGCTTTTGGAAACGATTGACTTCCTAATCACAGTGATGTAATTTTCATTTCTAGAGGCTTCGGGACAAAGTAAGTGTTTGGACTAGTGGGACCATAGTCTGGCCTTCGACGCGGTCTACAAGTCCCACTCGTCAAAATAACAATGTCCAAACAAGGTAGTAAACTGTTTCATATAAAGCTTTTGAAGTGCGAAGCCATAAACACATACATTAGTTGAAACACATACAATGACACATTAGTTACTCTGTGACTGTGAAGCAGTGCCGAAATGGGTCAAAATAGCTCATCGGGGGAAATTCCAAAAGGTCCATCTTTTCGGGCGACTGTTTCGGACAAGGTCTATTGGCTCATACGACTGCGTCTGCTCATAATTTAGAAGCTATACGAAAAAGCAGATGCTATTTGCACCGGTTACAAAAAGTTTCACTATTACTGGTAGATGTATCCAGTACTATCGCGAGCGGAGCGAGTGAAGCAATCCTTTGGAAGAGCGAAAAATCGAGATTTTTTTCGGGTTCCAATTTCGATTAACTCACTTCGTTAGGGTTACAACACGCGCAAAAGCCGAAAATACGCTCGTAACGTTTCAAACTTATCAATGAAAGGTCACCTCGGGTATTCGTCCTGTGTAATGTCATAGGCGAATTGAAACAGGACATTGAAAAACATATTTAAATTTTACAAATAAATCACTGAGAATGTATGAAAATCTTAAGAGCCCACTTGTCTTCAGTTCTTCAGAGATACAGCGGTAGAGCTATGAGTAATCACAAGCCACTGATACTGACTACCAACAAATTTTCCAAAAAAGTAAACATTTGAAAGTAAACCAAAATTGTAAGTATTGCGGATATGTAATCACATGAAGGAGTTCTAGAAGGTACAGGTCATATCAAATCAAAGGTAATGACCGTGTGGAGTTTTTATAAATTATCTGCACTGGTGAACTAGTCATTACATTAGGTAAGAGACAGTAACATGAGACATTTGTCGGTGTCATAGTATGTAAATGTAAGTCTCTTCATCGCAACGCACCTTTCACATTCAAACAATGTTGCGGCTCTTTGGCATAAAATTTATTTCCCCACTAAAGTAACACTCATATGCTTAGTTACTACGTCCGGAAGGACCCTAATGAGATTTCTGCAGTTTTTATTGAAGTTACCGGTTTTTCCAAGAATATCAAGCAGAATGTTATTAGTAGATCTGTCGACAAGAGTCACCCTTACATTTCGCCAACTTCTCCAATGCCAAGCTTAGTAGCGCATGTTCCGAAGGCAACATATCGAAAGCAATGTTCGTCATTTCGTACGGATCCACAGACAGATCGTACGCTTCGACAAAGTTCTGTTGACAAACAATCGTTGGATGAAATTTCTTTTCGTGGAATCAGAAGTTTACCTCTCGATCTTGAAATTCGCAGAAGATTTTGTGTTCCTCCTTTTGGACAAACGTTTGTCGTATGCACGAATACGTATTATTCCAGGCGTCTTGGCAGTGGCACTCTGCTTCGATTGAGCATTGCTGTAAAATACACAGAGAAAGAAACATGACGATCGATCCCTTTGTTCTATCATTCTATCACATATATCACTTACAGATAATCTGTCGCCCTTGTGCCATTTACATTCCGGACTGTATGTAGTCGAATCACCTTCTCCCCAATATTCAATCAAAATCTGTCGGTTACCATAATCATTAGTCAGAACAGTTTCGTCGTTCTCGTTGGTGGCGAAAAATGATTGACCATCAACAAAGTCCGGCAATGGTATACCTACACAAAAAGATCAGAAAGAAACATTGAACAACGCAGCCGCAAATGTCTTAATTGTCAATATATTTCTCGAACCGTTTAGGGTTCACTCACCTGCCCTAGTCAATACAGACGGAAATATGTCGATCAAAGCGACCGGATAGTCGTAAACTATTTTCGGCGGTATCTTAGGACCACTAATGACAAACGGTACACGAATGTCCGTTTCATACGGTTGGCGCTTATCGATTGCCTGACCGAATTGACCCACATGATAACCATTATCGGACGTGTAGATGATGTACGTGTCATCGTACAAATGTTTCTCCTCCAGAGTGTGAATAATGTTAGCAACCATATCATCAACGGCAAGCAATGACTGCCAACGCTTTCGATAAATAGTATCGAGCCATTCTATAGTTTCGTTGTTGAGTGTCGCTGGAGGCATTCTCAATAACCAATGTTTGTCTGAAACGGGTGTTATGTTAGACTTCTGTCGATTTTGAGAAAGACTCGACGTGAGGCAGATAAATGTAGTGCCAACGACGTAGTAGAGGAGTTTCAGCTTTCATCAACAGCAGTAATGTATCTCTATGCAATCCATGGTTTACTACACTCTCCTTACCTAGCACTCCAGATGGAATGTTAAAATTCGGTGTCCGCAAGGCTTTTATATTTTCAAACGAATGTGAATGCCGTTCTGCTGCTTCACAGGGCATATGTGGTGCGGGAGGAGCAATCATAGCGAAAAATGGTTTCTTAGCGTTGGACAAAAATTCCAAGGCTTTCGTATTCTGTACGAGAATTTCGTCTGATTAAACGGACTTTCTATCACCAACAACAATAACCTACCAATACGTCGGTTAAATAGTCATTGTCATACTTCTTCATTACACCATTTTCGTTGAGCGTGTAATTAAAGTATGCCGAATTGCCGTGCAGTCCATACCATTGAGACCAGCCGGGTGGAATTGTTTCGGAAAAATACTGAGAGAATGCAGAAAGTTTGCCAATTAGTTACAATTGCGATTGGATCCAACGAATCATTCATCCATTCACCTCATTCAAATACTTTCCAGCGTAAAACGTTTCGTAGCCATTCCTCTGTAAGTGCACTGGCAGAGCCGTCGGTTCAATCTTCTCCTGCCAATGACTACCGTAGCATCCACCAATGCGGGAATTGTTTTTAGTTTCATGATTGTGCGCATATTGTCCGCTGAGTATCGAAGCACGAGATGGACAACAGATTGGAGATGATGTGAACTAAGGGAAATGATAAATTACGCTGGAGTGTTAACTTACTATTCATCGGTTTATCTAATCTTTCAAGTTTCAAGTCTAATCTTTTGTCATATAATGAATTGTTAAGAGATGGTAGAGTGTGTGTCGAGGGAAATGATGTACCCGATCAATTTTATTCGGATGACCAAGCATCATTACCCTCTCTGAATTATTGCACTCAGATACTTCCATGGTATACAAATTGACTTTTTTTGGTAAGCAAAAATACTGTCCACGTCCACAACAACTGACGAGATAAAATGGCACGGTTATGGTGATAAAAATTGTTGCATCGGCCCCCTTTCACTCCGATTAATTCAAATTTATTTGTGGTCAATTGTCTAAAGTAATATTTGATTGCATGGCAAACGGACTTCGTGTTTTAACTTAAAGTGCTCAGTTCAGCCTTGACGATGTGATGACGATGTTTTTTTTTACATAAATCATCAATTAAACAACTTACCGCATTTGTGAACAGTGCTCCCCTATTGGCCAACAATTTCCTAACATTTTCCATGGGATTCAACCCATTCAGCACAATATCTTGATCGTCCGTTAAAATAACAATAAAATTCGAATCAGCCGATGATGCCTGGTCCAGATAAAGGACTAATGTAAACAAACCACAGACACTTAACACGTTCATTGTTCAAGGTGATATAATGTCGACGTTTTTGTTTCAAATATAAAAGATTTCTTTTTCCACTGACGATGATTCGATTGAAAGAAGAAAAAAAAAAGTTTCGGTTGACACTGGTTCTTTCTTACTATAACAAACTCTCTTTATATATTTTCATGATTTGAATGTGTACATTTGAATCAAATTGCGGAAATCAATTTCAATTAAATAGCGGGCATTATATCCAGGCCGTCACACTCTTGCGCAATCTTAACACCAATCGCAAATAATGCAATGCCTTTGATGAGTGACCTACGGCGTATAAAAGAGAAAAAAAATTGGTCGACTAAACGAAATGCTTTTTTTTATGAATGAAATTTCGCGAATTTTAAATTGAGGTTATGTTGGTGGGTATTGATTATGATTGTCCCGTTGTTGACAGTAATGTCGAAGGTCGAACTTACCATTGATATTCATTGTGGTACATTGATTTGAAAATGGTGAAGATATTCTGGTTGCTTTTCGGTTGCATTTTATGTGAAAAATCTGGGTTTGATTGAACTATTTCGAATTTTCTATTTCAAAGATGTACGAAACAAAAAGTGCTCTGACGTTTGTCAAACCGATAGATAAGTTTTTTTTTGACACTGTGACAGCTTCTGCTGCTTCTCATTTCATCCGTCAGATGTCTGAAGTATCGCCATTCACACAAAATTCACACTCAACTTAGCATACGTCAAATACATTCAATACAAGTTGCCACGAAAATTATTCTATTTACAAGTTTTTACTCAAAATAACCAGACAGATCTAAAATTATTGTCAATACGATCTCAATATTCGATGCAGTTAAACCGTAAATAGTTGTGATTAAGCCTAAGATGTTATCCCATAATCATAATTGCAAGAATATTTGAATGGTAACAGATCCGAACCACTTGTTGAATGTTTACCTATAGTAATAAAATCAAATTTCAATTTTTTTTTGCATATCTTTTACCATTTATACCATGAAGATGCTCACATAAAATCCGAAGTGAGTAAACAATAGTGTAATTAATAAATATTTGTGTTATATGTTAAGGTCTGAGGTGTGGTATGATGAATGGATGTTGAAAATACACTATTATACATGGAGTGGATATGTGAGTGCGCAAACATTTTTATAAAACTTTTCGATTTGCTAACTAAAAAATTAAATAAAATTGCGAGATTTTCGTAGGAATGTGTACAGGTTGTTATACGGTAGAATGTCTGGTAATAATTTTAGTTTTTTTTTTTAATTTAATGTCGAAGCAAATCATTTATTCATGTCGTGTTGCCGTCTCGTATTGGTATCGGCATTTAAATTGTATTAAAAACGTAATTGTTTTTCGGCAGGAAGTCGTTTCAAACATCTAAATTGAGTATGTGGATAATTAATTGATTTTAATATGAGGAATTTGAATTGACACTGACATGTACACAACCTAATTATTTAAAAAAAAAAACTGGACTAAAGTGGGTGGTGGCCTGCCCAAAATTATTGTAATATGCAATTTGAGGCGTTCCTCACTTCCTAATCTCATTTATTGTTGTCATCCAAGCAATTCCATTTCGTATCAGTGGATCAAGTAGAGCTTGTCGTTTTAGATTTTCATATTTGTGATCTACATTCAATAGTAGACTTGAAAGGTTGTGATTAGTTCAACAAAGAGCTTAGTGTCTAACCAAGGGACTCTATTAAACATTCATCCGTGTATCGAGCCTTTGCGAAATCTTCGACCAATTGAGATCCAAGGGGTCTCCGAATACAGCTTTTTTGGTATGAATGGATTCGTTGGACTCCGCTGAGTCATTTGTAGAAGAAATTTTTTCTTCAAACACTTTCACCTTAGATGTGGACCTCTAGGAAAAATGCACTACACCGAATGGGGCAAAAGTGTATTAAGCCAATATTCTCCTTACAACTAATCGGTTAAATGTGAAATTATGGTCAAATAATAGCCGCAACAAGGACAACATTTAGCAGTATCGATATGTTCGAAAAAGTTCAGATGCAGCAGTTACAGCAGTTCTTTTACCTCGAAAAATTGACGATTTTCAAGGGGGTCCGGAGGACGACGAAGCTGGAAAAACCTTAAATTTATGATCGGCAATATAATTATGTTAAATTGATTAAGAGGCCTGAAATACAGTTTTTCTTTCGATTGACCAAAGGTTAGCGTTCAGGGAACAATGTCAGACAAAATTTTTCTAACCAAAGTTTTGATACGGATGAGCTAGAGTGACCAAATTTTCACTGGGATGTCATTCTTGAGCTCTTTTTTTTGAAAAAGTAATACTGTTGCCGGCGCGACCACTTAACCTTTGCGATTTTTATAGGGTTCCAATCTAGTTACCGAGTGATGATATCCCATACCATTACTTTGCAGGTACCAGGATCGCGTTGTCACTCAAAATTCAAACATAAATCGAAATTTAAATTTACACCCAGCTACTAATAGACCGAGAGCCCACACAACTAAGGTCGCAGTAACCTATATTGTTACATTACCCTGACAATAGTACATTACTATGCAAGGGAAGTAAAGTGATATCTCGTATCCAGATGAGTAAAAGTAGCCGAGGGCTTTAGCCCGAGGTACATTTACTCATCGTGATACGAGATATCACTTTATTTTCCGTGTGTAGTACGACGTTTTACTATGCGAGTGATGTAAAGGCTATTGTCTATACATGTAATAGCCTTATTACATGCACCAGCATAGTAAAACAAATTTTTGATCTATCGACTTGCCACGTACGCCAAACCTCTCAACTAAAATGTTGTTTTTCCATAATGTTCTTCATTCCCCTTCGATACCTACATTTTGACACCAATGTCAATTTATTACGATGTGTGATGGGTGAGTTATTCAGTAGGATAGGACCATGCTTGAAAGGGACCACCCAGAACTCAAACATAAAAGACGTAGAGTAAACGTTTTTTGTATGTAATGTAGCAGCAGGAATGAGGAACTGATATGCATGCGGGCTCTCGGTCTACACATCGATCTAGGACAGTGTGTATGTTGGATGCATTTTACACCTAACGCATAGAAAAATACAACTTGTCATAGAAACCATTCACTAAATTGAAAAGTGCTCACACCTTCCACATTAGGGTGTGTCGATTTCAATTATTTTTTTTAGTCATTCCGGGTTCCGCCCTACCGCGATTCACCCTCGCACTAGCAATAATAATCAGCAAAATTTTTTTTTTCTAAGTCAATATAAGCTTGCACCGTCACTTTTTCAAAAATTTTCGAGCTACACGAGATAGCTGGATTATGGGTCCGAACCAAAAAAAATCTACAGATGCTTTTGCAAAGTTTTCACTCTGTACGGCATCTAGAGGGTCTACTAGAACATACAAAAATTAAAAAAAGTTAAAAAAATGTTTTACCGTCATTTTGGTATAGCATCAAGTTTCACCGAGGTGGAATTTTCAAGAATTTTGTAAGTGGAAAAGTCATCTCTTCTGGGTGAATTTTTTTCAAGCTATTGTTGTGATAGCTCATTTTGTAGGTATTTCAATAGCGCATCCAGCAAACATACAGTTTAGATAGATAAATTTACATATTTTTTGGTTTCGCTGTTGGAAGGCCCAAAAATTGGGCATTTCTTCGAGTATGGAGACGATTAACATTTTAAATACAGCAAGTAAATGAAAAATTTGGACAGAAATTCAAATATTATTCATGAATAACACATTTAAAAGCTGAAAATAGTAAGATTTCGTTTTTTAAGAGAAGCCAATTTGTTATGTTTTCGAAAATACCCAAAGAAATGCCCCTTTTTTGGGCCTTCCAACAGTGAAACCAAAAAATATTTAAATTTACCTATCGAAACTGTACGTTTGCTGGATGCGCTATTGAAATACCTACAAAATGAGCTATCACAACAATAGCTTGAAAAAAATTCACCCAGGTGAGATGACTTTTCCACTTACAAAATTCTTGAAAATTCCGCCTCGGTGAAACTTGATGCTATACCAAAATGACGGTAAAACATTTTTTTAACTTTTTTTAATTTTTGTATGTTCTAGTAGACCCTCTAGATGCCGTACAGAGTGAAAACTTTGCAAAAGCATCTGTAGATTTTTTTTGGTTCGGACACATAATCCAGCTATCTCGTGTAGCTCGAAAATTTTTGAAAAAGTGACGGTGCAAGCTTATATTGACTTAGAAAAAAAAAAATTTTGCTGATTATTATTGCTAGTGCGAGGGTGAATCGCGGTAGGGCGGAACCCGGAATGACTAAAAAAAATAATTGAAATCGACACACCCTATTCCACATGAATGATATGATGAATGGTTCAGTCAGCTAATCATTCAATTTTGCTTGCGGGCATATATGGCACTCCAGTAGCGAGTTTACTTACACATGTTCAGAGAAATCGAATTATTATTGAAATTTCTATTTGCATGTCAAACGAAAGAATTCAAATCGAAATGCCATTTGATGTCATTTACGAATTATATACGACACTTTAACCACTCTGAGTTCTATGACACCGTATATGCATCGCAGTTGGTATAGATTTTATTGGTGATAGCGCGCTAATTTCGTTGCTGTTTGTGTATGATCCCTACTACTAAGACGTAAATACATTCATTTGAATTATCTGATTATTAAAACGAATTTAAATAATTAAGTAAATTTATCGTCGATGTTACTATAACGTATACTGGCATATAACCTGGTATGGTATATATATGCGCGATGTTAGTAGGTGTAAAAATTAAAATAAAATCCAACGGAAGACAATAGATTTACATGCTCGGATGATAAATAGAAGTAAATGATATTATTGCAGATGTGCTTCAATCACATTACATAACAACACCGTAAATGACAATGAATTTCTAACTATTTATCGAATTGTGTATGCAGAATACCAGTCATTTTCGTATATATTATGATGTGTACTAGTACTAGTTCGAATATATCGATTCGATTCAATTGAAGTTTTTAATTTTCTGTCGCTAACTGATAATGACGACCGTTCTAATGAAAATAAGATATCGTTTGGTGATGTTAACATGTAATGCAATTGTTGGGATGTAGTGCCATTATGTTTGCTGAAACAGAAAGACGATAATGAATGTGGACCATGTCCTCCGTGTTGGCTCAATGAGTTAACCGATCCAAGGACAAGGCACTTTTCATGAATCCATTTTGATCGTTTCCAAATATTCAATTCTTACACAAACCACCCGCCTGCAAGTCATTCTAAAAACCATTTGTCCTTCCAGACAATCCAATATACAACGCAGAAATGGCCTATCATCGACCTGCCGAAGGAAATTACTCCGAAGATGAGTTTGAATCTCGCGTTGGCAGTGATCTGGACAGTAAACCAACCTATTTGCTGGAACATTTGGCCACATTCACGGTGAACAAAGATTCGGGCATCGTTTATCCGGCTGATGGAATGAATCGGCTGTTACAATTGGAAAAGACAACGGGTATTTGGTCGCAGAAAATGCAACTGTGTTTGGACCGGCAATGGATACTGATAGTTGACTATGAAACGGGGGTTTGTGCTGACGGACGTTTTGACCATGAAAACCTTGCATTGATTTGTAAATTTTACAGAAAGTTATCGAAAGATTTCCGGCTACACTAATCCAAGAACCTACTGCCTTCACCAGCGACGCACCTCTAGACATGTACAACAATGTGCTGGTTTTCATTGTTGGAGGTGGATCTGGTGCCCGATCTGAAATGCACATTTTTCAAGTAAGTTCCATGGCGGATATGCAGCGATTATTTCTACAATTTCGACCTCATTGCAGTGCCAAAGTATATCAGCCGTGCAAATCGTAGAAGATCTGAAAATGTTACGAAGTGGAAAACTGGTTAGCCAACATCGTGAGCCAAACACTGCTGTTACCAAGAAACCGTCCAACACCGAATCATATCACCAATATACTCAGGACAGTGATTTCGAGA
The DNA here is from genome assembly GCF_014529535.1 of Bradysia coprophila. Taxonomy (NCBI): domain Eukaryota; kingdom Metazoa; phylum Arthropoda; class Insecta; order Diptera; family Sciaridae; genus Bradysia; species Bradysia coprophila. The sequence goes on along the minus strand of NC_050735.1, from coordinate 3,673,910 downwards.
CGAATGCTCCATTGAACGACGAGACCAGTTCCACGTCTAGCGACCGTTACGAAAAAGATGTCTTTGTTCTAAATCATTGCTTTGACGACATCGAAAAGTTTATCGCTCGACTGCAACACACGGCTGCAGCTGCTCGCGAATTGGAACGACGCATTTACAATCGAAAGTCAAAAAAACGAGATCCTGGCGAAGGATTGCTAACGTTGCGAACGAGACCGCCGCACGAGAAGGAATTCATGGACATTTTCTCCAAATTCAAATTGTCGTTCAATTTGCTGGCCAAGCTTAAAGCTCACATCCACGACCCGAATGCACCCGAATTGGTTCATTTTCTGTTCACGCCACTCGCACTGATCGTTGATGCATCACATGATACCGAATACGATGTGAAGATACCGGAACGGGTGATCGATCCATTGCTGACACGAGAGGCTATAAATCTATTGATAAACTGTGTGACCAGCAAGGAAACCGAATTATGGAGATCGTTAGGCGAGGCTTGGACAGTTCCTAGGGACCAATGGAAAGGACATGTTGGCGCTTATCATCCGGTGTTTTTTGACGGTTGGTCACCGGACTTTTCAATGGTTGACGAATCAGATGGGATTCGGATAATTACACCGCCAAAGTTGACGCGACACGCTGAACCGCCACAATTTTCGACCGAATACGAATACGACCCCAAATACAATCCGCCGGCAAGTCCGGGCTTTCGGGATTTTAGTGTACGCAGTGACATTTCCAATGATTCGATTGAAAGAACGAATGCAACGCATGATCAATCGTCGACACTCGGATGGTTGGAAGACATTCAATCACGGCATGGAAAAATCGCTCAAGTCACTTATCCTCGGACGGCTAACAATGACAAAGAGTTGTCCGTTGTTCGTGGGGAATTTATTGAGGTAAGTGGAAATCTGACTTTTGGGGTTTGTAATTGTGGCGCAAACGAAATTTTTTCTTAAGATTCTTGATGATACGCGAAAGTGGTGGAAGGTGCGAAATATACTAGGCCAAATCGGTCATGTGCCTCATACGATAGTTACGCTGTACGACTATAACGACCAGCATGCTGTCCTGTACAATTCTAATAAAGCTGGTAATTATGGACGCAGTCGATCCAGCAGCAAAATCCACAGTTAGACAAATAGTTTAAAACAAACAAAACAAAAGAAAAGACACCCAACCAATCATTAAACCATAGATACAACACGAGTTACTCATTTACACCGAAAAACGTTAATTACAATTTGTACTTAAAATAGTTATGTAAGCACTAGGGTGGCGGGTATTGGATAGATTGATTTTATTTTTTATTTAAATTAGAAAGTTTATTTTAGTGAAACTTGGAACTTTGTTCGATTTATTTGTATTTCATCTCATTGAGCTCACTTGAACTCATCACATAATTCCTTGCTAGCCACATCTAATCGCCAACATAAGCGAAACTATAATGAATTACTATTTCATCGAATGATTAGACTTCGCGTCTGCTGATGCATCGGATTTAATTATTCCATCCGTTTCCTTTGTAATTATTTGAAGAGGAGAGTCCATGTACTAAAAAATCACTTGAGTGTATGTGTGTTCCTAAAAACAAACCAATTGCTTACACTACCGATAGTGTTCCTAAAAACGCTAAGATGTGAACGTTCTCTATCCCAAGTCGTTTTTCACAAATTCGTTAAAATTCCTTAAATTCTGAAACGACACCCCAAAAATTGCATGCGCTCCCAGACGTGTTAAAAAATGACAGTACCAACATGCCATTTCTCGAGTGTAACTCTGTGGTTGATATTCTAGAAAAGTTTTAGTTGTCCAGTCGAAACCAACAACTTCTAATCTTCACTGAAAACTGACGACAGGTAAGACATCTTTTTAACCAATTCGAAAAGAGCCGAATTTGAACCATTCAAAAACAGATTCGAAACAGGGTTGAATTTCGTCGTATCATCCCCGTTGAGAACTTAATTTCCATCAAAAAGGTGAGTACTTTCAACTAACGTAACGAGCTTTCATCGCATGAGTTCTTACAAGTCCCTTTAATTCATCCTAAACGAAGATTGTCGGGTGTCATTCAAATACTAAGGACGATTGTGGGGCGACAAATTTTACACGTATCACAGACAAATATGTCAGACGACCCATAATTTCGCTCAGAATATTGTAAAACACAATTTTTGGCTTTCGATTGAAGACATCTGATTCGTTTCTAAAGTATTAAAGACATCAGTTGAAACATGGAACAAATCAATGAATAATCTGGTTGGCGCCAAATTTTTAAAATTTTCTTTTATTGACTTTTAGCATCTGGGACTTGTGAAATGCGCTTATCGATATCGATAAGTTCATGGGATCGTTCAATAAATTGATTCGACATCGAGTCGTTAAATGTTCTTACTAAAAGTGGATTTTTTCAAGGTAAATGGACGGAGGTAATGTCATATATAACCGAATCAGATGAGCGGTGGCCGCGCGTCCGAATGGCATATTCTTCACACTATATCTACCTTGGATTTTTTTTTTATTTTTGTATACATGGAACGTCTTCTTCTAAGCCTTCCAGGTCGATGGAACCGTTAGGATAATTTTGCTTCCTGATCAACTCCTGCATATAAGGCAATAATTTCAAACTTCACCCACTGTCTTCACATTTACATGAAAAATCACTTAGGCGGTAGGCTACGTTGCTATGAATAAAATCGTCGTCGTTCGTGTTCACCGTTTTGACATTGACAGTATAGGTTTCTTCAAAGCAACGATTAAGCCGAACAAAATGAGCCGAACACGAACCGATGTCATCCATAACCATAACCACCACTTATTTTTCTTTGTTATTTTGACAATTGCATTTTTAATAGTGTTGAGGTTATGGCTCTATCGATGATAAATATGTTCGAAGTTTTGTCATAACATGTTCCTTCAGAACCTTAGGAATAATTGTCTGCAAAGGAATACGCAACGAACTTAGCTTAAAGTATAAAAAAATCGTTAAGTTCGACCAATATTTAACGAAACCGTTCCACGACTGTCAGTTTCTGAACGTCTTCCCATCACACGTCATTTTCACAACTTATTTTTTCCGTACAAAAATGACTTATCTCGTCAGTATAAAATAATTTTTTTTTGTTTTTAATTATTTTATTTAAGTTTTATTATGATTGTGTATCGAAAATATTGTTTATTTTGTACCAGTTGAACAGTGAACGAATTATTTATCGTAACAAAAGTGTAATTTGGTATTAAATTGAGTGAAAATTTGTCTTTTTCGTTGAAACAAAACTGGACTCTAAGAAAATGTCGAAAACCAAAATCATTCATCCCCGAATTGATAATGAAACAATCGAGATCAAATCAAAGGTAAGCAACGGCTTTGAAGGTGAAATGTTTCCTGAAAACGAAGTCGTCTACGCTATTTCGGTTAACGAGCCAGGCTGTTAATTACTACAAATTGTGTTAAAAGTAACTTTTCAATGGAAATGCAACTGGTGCATTAATTCAATAGATCCATTCCAGTTACGCTTCTTTGTTGCACTTTTTGCTTCACTAAAAGAAAGTTAATGGAAAAACATTGATTTTTTCCGAGAGTATTTCATTGATCAAAACGACATCGGTTTGAAAATCTAATGTTAGACCCATTGATGAACAAATTGAGTTTCTAGAGTTTTATTTTTCATTGTAGGGAGATAACAATGTGTAATGCGATGCGTAATTGTAATGTAATGTCAACAGGTTGTAATAATTTTCTTCCAGCACTTGTTTCATTTTTTATCGACAGCGGTAATAGTTGATGACCTGTGGCTGGGTAGTTTCATTTCGCCGCTTAGTTCTCGTTTTCGGCATAAGACAAGTTCGACTTCATGAAGTAAAAGATTTTCCATCAATCTGACGAAAGTATTCAGATCATAAAAGCACAAACTCGACTAATTATACAAGTGACATGCTTGTCGTCTGTGAAAGATTAATTTAATTAGGCGAAATAATCAAACTGATACGATGATTGTTTACTGTGAAGGTTGATTGTTTGATTAATGTACTACCTTGTTTATGCGCCGTGCTATTTTTAAACAAACAAATTTTTCCCAATCATGTGGCGCCTGAAACATTTTATTTTCTGACTAACAAAATGAAATATTCTTGGAAAAAATGACTTGCCAACAAAGTTATTTCACTTCAATCGGAAATATTTGGAATTTATTCGCGACTTGTTTTGTGCTAGAAGATTTGTGATAGAAATTGAAGGAATGTGCGGGGGCAACAAAAAGTCTGAATATTTTGACTAGAGCCGGTTTCTGAAGAGTAATGTTACTTCATGAGCTTCTGGGACAGTGCGTGCAGACTGTGCACAGAGACCAGCTCTTCCTGTATCAATACCATTGTACCACTGTCTAAAGAATCCTCTCTTGCTATACATTAGAACTGAGATTTGTTGATGAAATTTAATGGAATGGTATTAGTAACTGATGGATGAGCGGTATTTTACCTAGGCGCCCGAGTCCTAGGGATACATTAGTTCTTTTTACCTTAAAAATGCAATTTATCAAGAACAGCCCAGATCACAACATTTTTGATTTTCAACCACCCAGGTCAGAAAATTTTGGTCGAGCAGCCCCTGGTTTTAAGTCCTCGTTTAGAGTAATTTTAGCAAACATTTTGGTTTCATTGTAAAATTTCAGTTCGACGCTGAATTCCGCCGCTGGTCAATGAAACGTTCCGAAACCCGTGTGTTTGACGATTTTCATAAACAAGTGGAAAAATTGCATCAAATGAAAAATCTACAATTTCTCATATCGTACATCGATCCGCGGGACAATGATCTGCTTCCGATTAACAACGATGACAATTTCATCAGGGCTATTTCAACAGCAAAACCGATTCTAAGACTTATTATCCAAAGGAAAGGTAATGTAGATAGATTGGTTTGTTTGGGCCGTTGATTGGATTTATTTGTTTAGGTGACAGTCTGGAAGAAATGACCGGATATGGAACGATGAAACCACGGAATATTATCAGCAGTATTTTAGGTCAAACGCCAGTAAAATCGAAGTCCTTAGCAATATCGAATCCGCACGATTTTCGTCAAGTTTCAGCCATTATCGACGTTGACATTGTACCAGAAACGTGCCGTCGAGTTAAACTTATCAAACATGGCAGCGAAAAGCCACTCGGATTTTATATACGGTAAGTCGTTGGACTATTCCACCATCATCAAAATTATGGTTTGTGTAAAACTGAAATGTTTACAGTGATGGTACGTCCTTTCGTGTAACGGCAAATGGACTGGAGAAACAACCAGGAATATTTATTTCACGTCTCGTGCCTGGTGGTTTGGCTGAAAGTACAGGTCTATTAGCAGTTAATGACGAAGTTATGGAAGTGAATGGAATTGAAGTAGCCGGCAAAACGCTTGACCAGGTAAGTTATCGGACAGCGTCTCTCGTTTCCAAACACTTTTTAATGTCTCTGTTTCACAGGTGACCGATATGATGGTAGCAAATAGTTCCAATTTGATAATCACCGTTAAGCCGGCTAATCAACGAACATTGGCCACACCGCGACGAGGATCGTTTTCGCGGAACAGCCAGGTATCGAGTGGTTCGCAGCAATCACAACACACCAACAATACAAACACTTCCGATGAAATCGATCAGGATGATCAAGACGAAGTGGTCGATCTAACAGGTACATTGGACGATAATAGTTTGATAAACAAGAAGGACGGTGTATTGCATTTGTGAACAATTCAACAATCGATTTTCATTTCATTTTCTATTCATTTTTTTTCTTACTCACATTTTTCGTTTGTTTGCCGCTTTCAAAGTGTTTAAGTGCGGTCAGGAGTCATAATTTTCTTGTTGTTGCTTTTGTTTTCGAAAAATCGAGAGTTAAAGAGTCATAAAGTCGCGCTGAAAGTAAATATCAAATCAAAGAATTAGAAACGGGAAAAGGAAATTGAAAGCAAGACATATCAGTTAAATGAATGACGCTACTTAAAAATAAAATAAAGTCGCTGCGCTCGCAATTGGTTCAGGAGAAATGGCTTATGTTTTGTCGAATAATTTAGAGTGAAATAAAAATCGTCGTACAGTCCGGAACACGATTTATCGGGGAGCTAATGTTGAAAGAAATTGAAGAAGAAATTTTCGGAGAGAACCTACTGTTATTTCAATCAACTTTCCTACTGGTGTATGCAAAAAATTACAATAGCTCCTGTCATACAAAATGCTGGGTAGTCCAGTATGTGGCCAATTCGGGCCTGAAAAGAGAATGCGCGAGTGGGACTCATTAATATTTCATTTATGACGAAAGTACTCGTATTTCCACTGCCATGAAAATACAGGATCTGGGTTTAAATTTGAACGATTCTTCTGTAAATGTGTAGTGTAGTTTCGAGTGCAAACATCAGCTGATTGATTCAGAGAGAATCACAGGAATCATGAGAATCACGGGAATCATGAGAATCACGGGAATCATGAGAATCACGGGAATCATGAGAATCACGGGAATCATGAGAATCACTGTAATCATCAGAATCATATGAAACAAGCTAAAGCTTTTGAATTATTTGGAAAATCCCAAAACTCTTATAAGTTATGTTTGTCCCACTTATCATTGGTTCGAAGACCAAGCTACCCGTACCCATGGACTTATTTTTCGTAAACATTTTACCGAATTTTCCTTGATTTTTCCAAATTTCTCTAAAATGGTGAAATTAAGGAAAACATTTAAAATATAAGAAAACGAGAAAATTTTAGAAAATATTTAAAAATGTTTTCCTGACAAGTTATTGTTCAACAAAGGTTTTTCCTGATTTCACCTTCTGAGCGTTCTTAATAATGCCCAAATGTTGCCGAAATTTTATCGGACTCAAAGTGAGGAAAAATCATTCTAATTGTCAATGAAAATCATCGAAATTAATTAGTATCCGGAAAATACCGGAATAGTCCTGAAATCAAGAAAATTTCTGAGAATCAGAATAATAGGGGCTTTCAGAGGCATTTAACCCTCGACGTCATTTTAATACTGGAGCATTAGAATTTTTTTTAAATGATAACAGCAAAGGGCCATTAGAATTGTTGCTAGAACCTGGAAATTTCTAGAAACATTCCAGTGTCTACCTCCTTCCAACAGTAAAGATATTAAACAGTAAATTGGATGGGAGCTCTTTCTCTCGGCTCGGGATTAATATTCTACAATCGTCTCGTCAAAGAACGATTTGATAGACGTAGGATAGTATAAGTCGGCTGATTTCATTAAGAGAGGGTATGCACATAGGCTGTTGTCGTTGTGTTTATTACTGGAAGTAACTGTAATGCATCGTCCTACATGCTGTCGATTCCAGCTAGAAAAATAGAGGGAAAATCTGGTTTCTAAATGGTTTGCGTTCAGGGTAAACTCTTTATTAATAAAATTACCTACGAGACCTTACTCAACCTTAAATAGCTCGTGGATCACCATATAGCGCTTGAATATGTTACATTCTTTTTTGTAATCGATAAACGAATGACTAGACGTGTACAAAAGGATTCATTGTTCTGATTGTCCCAGTAAGTACATAAACCATAATTCATTTTCTCTGAACTAATGCTGCAAGTGATGATGACAAAAGACTTTCGTGTTACTTAATTCTTCGTTATAATATTTAAGAAAGTAGTGCCTTCTCACTATCAATCAATAGAATTGTATTTGATATTTTAGAACTGTTAGATAATCACTCAGAATCAAAGCAATGCTATAAATAGAAAATAAGTTTTGAAAAATAACAATAAATTTGGGGAATATGTTGCCCAATATCTTTAATTAATTTCAGTGAAATAAACCTAATCCAAACCTAATATGTGAACCGTCCGATATGAAATATAGTGAGGAAGAAAAAAATTTACTTTGGTGCAACATATTCAGAAATTAATTTAAATGAAATGAAAGAAAACATTCCATTGTGTCTTGTAGCATGTATACTTAAGGGTACGAGTTAATTAAATTCCTATACTATAAAAAATATGACCAACATTCCGATTCTTTTAATCACTGTGTCGTGGAAATTTCAGTTGTTACACAATGAGCTTAAACTTAAACAAGAAGAAATGAAAATTTTGTCAAAAAAAAAGTTGTGAACGAAAAAAAAATTATTTTATGTAATCTGTCTTCGACATTTCGTCCCGTCCCAACAACCACAATATTATTATTATATTAATTACAGTATATATCGTATATCGTAGTAGTATTATTTTATTATAATAAAAATCAAATTATCGGAAATTAATTCAAATCTGAGTACTTAACTTTATATATACTTTCGACATATAATTTTATTAAATGAAAAGAACAACACACTGCATGGAATAAAAAATAAAATAAAAATGTTAATTTGTGATTCATACTTAAACGTCAAGTTTGTTTTATTTAATTTAAATTTTCCATAAATATGCAGCGAAACAACTACTGAACGTGACAGTAGTTGCTAACAATTATTTGCATATCAGACGGTGAATTTAATTTTTCTTCCACTTAAATCAACTTGATCGCAAAATTTTTTGGTCTTCATTTAAATAAAAAAAAGGAAATTTTTTGGAAAGTTTCATCATTCCACTCAAATTTATGCACGAATTCCACAAGTGCCACGGTGCGGTTGAATCAAATTTTATTAACATAACGAGAATGCACTTTTGATAATTTTGGATATTGTTAATCGGCTCGGAGCCATAAAAAATTCAATCTTCTATCCTTACCATTCGGTGCGCCGTAACCCAGGGCACCTGAGTCTACGGAATGAGCGATTGGGTTTGTAATCGATTGGGATTCCAATAGTGAAAAAGATAAAAATAAATTGGTCCCACGACCCCGAGTGTAAGGGAAGCTGGTTAAGGATTGATAAGATTAACAAATTACGATTTTGAAGTTGACTGCTTGAGGATTGACGCGTTATACTTGTTGTAATTAGACATCATAATAGATGGATATGTCTATGGCTAATCACAAAAAAAAACATTTTTGAAGAAGATCTGTACGACCATTCATAACTGTTTAAAGAGAGGTAAGTGCTATTCGCCAAAGTATGATAAAGTGGCTATTCAATACAATGTGCAGAAAACCGCATGTTGGTCTGGAAATTGTAATACGAAGCCCTTTTGAGGCAAAATATAATTGGAAAGTAACTACTGACTTGTGTTGTATCCAGGGCCTATTTGCAACACATGCCCTACTTTTAATTTTGGTGCCAATAGTCTCTTTATAATACTGTGGCTAATGGAACCGGGTGCCAATAGTCTCTTTATAATTCTGTGGCTAGTGGCACCGGGTGCCAATAGTCTCTTTATTATACTAATGCTAATCGCACTCGGTGTCATTAGCCACAGAATTATAAAGACACGATTGGCACCTGGTGCCATTAGCGACAGTATTATAAAGAGACTATTGGCACCCGGTGCCTTTAGCCACTGTATAATAAAAAGAAATAGAATATTCGTTTAATTCTGTGTATAAGAATAAGAAGCGATTTTGATTGCATTGCATCGCGCTTCATCCATATGGTCACTTCATAAAATTACCTATATTGGTTTACTAAAATGAAAGCAAAATAAAAAGATCGAGTCTGGTTTTTGACAATTGACATTCAATTGTCAAAGACCAGACTCGATCATTTTATTTTGCGTTCACCTTACTACGACGAGCATTTGTATTTCTATGAAAACAGTATATATATAGGAACTGGATCAGCTCGTTTTTAGCGGAACGTTGCGCTTCTACAGCATTAGTTTCAACATATGTTTTCACATCAGCCTCGGATTCAACTAAATTCACAGTAAAATCTTTACTTTTCATCTTTTTATCCCTTGGTATGCAATTTTGACAGTACGAAAACAACCGACCGTCATCCACAGAAGCAAACATAACCGCAATTTAAACAAATTTGTTTATTAAAACTTCAAAGTGAGGTTGTGTCGGCTTCTCTGTGGATGACGATTGACATTTTGAACGGCCTTGGAAGAAACCTCATTATTCCATCGCTGACATTTGAACACGCAATTCCACGAAATTACATGAACATTTCGTAAGCAAATCCTGATGCATATATCATTCCATTCGTCGCGTCGTATGGTTTATGTTAAATATTTAAATTTTATTATCACGCATCAAACAGAACAATCAAATGGCAGTTCTGAATTGTAGCCCTCTGCAGAAACACACGAACAAGATGGATGAGAAGAAGGCAAAACATTCGATTGAAAAATCGTTATCTAAAGTCACACTTATCGGACAGGCAACGGGATTGCAGTGTTTTTCTGTTAATGCAGAATCACTAGAAGCGACAAGTGGTATCAGCAGAGAAAATAAAATATTTTTGTTGTTGAGTCTTACATTTTTGATAGTGGAGGTCATTCTAATGGCTTTTGACGTATATTTACGACATGCGAAACAACGTGTTAAAGGCGCCAGGACATCGCAAATGATACAATTGATAGTATATAGTCTATTAATTATAGTCGTTTCCGTCTCAATCTTGAACAATTTTCTGTTTCGAGAAAAATCGAAAAAGATTTTTAGAAATTGTTTTCGAATTAACGAAATACTTTCGTCTCTCAGTCAGCCGGCTGACTATACATCCTTTGAACGGGAATTTAAAATGACGATGGTAAGACTATTTTCCGGATGGATTTTATCGAATATTTCTTTTATGGCTGTCATGCATTATGTTCGACATAACTTACTTGTGGGTGTGATTGCAGTTTATTCATACTTTATGATAACGGTTCTAGTTAGTTACTGGACACTGCTGATTCGCTTGATCGGCGAAAATCTCAAATTTATTAAAGAATGTCTGTTTTATTTGCACAAGCGACACGAACTGTTCAGTTCCCACCCGGAAACATTTAATTCGGATTTAAGAATTCGAAGGACCCAAGAGATCTACAACTTCGTTGGAAAACTGAAAAAAATGTACGCACTGGTTCATGATTCCACTTCACTCTTGAATGATTTGATTGGAATACCGATCTGCGTGTTCATGGTATTCTTAGCCACGTCTAATATATCCGGCGGATACAAGCTCTTCTTAGCGATCTGTGGAGAGATTTCGTCTATGAGCATAACTAGTAAAAAACAGAACTTTTTTTTGTTTAAGTGTTGGTCCTTGATGTTCTCTTTGCAGTTCCACTATGTTCGATGTATACATGCGGTATTGCACTTGTTACATTGGTATTTTCATGCAATTCAGCCTATAACACCGTTAATGAGATTCTGGGTCAAGTACACAAATTTGAGTTCAACAAATGGGAACGAGACGCTGGTCTTTCGACGATTACCTTAGAATTTGCGTGTCAAATTGATCAACGACCCATTGAATTCAAGGTCGGTGGATTTTATTCTTTAACGCAGCCACTGTTGACCACTGTAAGTAAGATATAATAGACACAAACGCGTCAACAGACGATAGTGTGTACATGCAACTATAAAGCTAGAGAGCTGCAGGTAAAGGACAATATAAAGTTTGAACCATGTTCTCCTCAAAAATTGCAGATTACCACTGTAATTTTTACTTATGTCATGTTATTGGTACAATTTCATTTACCTTCCAACTAGACAAAGTGAGTGATCAAAAAAAAAGTTCAAAAATTGAATTAAAATAAATTCGAAAATCTTGCAGACTAACTCTACATTGGAAATAATTGTTAAGGCTTGCTCTCAACAAACAGCAGCTCTTAGCCGGTTACACCTTGAAAACACATCACTGACGTTGATTCTCCGTTGGACGTTGCCAGAACAAAATCTTTTACTTAAAAAAAATGCACAGACATTACATTGGGTAAATTGTGTAAAAATTGCAACAGCTGGTGTTCATGCTATTGTCTACATCAGTAGCGTATTAACCTGTTTATTCACCCACGCATAAGTGAGAATGAGGAAACCGACAAATACTCTATTGATATAATAGCATGAACACCAGGTGTTGCAAATTATGCATTCCAATCAAATTTGCCCAATGTAGTTATTCCATTCAATTATTTCGAAAGGAATCTTCAACAAAAAATAAATTTCATTTAAAACGAAAGTCCGTTAAAATACGCTTTGAAGACAAATTATTTCCCATATTCTTGGAGTTAAAGCTCAAAACACACGAGGCATCGAAATTTAGTTTAGACATAGCACTGCTTCTAGCACGAACACTAATTTTTGCAACGACAAAAAGCCTCCAAATTTTCAAATATGTGTGAGTGTGTGAGTGTGTTTTAATTCACACCGCCAATTAACCAAATTCTTCCGATTCAAAAAATCGGAAATCATTAGGAAAAAGAACAATAGATGTCGCTATTGTTCTTTTTCCGAAGGAAATCCGATTTTTAAATCGGAAGAATTCGGTTAAGAAATCATGATATGAACTTTTCGACCGTTTCGACCAAAATTTTCTTTAACACGTTTTCGATGCCTCATGTGTTTTGAGCTTTAAGCATTTCCGAAAATGCCCGACCCGACCCATTTATTATTAGATTTGGTGTGGTTGAATTCGGCACTTTGACCATCATTTTAATATACATTCTCTACTACAGTGGTGTCGTGATTAACGACATGAAGTGAAAACTGTGGCATTGCTACCACTCTAGCACGCAACTCTATGAAATAACATAAAAATTTCGTAAACGAATCCTGATGCTTATCTAATTCCATTTGTTTGAATTTCATTAAATATTCACAATTCAATAAATAATCGTTCCATCAATAAAACGAAGAAAACAATTGTTCGGTATTATGTTAAATGAATTTTTTCATACGGCTAGCCTACCTTTAGGCAATATATCAATTAACACCTAACTTTCGTCAGAGATTATTTGCATACTTCGAGGCGTGGACACGTTAAGCCAGTGGTTTAGACTGCACTTGGTATTATGATAGGCCGTAAAAGGCTGTTAGTGAGGTCTCCAAACAAATCAACTCAAATTATTATTACTTCTTACGACCAATACATTAGGGGTCCCAATGTCAAAAGTAAAGGGACTCATAATGTCAAAAGAAGCAAAGTTGATTTTCGTGTTAGTGGTGTGTGTGATGTAATTTTTCAATGAATTTCGGGTCATAATTCCTCTATTTTCACGATATTTCGCGGTTTGATTGTTTAATAAACTTGTTGATTATTTAATAAAATGCTTGGATTTTGAGGGATTCTTTTGAAAAACAGCCTACCGAAATCGGACGTATTTTCCAGTGGACCTGTTTGAATGTGCCTAGAAAGGACTTCGACCATAGATACAAAAACCACCTTCAAAAAAATTCTTCGAAGCTTATACGGCTGGTGAAAGGCACTGCCGAACTGGCTCAAAAAAGCCCTTCAGGCGTTATATGATTTTTTTTAAAGGCCATTTGTCCATCCAAAAACCAAAAGACCCTTCGGGAATCACCCGAACGCCCATAGGACCAGTCCGGCACTGGTGAAAGTTTATCAAAAACCGAAACACTTTTCTTACAAAAATTTCTCCAGTTGCACGAGCCGTACAGGGTCGTGTGGGCTGTCATTTGAAAGGTAATCACATGTACTATTGAGCCGAATGGGGCCTTACTGGTTTTAACATTCATCCACACTGAAATATGTGCAGTTGAAGTTTTCAGCCGAAGACTTGCGTTAAATTCTCGAGAAATTTTTGTAAGAACAGTCACCAACCGCATAAGCTTCAAAGAATTTTTTTGAAAGTGGTTTTGGTATCTACCGGGGTCGAAGTCCTTTCTAGGTACATACAAAAAAGTCCATTGGAAAATGCGTCCGATTTCGGTAGGCTGTTTTTCAAAAGAATCCCTCGATACTTTTAAAGTATTTTGGATGCATCACACATTTGCGCAGGGATTTAAGAGGCCGAATGTTCATTTTTCTTATAATCCACAAGTACATTTTTTCGGCCGAAATTGAATTTTTTTTTACCTCAAAAGTATTACTAAAAGACATCACTCTTCTTATTTTTAACTGTAAACTATATTTTTAACAAAATAGCAGCATGTATTTTTAAAAATTATCTCGTTTTTTACATCTTAAAATTTTTTGTATGGAAAAAGTCAATTTTTCTTTGAGTCTTTTTCGAGGGATGCCGGGATGGCCATTTCATCATGTCATCAAAAATGAAAGGGCGCAGCATAAACTACAATTATAGAAGTCGGCATCAAATGGCCATCCGGGCTACGGATGTTATGTGCAATTCTTAGTAAAATTTCTCAAATTTATGACACACGTACTTATATCCTTTTCTTATCGTCTTTTATCATGATAATTACAACAAAAATGATGTTGTTTTACGAAGAAAAAATGGTGATAGCGAATCATAATAAAAATGAAATTTGACTAAACGGTGGTCGATTAATCTTTCTTTATCATGCCACAAATTTGAAATGGTATTTTTAGGTTGACCTCTGACTCGATAGTAAGTCTTAACTCAATCTTCTAGGACATTTAACAAAAAGGAGTTTACTGGATTTGGCAGGATATTTTTGGAAAAACATTTTCTTATATTTTCTTGAATTATCTCCTGTTTTCCTTGATTTTTCCATGTTTCCACATATTTAACATATAGAAATGCTTATGGAACAGTGGAACGAAGGAATAAAGCGGAACGAATGAGAACGTAGAACGTACTTAAAATGCTATATTTGGAAACTATATATATAAAACTATATTTGGAAAAATGTAGGGAAAATTAAAGAAATGTATTCCCACAAATAAGTCACTGTCTTTAAGTTTAGGTTTTTAGGCCTAATTTTTTCAATATTCTCTCCGACTTCATCCATTATAATTCATATACAAGACAAGGATGTCATAGTGGAATAATTCTACGGATATTCCACCCTTGTCTTGTTATATGCAATTTTATGGATTGAAAAACAGGGGCGCCGACTTGTGTTTTGGTTGTTGGGTGCGAGATCTCTGTACAGTGATTTTCACGATAGCGAATCTAGCAACTTAATTTAATATCAAGAGAAAGTGCAAGACCTGGTTCTCAGTGATTTGTAAATCTAACAGAGAAATATGTATTCTCCCATCGTAGTAATAATATAGTCGAGAAATGTAAAGCTAAGAACAAACTATAACAAAAGGGCGCATGAGTACGTACAGAGGGTTTCCTTTAAGAAATTGCCTGTCTAAACCGAACTAAAAACTCAAGTTTTCCAGCAGAACGTCATAAAATAAGGCTACATTCGTCCAAATAGATAGGGTTCGCCAAGAAAACTAAAATGAAGTGATCGTATTGCAATCAAGATTGAGTCAATAATGTCTAAGTCGTACTTGTAGAACATACTTCTTCATGAAAATATTACGGAATAACTACATTCACTTACTTTTGTTCAAGCCTTCTTTTGACAATCTAGCTTCATTTTATATAATATTTTGGTGGAAAATTTGAGTTGAAATTTCCGGTTTTTCGTATAGCCGGCTCATCTCTATTCTGGACATGTATATCGACATTAGAGAAAAATTGCTCGTATGCATGCTTTCCATTTTTTATGCAACTGTCGACTAATGGTCGGAGTGGTTCAGGTAAAGTAAAACTTGAATCGGAATCTCATTTACCTGATCTTAACAGGGTGGCTTCCGGTTAAAGAAAATGAAACTGACCTGAAAAAATCAGGTTGGCTCGAAAGTAGTTTCAGGTTGACTTCCATTTTGACAACAAGTCAAAAAGTTAACATTTCAGGTTTCAGCTTATACTTACAAGTCGTACTCGTACCCAATCCAGGTCGCCCTCGCCCTGACCAAAAGTCCTGACATACTATTTCTTTTTCATGCTTGCTATGGGAACCGAAAGTAAAAATGTCAATTTTGAGGGGCGAAAGTAAACATTTTTCTTCTTTCGGTTCCCATAGCAAGCATGAAGAACTCAATACGTCACATGGAAAAGTACTTTCGAACCTTTGTCCTTGTGATGACTATTTCTACAAAAGTATTTTTCATAGCCTTTGTCATATTCCTCGTATGATTTTATTTTTAAACATATCGTCTGTAATATAGATGACTATTTCTGCACGTTTCTTCTCGGTTCTACATTAGGAAAGTGCTGAAGTGGAACACCAAGCTAAGACAAAACTAATACAAAAACTCCAATTCCAGACAACTCACACAGAAACGTTATTATTATTGCTTGTGAAGGTCCGAAAAATGTCTGAAGGCTTTTTTTGTTTCAATTGAGAAACAGTGGCAATAATATTAGTTTATTTAATTAAGAAAAATATCAAATATCTGTTGGGTGCTACGCACCCAACGAATCTTGGTGTCGGGTGCTTGAGCACCCAACGCCACCTAGAAGTCGGCGCCCCTGGAAAAAAGGGACCGTGGATCGGAATTGTACTTCGTACGGTAGATAGAAACTGAACTAATTTTCGTTTTAAAGTTCAAAATTTATTGAAAATGTAGAATTACAGTGCGCATAAAGTACAATCATAAAATTTTGCATTTACAAATATAGTTTTTGTTTGTTTGTTTTCTAAATTTTTTAAACCTATAAACAGCAAATATACTCTTCGTTTTCTTTAGTACAATATAGACAATAGAAAAATTTTGTTTCTTTTAAATCTCTTCGCTCCTATAAATATTAAGTTTTACAAAAAGTGTATAAACTTTGCACATTTGAATTTAAATTTAAACTTAGTTACACTCATTATCATGTTTTTATTAATAAAGCTTTTTCACGGATTTTATCGACGTTGATTTTTCTATTAGTTTTTGATTGCATTAAAATAGTATATTTTATTATATAGAACTAGCGCTGCAATACACGTACATTAAACAGACAAAAATATCTCAAATTTTCAAATACTTTTTTTTTGTTTGTTTTCTTCGAGGGGTGACGCACTTCCATTTAATCCATTTAATCCATTAAATCCATTAAATCCATTTAATCCATTTAATCCATTTAATCCAAAAAAAAATTTTTAGTTTTACCGAAATAATTAGGCTACCGACCTGAAAAATTTGTAAAGTAATTGCGAAAAATAGATTTGCACGATCCCCAGCTCGTTTAAGTACTCGTGAGGTATAGGAAAATTTTTTTTGTGAAAAATGGTATTAAATTTATTTAATCCATTTAATCCATTTAATCCACTTTACACCAAAAACTCCTAAAAGTGGATTTTTTCGCTTTTTAACATTGTAGTATGAGTTGTAGTACGTGGTTCGATCAAAATCAACAATTTTTAAGACTTTTACAGTATTTGGTAAAATGAACTTTTTTCCTATTTAATCCATTTAATCCAATTTTTATTCCATTTAATCCATTTAATCCATTAAATCCATTAAATCCATTTAATCCATTTAATCCATTTAATCCATTTAATCCATTTAATCCATTTAATCTAGAAGTGAGTTACCCCTCGGTTTTCTTTTTCATAAATTTTAGTTTTCAATAAACATTTTTTGTTTGTTTTGCTTAAAATTCTACCAGTGGGCGATTATCAGTCTCTTTAAGTTCGAATGTTGCTGAAACTGACAAACTTTTTTCTGTCGTTTCGGTACAAGGACTAAGTTTCAAAGATTTTGTACTGCATTGAAATTGTTGGTCATCGGTTGTTGCTAATGATTCGATAGGAGGAGCAGATGGTTGAATCCGTTGATCCTGAATCAAAATAACGAAATTAGAAAAATTAAATGTGAAAAGGTTTCTTAGTGACGAAAATGGACATGATAGTGTCGTAAATTGTAATGCGTGCGGGTTTTTCTTTTTGTTACTGATGTTTCAATTTTTTGTTAAAAGCAAAGAAGGTAGATTGAGCATCGACCTTCACCCCACAATAATTTCTTCAATTAGAGCGATCTTAGTTAAATTTGACTGTTTACTTTGACTTCATTTGACGGGATGGTTAAGTAAATGATCTGGGTCCGACAAATCTACATGAAATCTTTCTAGCGACTATATCGCACTGGTAACGTCCTAAAGTTCATTCACAACCTTCATAATTTAGATAGTTGGAGTTGCAGTGTGTTTGGTGGCTGTAACGATGTACATACTGAATGAATTCATGTGACGGATACATTTTTGTGCATTTGTCTAGCCTTGATTTAAGTGGGCAGACTAGGTGTGAAGTAGGCTATATATTGAAAAATTGGTTTTAAAATTAGGGAACGTCCATAAAGGACGTCCGCGATTTTTATGAATTTTTTGATACCCCCTCCCCCCCCTGTCACAATATGTCCGATTTACCATACCCCCTCCCCCCCTGAAGGACGTCCACAAAAAATTCGAAATTGATTCAAATCAAAATTTTATTTAATAAAAACACATCTTCCACAAAACACAATTTACACATCTTCCGACCACTCGTTGTACAAGCAAGTTTCGACAGGCATAACAATATTCCCGTTTGTTGTCTCTTCTTGAGGAATATCAAGACCATCCAGGTCTAGATCTTCCTTTCGATGCCATTCAGCGTCTTCCATTTCATCGTCGTAGTTTATAATTGCCAGGGCTTCCCGCGCTCGAACAGCAGCAATACGCTTCGGTCGCAATTTTCTGATTACAGTTTCGTTCTCGCGCTTGTGTTTTGCATAAACGGACGGGAACTGTTGTTACATGACGTTTTCCTTCTTGAGTGTTAGACCTTCGTGGCAGTAGCCTAAGGTACGTAGCGGCTCTTGAAATCTGGAAACCCTCATCATTCAACTTTTCTTTAAGTTCAGTCAACGTCCTAATTGACCGAAACATATCCTCACGCCGCTTATCATGAGACGCAGACCCGTGTATCGCAATAGCAATTATCGTCTTCAGCAGCTCTGGTTGTTCAACTTCTAATCGAGGTCGGCCAGTAGAATTTCGAATCTTTAAATTTAAAAAGGTTTTCATTACAACAACAGAATGCCAGACATTGACTGAGGGCAATGCTTGTGTGTGTAGTTTTGTTACAAGAGAACACAACCTACTCACAGAATATTGATGTCTTAACACAAATGGGAACTCACCTTTAACGCTTTCTTGACGTCCGGATTACTGTCGCATATTTTGGATAATTTTGCCTTAAAATTGTGACGACTTTTACGTTTCCTGAACATATCACGTCGTTTTACACAAAGCTTCTTCTGGAGAGATGATAGTTTCTCGCGTTTCTTTTTCAGTTCGGCTCGCATATCACTCGTGAAAAGGCCACTTTCCTTCCTTTTTGACAATGCCACAATTTCAGCTGTTAGGCAAGCAGATTCTTGCTGCAATTTTAATTGGGCTGGGGTCCGATCGTTTGCCTTGTTGTGGAATGTCGACTTGGTTTCTTTAGTATTTCCGTGACTCGGAGGATGACTTGGAGTTACGTCCACTGCTAATTCTTCAAAAGAATTCGATAAATTCAATATTTCGCCAGTATTATTTTGCGGATTCGAGTCTGTCTGCTCATTAGAATTTAATTGGACGGATGCATTGCTTTTGGAGTTCCACAAATGAAATAAATTCGCTTTTGATTTTAGCGATTTCTCTTTGTATTCCACTATTTTCTTGGAAACTAGCTCAGAATAATTTTTTTGTTTCTTTATTTCGTTCCATACTTTGGAAACATCGCACTGATGTTGCTGTTTTGTTTTTAACGGATACGCTTTCGAAAACGCATCCAATAACGATTTAAATAAGGAGTATTTATCCATATTTTCAAACTTAAAAAATATTTTTCACTGACGTCCAATCTAAATTGAACACATGTCACGAAGTCAAACAATTAGAACTTAAACAATAGATCGAAATGTGTGCAATTACTCGGTTGACCTTTACCGACTATAACGTCTCGTACGATAAGAAAAAAAAAATAAAATAAGTGGACGTCCAAACTTTTTTTTGACCCCCTCCCCCCCTGTTTTAGTGGTCACATTTTGTCCGATTTTCAGAAACCCCCCCTCCCCCCCTAAGCGCGGACGTCCTTTATGGACGTTCCCTTAATGTAGACCATTTAATGAAAATCTGTTCCAGCAATTAGATGAGCAATATGTTTATCTATCTCTAAAAAATGAAAAACGATTTACAATAAGCAACAGTTGGAAGAAAACCGATTTCCAAAATATGAACGTCGCTTAAAGTTAGGCTATGCAATATTTTTTTGGAAATCGGTTTTCTTCCAACTGTTGCTTATTGTAAATCGTTTTTCATTTTTTAGAGATAGATAAACATATTGCTCATCTAATTGCTGGAACAGATTTTCATTAAATGGTCTACATTAATTTTAAAACCAATTTTTCAATATATAGCCTACTTCACACCTAGTCTGCCCTCTTAAACAAGATACCGATTAAGCGCCTAACTTTCCTCAGCGAGAATTTGCATACTTTTAGGTGTGGTTCGGAAGTCACGTTGAGCCGGTGGTCCTGCGCTTACAGCCGTAAAAGGTTGTTTGGGAGGTCGATTTACGAACAAATCAAGTCAAATCAAGTGACTAGAACCTTTACCCAGAACTTTATCGCGCAGGTGTCAGGTCTTGGTGGGGATTCGTGTCCGGAGTCACATTGTTTTTTGTTGATTTTGCGATTTTTATTCTTTTTGCCACATTTGTTGATCTTTTGCGCTGCCAACGTTGGAGGTCTGACTTAGTTACCGACCTGCTTCATAAAAAATCCAAATTGGTATAGAACTAAAGGTGTTGGAGCCAAATGACGCATGGAATTTTTTTTTGTTTTGTTGGAAGGTCTCCCGAGCCTGTTAAGTTGAACGATCGAGAATTGCACTTGTCAGGCACAACAGACCTTCCAACAAAAAAAAAATATTTTTCAACGACTTTCTTGGCTCTACTTTGACACCAATCGTAGAACAGTTGCTTTTCACTTTACAAAATCTAACTGTATTACCCCATCCAGAGAGGCATTAAAAGGCACGAGTGCTCTCTGGGTCTGTAAGAAAATTCCACAGCAACAACCGAACCATTTCTCTTTCTGTAGACTCTATTTTCGATAGTTTTATTGCCCACTCGAGCCGAGCCATTTTCCTAATTTTTCGAGACTTGTGAGTGAAGGTCGTTAACAATTTTGATTTAGGTTGTGGATGTATGGATGCAGTTTTCAATCATTATAATGCGGAACAAATTCAAAAATTAACTTACGTCGAACTTACTTAGCGTTAAGGAACTAGCGTTCAATATAGCATTTAGAAGCTCTAAACAACATCCATATTATGTGCATTTTGGTGCAAACACAGTAAATAATTGGTGCTAGTGCGTATAACAACATCAACAGCAACATTTGTTTAGTTAATTTATCGTAATGGAACATTGCGATTAGGCAGCGACTGTGTAAGTTTACTCGTGTATTGTGCTGTATATTTTTGGATTTGTCTGTGAAGCAATTTCGGTTTAGATTTCGGAAGAAGTGCAATTAAAGTGTCATAGTCCGCTCTCGCATAATAAAATTTAAATCGATCACTTACCAAAGGTGATAGGCACGGCTCTTGTGATTCCATTGGGCAATTACTTTTATGATTCGATTTGCTAGTATAATTGTTATCTTCAGCGTCCGATGTTTCGCCGGCACAATATTTACATCTCATTTTTGAGTCATCTCCCACCTATAATGGTTTTCAATGAGGGTACATCCGAAATCATTTTACCATAATTTTCCTGCCTACCTTCACTGATTTTGTGATAATACACAGAGCAATGAATGAAATGACGAATAATGAAACGGGAACACACACGGCAATCAAAAGTTCACGCCACGTTTTATCCAAATCAAATCGAAGAACGACGAATGCTGGATTGTGCTGAAAGAGAAATTTTCGTTTTTGATTTCAATAATTTTTGCGAAATGACGTCCGAGCAGTTGCGTTTTTTACTTTATTGTAGAAACACCGAAATCTCGATTGGGCTGTATTATTATCGCCATCTCGGCCATACATGGCAACGAATTCATTGCATTCACCCCGTAATGTGTTAACGCATCCTTCGAGATTGATGAACAATTTACTGGTGTTGTATATCGTCACACTTGACTGTTTCGGTAAAAATCTGAAAATTAGGCGATCAATCAAGAGATACCTTTTTGAGAGGCTTGGTTGAAGATCAACGGCCCGAACCGCGTAAGACACTTACATTTCGTTGGGATCCAATACTTCGTTACTGTTTTCGTATATTTTCCAAAATTGAGTAAAATTCATGTAAGGATGAGGTAATTCTGATTGTTTCAATAAAGTCCCATTTAAGCAGTCAGTGGCTCTGTTAAAAAAATCAAAAGATGGTAAATTGCCGCAGCACAACATCTCTTATTAAAATCGGTAACCTTAGTTTGTCGCCGTCCCTAATAACGTCGTGACAACTCGTCAGCAAAACTCCCATATTTTCATCCCAAATTTTTTTCGGTGTACTAAGCCGCACCTGAAATCAAGAGCGCACTTTGACAACTAATCACTCAAGGAAAATTGATTTTCTCAGTACCCCAGAATCCTTTCCTCTCGCTTCATTGTAACCATACCCGATATCACATTCTGCTGTAACTAAATTATCGTCTTGCATGATGAGAACGTTCACTGCGGTTGTGATCTTTGGACAGTATCGATCGCAAGAAAAGGCTTTTCGGATTTTGGTGCATTTCGAATTTACGCATTCGAAAAATCCATTCAATTTCAGATTGTCCTTTTCAGCGTCTATAACGACACCACCATCGGCCTTGTGATGACAAAGATATAATTCGGACATATTTTTGCAATGTCCTTTAACGGTGAAATAAAGTGGAATTAGATTTCGCTTTTGGTTCATTCTCTTTTCCGGGAAGGCTTACCTAAAGAACAATTGAACACTCCACTCAAAACGGCACATTCGGTTCCATTGTTACAATTGAATTTTTTTATTGCTTCTGGTTTTACCTGAAAATTTGAATTTTAACGGTCTTTAATAGACACAAACTATCGGTTATCTGTCGCTGAATTGTCATCACAAACTCTAAGTTGAATTTTATTTCGATCTGACTCATTTGACCTTTCACAGACGGCACATATGCCTAATTTTTCAGTCTGTCAACTCTTTTGATAAACATATTGATTAAAAATCTTTTACGTCATTTGTTGTAACACACATTTTGCCATAAAAAACCACACGAGTCAGATGTCATGACTAATTTCTGTTATAAAAATGTAGGGTGAAAATGTCTGTCTTATCCATACCTGAGGACATCCTGTCGTTGCTATGCGAGTACAATTTTCCAATTGAATATCCGTTCCATTACGTCGCACAGTTGCATGGATTTGAGTACAAAAACCTCCTGTTTTCGTTAAACACCATTCACCACAAGAAGCCCACGGACAATTGTTGGCGATTGTTGTATTAACAGTTTGACACATAACTGGGGTATCTTCGAAGCCAGACTGAAATGCCCTAGATTGTACAATATTAAAGAGGTGTCAATGAAATTCACTGCAGTATTCTTCGGACTGGTGTATCTTCATACTTATACGACGGAAGATAGATGGCGACACTGAGGTAGACGATAGAAACACAGGACAAAACAATGGTAAGTTGGCATAGACAAATTGAACCACATATTCGTTTGTCCTGTTCAGGTATTAATCTTGGCTTGTTTTTCCGTCGTCCCATTTATTGAGGAAGTTGATTTTGAATTCGTTGATGCAATTCCAATCGATGTAATTAAAAGTTAATCTGGAAAAAAGTTTTTTTTTAAATATTTTTGCAGCAATTAGTGTAGATGTTCCGAAAAGAAAATCATTTAAAGCTTAGAGGGAATCTTTTACTTCATTTATTTTAACACCCCCACATTCGCTGAGAATAAGAATGCGTTCTAACTACACGGCACACAATTTCGAATTATACAGCGTATAGCCACCATACTCTGTATATTCACTGCATCATCCACCAACATTTGACTGACCTATTTATTCAGGAAAATTGAAAAATTACAACAAAAAAAACTCCAAACTAGAGACGTAATCTGTTCCCCAACAAATAACAATGCGAATTCGTTTTTATTATGATAAATGTCCCATCGTAACGTAAATGTCAATCACGTTTCTACTAACGTTTTTCTTAAAATAAAATTATTATTTTTTCGAGGGAATTGAAACGTCTACATTCACCGAGACATTACCACTATGTATCACTATGATACACTCTTTTAACATTTTATATATTTTGACTCGACAT
This sequence comes from Bradysia coprophila, assembly GCF_014529535.1. Taxonomy (NCBI): domain Eukaryota; kingdom Metazoa; phylum Arthropoda; class Insecta; order Diptera; family Sciaridae; genus Bradysia; species Bradysia coprophila. The sequence goes on along the minus strand of NC_050735.1, from coordinate 3,649,835 downwards.
ATTTAGCATTTCCCAGAAAATTGTCACATAAATCATACTTCTCGCCTCTATAATTCAGTTCTTTGCAACGACCGAGCAAAAAAAATATTATTTTGTTTCCAATGTAACTTCTTGGAATGGAAACAAATTGGAAAATTATTGTAATTTTCATAATGCTATACAATTTGGAATCGTTTTTCTTTTCTTTAATAGACTTGCGGTTTAGTTGATGCAACTATAGAGAATGCGGCCTCTGTTTATGTTCTTAAATAATAAAGTTTCACTCCTTCTTCTCTCTAAGGACATTCTATTAAATGAAGGAATCTAAGATCTTCCTGGATTTTTTATTTTTATTCAGATGGTCAGACAAAACCATGTTGAACATTATTGTCGCGCTCATTATAATACGGCATATGGCAATTATTATTTATGTATAAATTTCATGATACCATTATCGATCCGTCGAACCAAATTATTCATCAAAATATATGATTTTACGGATCCTCGGTTTTTTTTTGTAAAAATATATTTACATCAGATAAGTACGTACATCAGATTAAATGTTATATATACGTGATACGAGCCAATAAAAAAATTGGAAATCTAAAAATATGAATAGGACGAATAGACTTTGCACACTGTTGGTAGTCATGCTGAAGGTTTTGAGAACCGATAAAAGGCACGTTGGATTCGTGGTATAAAATCTTGACATTGATATGCTACAGTTTGTTCACATTAAGAAAATACAATTTGAGGTTTTTTGGAGTTTTGAAAGTTTTCGATGTTTCTAGTCAATTAAGTGCTTCCCAGTCTATATTCTGGCGCAAAATTTGAATTCGATCACAAATTGAAAACGCCTAATTGACTGGAAACAACGCAGACTTTTAAAACTCTAAAAACCCTCAAATTGTGCTTAGAACTAAAAAAAACCTCACTGCAATGTAGTGTTACATGGAGTGAAGGATTTGTCACGTGACCCTTTCTTGCTACAAGTTGGATCCTATTAAAGTTGCGTTATACCAATTATCACGTTAAAGAACAGACGCAGCGCAAAAAAAAAAATTGAAAAACGACCCGTACGAAACACCTATTCGTATCAAAAGCCTTTAATGTGAAACTCTTCATTTCTCTTACTTCATTTTCTTCTCTGCTGAAAAACTATTCTTCCTTTTAAATCACTTACATTATCCACTCTTTGCCTTGTTATCATATACAATTAAATTGCCGGAGGCAATATAGACAGCCCCGTACGAAGTCAAATTTCATAAATTCCTATTTAAACAGCTATATACCGCTATATTTACCTATATTTCACTGTAAATAAACATTTCACAGAGGAATATGCTATTGTATAGCTCTATATGCCTGTATATAGCTCAATATAGCTGTATATAGGTATATATAGATGTCCATATATGTAATCCCTGAAACCCCTCACACTTAACACATTATTTCCATGTTAACAGAAACTCTCTAAGCATCATTTTTCCCACTTTATATAACTTTTAATAAAATCCAATATGGCCGCCGGCAGCCATTTTGTTAGGAGACCGGAAATAGTACCGACGCTTTACATCGTTAATACCTTTCAAACAAAAAAAAATTCATGAAATTCGGTCAAAATTTACTCGAGATATTGACAAAATACTCCACGTTCACTGTACGGCCGAGTAGCCAGATAAGAGCTCACTCCAAGAGACCTAGCTCACGCTCCGGAGAACATAATTTCATAAACTTTTTTTTCCCTGATTGGTACGGTCAATACCTATCTAATTAAGCTAAAACGAACGAAATATGTTCAAATTTGGCCGACCTACAAGCAAAAACTGCTTGCCGCCTTGTGCCTGTTTCACACCAAGGGGTCTAACTCACAAGTCGGTCATCCGATTTCCATAAACTTTTTTTTTGTCGATCGGTATTGTAAATACCTTTTATTTGACGTATCATTTACGAGTATAGCGTTTAAATGTCCGGAGATATCTTCGAAAAACCGTAAAGCACTTATTGAGCCCCAGCTCAGGAGGGGTCAATCCAAAATCACTCATCTTCGAACTTAGCCTGTCCTTTGACATTACCAAACGGGGAAAAAAAGAATTTTCAAAATCGGATGCGTTTTACTCAAGTTACAGACAGACGGAGGGACGGACGGACGGACGGACATTTTTTTCTTGCTGATTTGGCATCTCTGGACAACCACAATAGGTTTCCCCTTACTCAGGGAGTCCAATTCGACGTGTTACAAACGTATGCGTAAACCCATAAGACCCCAGTACTTCGTACGGGTCTAAAAATGATCATGGCCCAGCTGGTCCGTAATGCGTTAAAGTAGCACGTATTTCGCTGACGTTAATTTTGATGTTGAAAATATTTCCGATAAATTTATACACACGAACTACAAAGCACAATACTTGACTCGCCAAATAAAATGTTAGAAACATTCAATAACATCTATTGCCCTCGAAAGCATGTCAATGAGGGACAATTTTTGGGAAAATATCCTTTAATTTTCCTAAATTTTTTACAGACTTTTCCAAAGTTCCAAAAATATTTTCTTTGGGAAAATTACGAAAAATGTGAGAAAATTGAAGAAAATATGGGAAAATGAGAATCTGAAAATAGTCCCTAGTGACATTGTATGATAAACATTTGAAACCCAGTTGAACAGTATACATGCTGTGTTTGTTGCATTGTGATATTGTGACTAGCTACCAGTTAGGTGAGTTAGGGTAACCGTGGTGTAGATCTATTTTTCCAATAAAAGTATTAGACTGACATTGCCAATCTGTTTTGGCTGATTCTATTCGCACGCGCGTACGAATAGCCATTTCACAGTGGACTTGACAACGCGCACGCGCGTGCGAATATCCATTCCACACTGTCTTAGACTATTAAATAGCTAATTTCACATTGGATTTGACTATTCGCACTCGCGTACAAATAGTCAAAACAACGAATACTGGCTATTCGTACGCAAAAAGGACTGCCTTTGCGCCATGCAAAAATCATATTTGTTTTTTTCATAAGCAGTCCTTTTTGAGTACGAATAGCCAATACCCATAAGATTACAAAAGAGTGCAACCAACGGAATAAAACGGCTGTAACTGTAGTTGTAAAACGATTTTGAGTGTGTCGGAATGAAATAGCGAATGGTTTTTGCCACTGTTTCGATCTGCGAGAAGTATTGACTATGTACGTCTTTCGACGTTTTGCATTAAAATGCTGTTCAAAAATACCACTTCTCATCAGGCCATGGGGACAGTGGCAAGGAAATGACAAACCTATAGGAAGTAGGTCATACCTTTGTACATGTACATCTTCAGCGAATCATAAACGGAAATGTTAGTTCATTTTCGTATGAAAATAAACTTCCAAACCATTTCATCACCAAACATGCTATTACATGCGGGAATGTGGTGGGCTACCACTTAAGCCGGGTTTTAACAAACATAATACAAGTACAAGTGTTGTGCAAGAACAAATGAAGTCACACTTCATATGCTAACACTTGTAAATGTGAGAGTTTGATTCTATACATAAAACATCTAAATGTTTTTCTGTAATTGGTTCGGTTGGAATCGTTAACTAAAAAGAACAGGAGCGAAGTTCTTCTCAATATAAATCACCACCCTTCGTTATTTAGTAGAATTCGAAATCCTGAAGTGTCAGTCGAATAATTTCGAAAGATTTTCTTTTATTGAATGTCAATTTTGAGGTTTTGGACATTTTATATCGAAAAATATTTTCTTCCTATTTCACTCTTTTCTTTTCCACTTAAAACAACTTCAGGTCTATACAATCACTGGTGTACGAGTACGGCTGCATACAGCTTTGAGTTAATCCAACCGCGCTAAAGAATCCAATCCAGATCTTTCAAACTTATAATACTTATCACATTTTTCCTTTCGTTCAATTCAGTATTCGCTCTCAGACTACAATCGCTAAACCGAACTGGTGTGCATACAGCATACGTTATTTTGCACCAGCTGGTCCCATTTGGAATTGTATGTGACCAGCTGGTGCAAAATAACGTATGCACACCAGTTCGGTTTAGCGATTGTACTATCAGTTCTCCTTCCTTTCAAAGCTGTTGAAAATGTGTATGTACAATCATCCGATTGCAACTGGAGGAGACTTTGTTTTCAACAACAGAACTAAATCTAAGAAATTTGTCTTCTATAATAAAAATGCTTGATTTGAGGTTTGAAAAAATTCATCATTTTGATTTAGTATAAATCACGGGCGTCCGAATAGTCAAATCCAATGGCTATTCGCACGCCCGTGCGAATAGTCTACCACAGTGATCTGTTTTATCTTGAACGCCCTCACAATTTATATCAAATTAATCTAAAAATAGATAGTAATAAACGAACGTTATTAGTTTTTGGTTGTGCGTTAAAAATGATTCCATTTGCCAATATTTTCATGAAATCCCACAAGAAACAATCGTGAAATATAATTTTCCATATGAACATGAGTGCGTTTACAAAACCTCTAGGTCCTGTGAGCCGACATTAGACCGCACTTGGCTTAAAATTTTATTGATCCTTTTAAATCTAAACGTAATTTCACACAGATTATAACGCAGTTTCGATTCTTTTACTGTTCTGATTACCAGAAGTGTAAAATTGATTCACTTAGAAGAGTTTAATATAATGATTTATGAGATGAACGTTAGCTCATTTACTCATCTCACAATTGTGTGGAAACTGTTTAAATTAGACTAAAATGCCCCATTGCATTTCAGTGCTTGTGTACGTTCCTTTTTTTGTTTCTTTTAGCATAAAACATCAATTGACTTTTGTTATTTCGAATTTGTAGGAAGATTGTTTTGAAACCACAATCAAATTCGTATTTTTGGTATCAGACGATATCCCCAAAGAGATATGGATTTCTTCAAAAGCGAACTAATTATAATTGTAGTCTACCATAATGTATTTTCTACTCTAATTAAACTTCCTCAAAAGCTGAACAAATTAGTTCACAAATTACACTAGTGAACTTGTTGCACCTACACGCCTTTTTTCCGCTTCATCAACCAATAACAAAAATAACGAAATTATTGATCACCAAAGTAAATAAAAAAAATCGTAAAGGCTCCTTCCATCTATATTTACATTGACTAAAGGGCAACCACAATGTCAAACATTTCATTGCACTTGTATCACTTCTACCATGTTATACATGGTATGGGGAGCAAACGGATTGTCAAAAAAAAAATTGTTTAATTATTGAATGAATCACATTTTCTTACAAATATTGAAATCCTTCGGAATTTCCTTTTTTTCGTGTTCAGTAATTCACATGGCAAAGTTTTTTGTTGTAATTGTGGTATCATGCAATGGTTTTTCTTCAAATTTATTAGTTTATTCGCAAATATGTACTCGGGGTCAACTTTCGTTTGTAGTATATTGACGAAAACATAAAAAAATTACAAAAATATTTTACCTAAAAATTTATTAAAATTCTCTCACAACAACTTAATGTCCTCAAGCCGATCGTTCACTCCAAAAGCTCCATCACAAACTGAATATTCTGAGTAACAATTTTTGATATGATTCAGGAAATCGTCCCTATCGAAATGTATTTTTGTGCTAATTGTGTGGATACTTTTCCGTGCCTTTACATTTGTTCTACATCGAAAGAAATGAGAGAACGATCAGACAATTACTTGAGTATATTACAACATTTCGACTGGAAAACGTCCCCTCTGATTTGTTCTAATAGATCTTTAATGTAGCCCCAAAAATGTATTAAACATTGCTACACAGCGAATCGATTATTTTTATTATTTTTTTGTTTAATTTTTAACTTTCATTGACGACGTTAAGCAGACATGGTACCTAATAATTGGCAACACTGTCCATCTTTCGTCTTTGCATCGCTTGCGTTCGTATATTGTGTACGCATGTCTAATAATTATCCATTCAGAAAACGTAACACTACTCTCTAGTAGGAAGACAGATAGAATAATGGAATAGAGAGAACGATAATCCTTTAAACGAATTCGTATTTTGATAGGAAAAATGAAAATAGAACAACATATGTTCCACTGAACCTGTTCGATTTCCTAACATAAAATTTTCATGAATCATCAACTTTGTCGACAACCATCCCAGCTATTATAATGTTATAGTCAGACTTCTAACAAAAAATTGTGAAATACAAAACTAAAGGTTCTACTGACATGGTCCAACTTGTGCTTAGGTCTAGGTTTAGGAAAAGAACTGATAGTAGAAATTAAAATTATTTGGTAGTTGGTAGTATACTACAACAATAATAGTTGAAAGTCGTCAGAAATGCAACCGACTATAGTTATTTGTTCAACGAGCGAAGAAAAGTTGGAAATTGCATTTCAATGGTGTTTTTACCGGAGAAAATACAATTTCCAACTTTTTTCCCGAGGTAAACACAACGTTTTTCACAACAAAAGCTTCCGAAGTTTCAGCGGAGCTGAGAACATGACTATTCTAAATAGTATTGTGTTCACCAAGGGAAAAAAAAAGTTGGAATAGTATGTTGTGTGACAAGTATTGTGATGTTGATTTTTTCAGCACTAGACCAAGGACTCGCTCGCTCGTAAGGAAAATAGGGGTCGTGTGCTGAAAAAATCTCATTACAGTGGATCATTGTCAATGTCGTTTGAGATGTCAAATAGAGTACTATTTTTTGTATACAATTTTATCCCCACTCTTTTTACAGTGTAAAATTTTGTATGAAGCACTGTCAAATTTCAGTACCCTATTTAGAGTACCACTTTTGCTTGAAGAGCGTTGCTTCTACATGAAAACTTTTCTGAGTACTTCGTTTGGACGATGTTTTTAAGCTATTTTCTCGAAAACAGCTTAAATACATCGTCCAAACTAAGTACACAAATAACTATTTCAGTGTTGTTACAATTCCCGTATAAATTCCATTTTCATGCTTCGGGCCAAAAATGTGGGCAATTTTTGATTTTTTTTTCGAGTTTTCGGCCCTTTGCATGAAAACGCACATGTGTACCTGCTTTGGACGATTGATTTTAGACAATTTCGCGGATTGTAGGCCGAGCGAAGTGTCCAAAACAGGTACACAACATATATATATATCACTTGTCATGAAGAAGTTGAGGCTTGCCGAGACGGAGAGTGACAAGTGTGTACTCAAATTTATTACATAAGCGAAAACGAGACAACAACATAGACCTGAAGTGTAATTATTCTTCTAGTTAAGTAATTTTGACATACGAACACCGCGCATATTGTGATAAATGACTATTAGGCTCTCGAAGTTTCAGCCTGCATTGTGAAAAACAAGTATTTATAAAATGTTCGGCAGTTAACTACCACGCTGGTAGTTGAGTATCAAATTAGTAGTTGGCAGCGAAGTTTACTATTCGAAAGCTATGGAATTCTGCCTGCTTGTCTGTTTATAACTTGAAAATTCAGGAAAATTCCAAGTGGGACCATACCTGCATCTGCATCTGAAAACCATCCATACCTGCAGCTGAACCACTACCAAACGACATAATAAAAAACTTTACATCAACTTCACTTACTTGAAGGCAAGCTTCATCTTTCGGAGGTGATGGAAAATCCAAAACACGAGAAGGTGGCGGATGTTTCGATTGCAGAACATCTACCATGTACTGATTCATCGGAGCGAAAGAGTCTTCCGCAGAGAGAAGTTGTATTGCACCTTTAACATCGAAATCTGTGATTTTAGCTTCAACACGTTTTTTCGGATTCGCGGTCACAGAATTCTCCGTACAAATATTGGCCAATTCAAACTGATTGATATTTTCCTTTACAACCGAACTCCTAAACGTTTCTATAGATTTTCCTGAAATTTTGGTTATAGGCTAATAATGGCCCAAAAATAAGAATGGACAAAATCCATATCTTGGGAGCTGGAGCTCCCCAAAGTCTCCATACAAATGTCATATAAAAGCCGATTTGTATGTGTATGTGTATTGTATATTTTGGTGCATGATATGGAACGTCATGTGGTGAAAGGTATGTGTTGTTTTTGGATGTGTTTCTTGTTGGAAATTGTGTGGATTCCTCTGGCATTTCCTAACTTCTATCGGATTTTTTGATGGTTTAGGGTTATTTTCGACATAAGTGAGGTGTTCCGAGGGTGGTACCAAAATTTTGGGATGGCAGATGATTCCTCTGGCATTTCCTAACTTCCATGGTTTTTCGATGGATTTGGGTTATTTTCGATATAAGTGAGGTGTTCCAAGGTTGGTTCCTAAATTTTGGGACGATAGATCATTCCTCTGGCACTTCCTAACTTCGATCGGATTTTTCGATGGATTTTGGTTATTTTCGACATGAGTGAGGTGTTCCAAGGTTGATTCTTAAATTTTGGGATTCAGACTGATTCCTCTGGCACTTCCATCTGTTTTTTTGATGGATTTAGGTTATTTTCGACATGAGTGAGGTGTTCCAAAGCTGGTTCCTAAATTTCGAAATGACAGTCCATCGGTTTATTTGATAAATTTGGGTTATTTTCGACATGAGTGAGGTGAGTCAGGTTGGTTCCTAAAACTGAAAACCGACATATTTTCTGTTTTTGTATTTTACACGAGTTCTTGATTTCTCCCTTTAAAAATACATGCAAAAATCACAAAACACTGAAGAAACACAAAACTGAAAATGTGTCGGTTTTCAGAATTCCGCGAGTGTATAGGATTTTTTTTATGGATTTGAGTTATTTTTGATATAAATAAGGTGTTCCAAGGTTAGCTCCTAAATTATGGGATGACAGATGATTCCTCTAGCACTTTCTAAGTTCCATCGGACTTTTTTTATGGATTTCAGTTATTTTCGACATGAGTTAGATGTTCCTAGGTTGGTTCCTAAACTTTGGGATAACAGATGATTCCTCTGGCACTTCCTAATTTCCGTCGGTTTTTTCAACGGATTTGGGTTATTTTCGATATAAGTGAGGTGTTCTAAAATTGGTTTCTAGATTTTAAGATTCAGACTGATTTCTCAATAATTTTTTAATTTCCATAAGGTTTTTTGATGTTGTCGAAATGACATACTTACAAAAAAACCAAAAAAACCTTAAAGGGTAAATGTGACGCAAGGCCTTTATCTTACTTAAAAAATAACTGACATCGCTGAGGTTACTCAACATCTGCCACTTGTGACGCTTTTTGTAAAATTTTCTTTCACAAATTTTAAGGTCAATTTTTTGTGATAAAACTTTTGCGTGTGACGCACCATGCGTTACCCTTAGCGATATCAACTATTTTGTAAGTAAGATAAAATTACTTGCGTCACATTTGCCCTTTAAGAGTTTTTTGACTGATTTATTCTAACTGTAGGTGTATATTATTCTCACATGAATGCTATTGAGGATGGAAGGCTATTGACCATGAAAATACATTGGACCTTTAGAGACATTGAAAACATACTGGTAAAATTACCCTCCAAGAGATGAATCTGACATAAGTGCGAAGTTTAATTTTTTAGGCTGTAAAAGTGAATTTCGCACAAGTTGGAATTGCTATGTGAGAAATTTTGTGCGACAAAAAGGGAAATACTTCAACATTTTCCATTTAGAAAATGTTAAGAGATTCCGGTATCTCACATCAAATGCATCAAATGTGGCCGGTATCACAACTCCTTTTAAAAAATGTTAGGATGTCCCGCTATCTTGAAAAATGGTTTTGCAAAAACCTTCAAATAGCTCGCACACACTTTTCTGCTTCCCAATGAACATTAAAAAAAACGAACATTGTACTTGTGCGAGATTCACCCCAAATGAGGGTAATCTCACACCGTACGAGATTCACCTCTGTGGTGAGTCTCACACAACCGCCTTTTGTATGGTGTGCGAGAAAATCCTACCCTAATTCTACCACTTTACTTGTAATTACGATGGTAAACACCTGAAAAATATTATCTGAACCTTTCTAACAAAATAAATCGTTTCCAATGTTGCTTTTAAATTCAGCCTTTATTATTCAAACTGAACTCAAAAATTTTACAGATGTTTCAACGAATTTTAAATTTTAAACGGAATTCTTAGAAATTCTTAGACTACAAAAGAAATGAAAATGTGAATATTTAAACAATCATTTGAACTTCGTCACAACTAGCATATATTAGTGAATTATTGGCACAATATTTTTTATTATGGACAGTTTTTGTAACTTTCCATGACAAGAAAAAAATATTAAACTTTAAGATACAAAGTCTGTGTAAAATATTTTTTGTTTAATCAGTTGTCGAAAATATTTATTTTTACGTCAGTCTTGTTACTCCGTTAGAGTATAAAAGGAGCTGCAAGTTAGAAGTTTAATCATACTAAAGTTTAATATCGAACTGATTAAAAGAAAAGAAAAATGAAAAGCATTCTTGTACTACTATGCATTGTCGCAGCTACAGTAAGTTTTGCCAAACCATTTTTTTAAATCAACTTGTTAACACAATTTATTTGGTTAGACTGCTTTCATCCCTGTAAGACCTGGTAGACGAGTGGGTCAACAAGAAGATGGTGAAAATGGAGGACCAGGAAATAGCGATAAAAACCCAATAAACATCTTGAGAGGTCTTACAGCTTTTTTGAATTCTTTACTTGGTAAGACAGACGAAGAAACAGCAGGCGAAGAACCAGCTGCCGAAGAAACAGGTGCCGAAGAAACAGGTGCCGAAGAAACAGGTGCTGAAGAATCAGCAGCCGAAGAACCAGCTGCCGAAGAACCAGCAGCAGAAGAACCAGCTGCAGAAGAACCAGCAGCGGAAGAACCAGCAGCGGAAGAACCAGCAGCCGAAGAACCAGCAGCCGAAGAACCAGCAGCCGAAGAACCAGCAGCCGAAGAACCAGCAGCCGAAGAACCAGCAGCCGAAGAACCAGCAGCCGAAGAACCAGCAGCCGAAGAACCAGCAGCGGAAGAACCAGCAGCCGAAGAACCAGCAGCCGAAGAACCAGCAGCTGAAGAACCAGCAGCTGAAGAACCAGCAGCTGAAGAACCAGCAGCTGAAGAACCAGCAGCTGAAGAACCAGCAGCTGAAGAACCAGCAGCCGAAGAACCAGCAGCAGAAGAACCAGCAGCCGAAGAACCAGCAGCCGAAGAACCAGCAGCCGAAGAACCAGCAGCCGAAGAACCAGCCGCAAAATAAAAAGTAGATGTTAATAAATTTATCTGAATCTGAAACGGAAACAGCCTTTCGATTTTTAATGGCGACTATAAAACAAACTCTGCAGGTTGAATATAAAAAAATTACAGTAACTTCTGTGTTATCTTCCTTTTGGCATCCACGATTCTGAGATGCACATTAGTAGCGAGAGTAGCGAAGCTTTGAATGAATTTTATTCTATACTCTTTGCTGTCGAAGTTAAGGAACTTTAGTTGAACAGTTTGACATGAAAAAAAAAAACAACAGTGTAATAGTAGATTGCATTCACGACAGAGTAGAGTTAACCAGGTAGGAGCGCTGATTTGGCTAGGGACCTGAATAAAATCTAATAGCCCTATATATATTTTACGAATTAAATTTTTCAATTTATGTCAGTGTTCATTTGAGTTCATTTTCATACAGTGTATTAGGTCCCTTATTTGACGTTTCGAAAATGGTTTATTTTACTCTGCCGTGATTGAATTGGATGTTGAGGAGGTATTTCATTACATGATTGATTACAAGTTTGTGATACATGCCGAACTCACAAGTGTAGTTTTAAGGACCAAACTTTGGAAACTGTTATTTTGGCAAGTGTAGAGATTGCATATCCGAGCCGACGGCTGTATGCTGTTTTATTGCCTATACATCCGGAATATCGTTGTTACAAGTACATTTTCTGCACGAGGACGTAACACTTCCAGAATAAAGTATTCAAGAAGGCACAAGTGCATTCGTGAGTATCAAAACAATCCTAATTGATCGATTACTTTGAACTATTTACATCACGTTGCTTTGTCTGCCAAACATTGCCTACCTTATATAAAATAGTTTGTCATCTTTAAAACAAAAACAAAAAAAAATTATTTGCGATAAAACATTTATAAACGATTCTAGTTTTCAAATGAGATCGAAATTTCGAAGTTAAGTTTCAGAGGCTTCCAAAATCGCAAGATTTGAAAATATTTTGTTATAATTTCATTCGGAAAAGTGAAAGTTCAAGCAGAAAAGTGAGTCTTCAAGAGAATTTTTGAACGAGTGTGATCTTTGCCAGAGCGAAGCAATTGCCGGAATTCATAATTATTCAATACAAGAGGTTGGCAATAACCTTTTCAGCGCTTTTTAGTAGACAATATAGGAGACTCATATTAAGACTGCCGTAATTTCATAAAAAGCAAAATTTGGATGTTAAAAAAACAATCTCTCGAAAAATCGACCATTAAATTTCATGAAAAACAATCTGGAATTGTTAGCGATCTGTCGCAAGTGAGTTCTGAGTTATGTCTTAATCTAAACACGGGTAGGATGAATAGCATGTATCTATACAGAATGAACCGAACCCGATGACCAATATATTTACATGACAAATATTGGATTTGCACCATTTTGACGATTTCGACAGAGATTGTTTTTTATCCAAATTATTTTCGTAGATTGTTTTTTCTGAAAATTATTTGTGGCCAATTTTGCGGGAGATTGTTTCAACAAAAAAATATTTTTTCTTCCGAATTACGGCAGCGGAGTAAACCATCGCTCGCTGAACCTAAATTCAGCTTTGCTGCTGATTTATAAACGAGAAGGTTACCAGTGAAAATAAATGAGATGCACATTTCAGTGCCTATATTCGCGAAAATATTTCAAGAAAATTGTGAAAATTTGAGAAAATTCTAGAAAATTATGAAAATTTGAGAAAATTCACGAAAATTCATGAAATTTGTGAAAATTCATGAAATTTGTGAAAATTCATGAAATTCGTGAAAATTCATGAAATTTGTGAAAATTCATGAAATACTGGTACTTTCTTTGGAACAATTTCTGGCCGTTTGTCAGTTTTCGAGTTGATGTTTCATAGTCACGCCAGAATCGGTTATTTTCGGTTATAACGCACAATCCTAGGTTTTTGAATCAAAACCTCAGATCTTGAGGTATAACAGAAAATGACCGATTCTGGCGTGACCATTTACTACCCCTTTGAAAATCTCTAAAATCTTGAGTTGAAAATTATGGAAATATTGATTCTGATGAAAGAGTTTTGCAATTTTCCAAAACACAAGTTTGCTTTTTGATTTTATTTTTGATATCGTGTGCGTTTTACACGTTGTTGCGTGATATTAAGAAGAGCCCGCTTTTTCGACGAACGTCGTGAGTTGTGCTCCATATGAACAAGAGGAAGATCAGCGTTTGCTGTCATGTCGATTTCAATTCCACTTGCCGAATCTTCATTCAGATTTTCGCTGTTGTGGATTTCAATTACACTTGCCGAATCTTCATTCAGATTTTCGTTGTTGTTTAAATCGGATGAAGTTTCATTGTTTGGTTCTCCAGCGCCAGTCGGAATTTCTTGACCATGTCGTAGAGAAATGTGTTTCTCTACGGTGTAGAGGCTCCATTTTGGCTGTGTGTGGGATTGGTCGTTTGCTGTTTTTTTTCGGTTTGTAGGAGGGCTTGTAGCCTTTGTACGAGACTGTGTGCTTTTCATTGCAACAAACGAACGGGCACTTTACAATGCATTTCAATTTGCCATTTGTCCATTGATAACTCTCCTCCACTATTTGAAAATGTAACTCCTCGCGGGGAATCTTTAAAATATTTTTGTTTTAGGTAAATTTCTTATAATTGTTTTTACGGGTATGTAAAATAGTACCTCAGCAAAACGCGGTTTATTTTTTAACCATCCAAATATCGATTGAAATAGCAAATTTACCAGTTTCTTCTTTGTTGCTGCGTCCTCTTCCGAGCTATTATTTTTATTGGCATTTGCAGCTGCAGTCTCTACCTCGTCAGGAATGATAGCCGGTGGGAGGGTTTTTTCAAAAGGCGAAACGATGCCCAATTTCTTGGCACAATGTTCGACGATCATCATCAGGATTATTTTATGACCGCTCGAAAAACCAAATTTTTTTGCCAGGACACATATTTTCCAAGATAGTCACGAATTTGGGGCTTATCACCAACGACCATGGAAATGGAGAATTTATCTTGCATAAAAGTTTCGATGCGAGCGATAGCTTCGTCGTCAACTCTCGATAAAACGTCGGCACAGTCGATGTCGTCGATCATTAAAATATTTTTCAAATTTACCGGGATTTTAATCTTCAAATCGTCCCCAAGTTTATCAAAAAAATCATCACCGAAACAATTTAAGATCGAATTTTCTTCTTCACTACCGTCCTCGTCCATGTTAACTTATTTCGCGACAAATTAACTTTCTAAAACTGTTTCGACAGTTGCAACGAAATTGTTCTACTTAGAACTGAAGCTTAACAGTTAGTCTAGTCTAAGGACGAAACCAATAACACAAACACTGTTTATTCGTTTTTCCTGAATTATCGAAAAATTTCATGAAAATTCATGAAAATTTGTGAAATTTTGTGAAAATTCATGAAATTTTGTGAAAATTCATGAAAATTTATGAAAATTTGTGAAAATTCAAGAAATATGTGAAAATTGAGAAAATATTTTCGCGAATATAGGCACTGGCACATTTGATGATGTGGTATATAGATATCATGCCCGCACGTTAGTAAGCGGGCGTGACGCAAGTCCTAAACTACAAAATTTTCCGAAACAAGATTTTTACGAAGAATCGACGAACACGAAGAATCGATGCTGCATTTCCACGCTAAATTGAGATTGCTAATCGTTGGAACATAAAACTCGTCGCTCTTTTCTCATGAGTAGTTTCCGCGATCTTGCTTCCAATTGATTTTATTAGTTTAATTGCTTCTTTGCCAAACACACCGGATGTCCCTGTGGCTACTGGAATGAAAATAAATTGTTCTCGCAAATCGACGTAGTGTTCGTACTTTTTTTTCTTCCGCGTGTTTTGCTGCCCGACCTTATTCTTTTGAGATTCGATTGATATAAGACGATGCAAACGTATCAGCACAAGTATAGTCCCAAAGTTATTTTCCTTTGGTCCAAGATATAAGAATGAGCCCATCAGGTTTCTTCCCGTCGGGTCTTGAACATCCTGGTGGTTCGAGTAAACAAGGAACTTCTGCTGATTTCAATCTTCGTTGCATTAAGTTATTGAAGTCTCGATGTCGTGGTAGTGTTCCTAAAGCTTTGGAGCAAGATAAACCATGCCTACCATATTTGTCTACTTTTGTTCCACAAACACATTTATGGGGCTGTACTATTGGCGAGCCAAGACATAATGCGACAGCCACTCTAAATTCGTCGTTGTTTAAATGTGTACCAAGTTGCAGTGATGGTAAAGCTTGAAGCCAATCAGCCGATTCTTCAGATGAATTTGCCAACAAACGCGCCTTGTCAATTTTCTCTTTCGGCCATGAATGTATTGCTTCGAATTTTTGGGTTACTTCAAAATTTTCCCATGCACTCTGTAATGGTCGTAACGACTCCTCAGGTAACTCTCTGAACCTGTGACACCTCTGTTCTTCAGCCTCAACGTGCACCAAATCATCTTGTCGGTAAGTTTCGTGTAAAAATTGATTTAGTAAAGGGCTTCTTCTATGTAAAAAAGCAAAATTTCGTATTTTCAGGTAACTTAAGTTGGCTATATTGCCAGTTAACAATTTGTCCACGAAGTGTACATAAATTGCCATTGGAAAACGGGCTGATCACACCAAATGTCCTTTGACTTCCGATTCCGAACATTTAATGCGTATTTTTTCATACTAGCCGCAGTGGCTATTTAGTTGAATTTTCAGCGAATTTTGGCGAATTTGGAGAATTTGACGAATTTTGGCGAATTTTGACGAATTTTGGCGATTTTTTGTGAATTTATACATGATTTTAAGAAATTTCAAAGAATCGTAGAGCTTAGTTACATATTTTTGGCCAAGACATTCTAGAAATCTATTTTTAACCGGGAAGCCATGATGGCTTTTTTTTGGAAAAACGATGAAAAATGTCCTAAATTTGTGAATTTTACATATATATTTGTGAATTTGGTAGATTCTTGCATATTTTTATTATGCTATATCACAAAACTAGCAAAATATTTCAAAAAACATAAATTTGGAAGAAAATTTTCAAAATTTGAATTTTTTAATTTGGGAGAATTTCGGCGAATTTCGACGAATTTTGGCGAATTTTGGCGAATTTCGGCGAATTTTGGCAAATTAATACAACTAAATAGCCCCTGCGCCTAGCGGGATGTTTTTCACATTTTTTCGGTGCAGATTCGTCACACGAAATGTACACCGAATGTACATTAAATGTTCAATTGATGTGGTCCAGTAATTTACACTTTAAGTGATATTACAGTCTTAACTATTTAGATGTACAAAGTTTTTTACACTCGCCAAACCATGAAAACACTGAATATCACGCGTCAAAAGTTATCGGAAACCACACTTTTTTAGTTCTCTCTCAGCAGACCTTGCAAACAGGTCTAGGGATTCAGACAATGTTTTGCTTAATGGTGGAGTTTGTTTATGTTATTCGTCAAATAGAGAAATTTATCAACGAGTAGTGTGATGCACATCGAACGATCAACTCGTTCGGCTTTGTATCGCGTATTTTCGGTTTCGTCTTTATTTTTATTCTTCTTCTATACATTTAAGTTTAACCTTGAACGATGTGTAACAATGTGATAAAAATGCTTTGTATTTGGTTTTGTTGTTTGTGTATTTCATGGTGTGACGAGTGTAAAATTTTGTGCATCACAGGATTGAAACCACTCAATCACAGTATGTGTGTGAATTCGTATCACACGAGAATTATTTTTGCATACGTATGTATGTTAGCTTTTTGCCGTTGGTTCAGAAATAAATAAAAATAAAAAATGTTGCGTCTCGCCTTCGTCTCGACGACACATATATACTCATGCAAAAATTATTCTCTCGGTATACGAATTCACACGTATACTGTAATTTCGTGGTTTCAATCTAAGTGATGCAAATAACTATTCCTTTATCTGACTTCACCACCTAGGCCACCGGCCACACTCTTTGTAAAGCGAACAACGTAACAGTGCGTATTCTATGACGTCATTTGGGTAATAAATAATAATAATAATACTATCTTATAAATAAGACGTTCACTCATATCAGTGTAGCAAAAACATCGTACATAGTCTGTGTTTAGTTGGTTTATTTTGCAAAGACTGTGGGATCCATAGAGTTACACTCGTGAGATGGCATGGTACCTGGAATTGAAGTTTCCTTCGAATCAAGTGGAATTAACAGTAAAGTTAGCTTCACCGAAAACAGTAAACATTTGATGATCCTTATTCAAGATGTTCATCGTTCCGGAAAGTCAGCTGTGGTTCTTAGTTCTAACACATCATTGTATTGTATATCATTGTATTTTCGTAAGAAAGTAACGGTAAAGTGGCTCTCCAAAAGCCTTTCGGATGGGGGTGGTTCATATACCTCTTTTACATACTTTCGTATAAGTACGGTGAAGACAATCAGCAATCAGACAATCATAATAGATTATTGGTCGCAATGAAAAGCCCAATACAATCCGAATTGTGATATCCGAAGGTGTTTTACTTATAATTGTAGCATCTATGTCGAAATGTGAATGAACATACTTTGTGGCCGAAAATGAGGGCTTTGAATTTAAATTTTTTTCGTGGGTTTTCAGCTCTTTGCATGAAAAATTACATTTGTACCTGCTTTGGACGGTTGATTTAAGGCACTTTCGCTACAATATCCCTCCTGTGTTAAGTCTAGAGTTACGCAATAAAATAATCCAAAATTATCGATGAATCACAATTAGGGAATGCATTTACCGTCGATTTTGAAAAACCGGGAAACGGGAAAAACGGTTAATGAGAAAAAATTTCCCTGGAAATTTCCCGGGAAATGAATAGTACATTCTGTACTCGTTTAGACATTTTTTTGGATGAGTTGGGAGTTTGTAACTTGCACCGATGACAAATGCTTTTATCCTACCCCTACTAAGTGGCTTATTGTGCTCGCGAAGCCCTTCAGAAATGAGTTTACCGTTCCTTTATTTGCATTTTTCAGGATGATAAAGAATTTCATATCTACATATTTCAACAGAAATATCGGAAATCGATCGTGTGAACTAGTTTCAAAATTTCTGTTAGACAGTGTAAAGATTGAATTTTTAACTATGCTGAGCGAGATGCTGAGAAAGGAAATAAATGAAAGGTAAGCTCCTTATTGAACTGTTTTCATGAATTTTTGACGGACGTTGCTTCAATTGGTTTCTTAAAGATGTAGTAACACGATCTTCTAAACTTCGAATTCTGTAGACTTTCTAAAGAACATCAATTTCAGAGTTGCAAACTTAAGGCTAAGTACAAATGACACATTTTGCGTTGCTCAGATCGACAATTATGCTGCATTTTCTTTTGTTTTTTCTCAGTCTAGGGCTGATCTTGAGGTGCAATTTACGATGAAAATGTGTTGAAAATGTTCACAACGAGTTCAAATCAGATGTAATGCTGTAATGCAACTAGAAGAATAATTCAATTCAAGGTATTATTGCAAAGGAAAAATTTAAAAATCATTCAATTTTTGAAGGTCGGTTAACCGGTAAATGAAAAAAAAATCCCGGGAAATGGTAAACCGGTTAACCGGTTTTTCCCGGTTTTTAATTTCCCGGTTACATTCCCTACACAATATCTGTTGAGAAATTCGACAAAAAATCGAAATTCAAAAAATGTTGTATGCGAAGGGATCAGCTCAGATCTTGCGGTGTGGTTTTTTTTATCCTCTAGGATCCCTTTACTATCAGCAATGCTCATTTTTTTGGTATCTTTGGTATTTTGGTAATCGAAATTATTATATACAGTAAAGTTTTTTATGTAACCTTATTAGTTAGTAATAAAAGCCTGTTTCAGTTAAAGATTCAGTCAAATTTATTAACATCAAGTTTTTATTCGGCTGCTGGTTCTTCGGCTGCTGGTTCTTCGGCTGCTGGTTCTTCGGCTGCTGGTTCTTCAGCAGCTGGTTCTTCAGCAGCTGGTTCTTCAGCAGCTGGTTCTTCAGCAGCTGGTTCTTCAGCTGCTGGTTCTTCGGCTGCTGGTTCTTCGGCTGCTGGTTCTTCGGCTGCTGGTTCTTCAGCTGCTGGTTCTTCGGCTGCTGGTTCTTCGGCTGCTGGTTCTTCGGCTGCTGGTTCTTCGGCTGCTGGTTCTTCGGCTGCTGGTTCTTCGGCAGCTGGTTCTTCGGCAGCTGGTTCTTCGGCAGCTGGTTCTTCGGCAGCTGGTTCTTCTGCTGCTGGTTCTTCGGCTGCTGGTTCTTCGGCTGCTGGTTCTTCGGCTGCTGGTTCTTCGGCTGCTGGTTCTTCAGCAGCTGGTTCTTCGGCTGCTGGTTCTTCGGCTGCTGTTTCTTCTGCTGCTGGCTCTTCGTTTGTCTTACCAATTAAAGAATTCAAAAACGCTGTAAGACCTTTCAAGATGTCTAATGGTTTTTTATCGCTATTTCCTGGTGCTCCATTTTCGCCATCTTCTTGTTGACCCACTCGTCTACCAGGTCTATCAGGGATGAAAGCAGTCTAACCAAATAAATTGTGTTAAAAAGTTGATTTAAAAAATGATTCGGCAAAACTTACTGTAGCTGCGACAATGCAGAGTAATAAAATAATGCTTTTCATTTTTCTTTTCTTTTAATAAGTTCGATATTCAACTTAAGTATGATTAAGCTTCCAATTTCCATCTCCTTTTATACTCTAACAGAGTAACGAGTCTGACGTAAAAATAAATGTTTTCGACAACTGATTAAACAAAAAATATTTGTAATTTTTTTCAAATTGCGTTGACGAATTTATAATGTTTGTATTCACTATGTCACACTTTCTCAATCTCAATTTCGTGATAACACGAAAACTACAGTAATTCTGAGCGGATTTGCAAGAAAAATTATTTGGTGAGGAATTCAATCCCTGAAGTTAAGTTTGAGGGCGAGCTTTAAGAGATCAATTATCTTAAAAATATTGCCTACAGATAAAATGTTTATTTTGTCTTCGATCAACATATTATCGGAACCCAATTTTTTTAAGCTTCAAACTAAAATGGCATATTCTGTGTGGATTAACAGTTTTGTTTGTTCCACAAGTCCCACAGCGATTTCAAAGCATATACATTAACGACAATAACCATGTGTTGATTCCATCTGATTCAATTTCATTCGTGACAATACATAAACATTTTTCGATTTTTTACCCTACCAACTACTCGAATACCGAACGAATCAAAGGCAAAATACTACAAATCAAGTTTAGTTTTGACCGAGGGGTGACTCACTTCCATTTAATCCATTAAATCCATTTAATCCAAAAAAATTTTTTTAGTTTTATCGAAATAATTAGGCTACCCACCTAAAAAATTTGTAAAATAATTACGAAAATTAGATCTGCACGATCTCAAGGGCGTTTAAGTACTCGTGAGGTATAGAATTTTTTTTTTTGGTAAAAATGGTATTAAATTTATTTAATACATTTAATCCATTTATTCCACTTTACACCAAAAACTTCTAAAAGTGAAATTTTACGCTTTTTAACGTTGTAGTATGAGTTGTAGTACGTCGTTCAATCAAAATCAACCATTTTTAAGACTCTTAAAGTATTTGGTAAAATTAAGTTTTTTCCTATTTAATCCAATTTTTATTCCATTTAATCCATTTAATCCATTTAATCCATTAAATCCATTTAATCCATTAAATCCATTTAATCTAGAAGTGAGTCACCCCTCGGTTTTGACGTTTTTTTAGTAATTCGTACGTACTATATGAGATATAGCTCAGCCTCTGCTTTACACATTTCTAACTGTTGTTTACTTAGTTACTTATTTAGTCTTAAAAAATTTATTCTACAAATCAAGATCACTTTTTGGTTTTATATGTCCAAGTTCTTATAAAACGTGCTATAAGTATACTTTCAACCACCATTTACGGTTTGGAGGCAATGGGGAAGTATTGTAGCCTACGATATAAAAATGAAATGAAATTTTTGAAGACAAAATAGCGAAGCGATTATGAAAAATGATGTAGGAACGCACATTTGAAATCAATTGCGTTGGGCGCCTTTGTAGACTTATGTGCTAGGTGCAAACTTTTTTTTCTATTGAGGGCCACCGTGGATTCAACCCTTACGGTCGTGCATTCATCAGAAAATTAGTTTCGAGTAAAATAATAGTATATTACTTCCGAGGTTCCAAGTTGTGTATTTGTTAAGTGGGGTGTTACAGCCCGACCCGAAGGGGAGGGCTGTATTCCCCACTTGTCAAATAACAACTTGGAACCTCGTAAGTACAATGATTTACCAAGTGCTTTACGTGATTAGGCAATGTAAATGAAAATGAAACATGCCGTAACACGTAAAGTATTATGAATTAGTAAATATTTTTAATGTGTATAGGCATCCTGTACCTTGTATTTACATTGAATTGACATTTACCTTGTATTACTCATTTACATACGCTCTGCTGTAATCCACTATAACAGTGAAAATAACAGGAATGAAGCAAAACCATTTTTGTACCATTTTTTCATCTGATTATAAATATTTGTGTGATCAGAAAATTGCTTTTAAGGTCATTTAAAATTTGAGTAAAACTAAGATTGAAATTTGTGATTAAATAATTCAGTGCTTGAGTAGCAATGAAGCTGGAATTACTGCCTACAGTTATTCAATTCATTGCCAAACACTGTAGAGTAAAGAAGTAACAAATCAACTGAAGATATAGAACATTATTCATCGTAAAAAAGTGTTACAACTTTATCAAGTGTCCCACAATTTCCTTTAGTGCAACTAAAATATTGTTGGAAGGGTGTAAAACATTCGGTCAAGGCGTCCGGACTGGCTCGATTCGTATGACTGATTAATATTGATTGTGTAACTTACACAGTGTAAGTGAATAAGTGGGGGAACTACGCCATATGGTCTATTGGGACATTTGCCTTGGGCGCAGTTATTTGACGGTGCAAAATTTTGAAAGAAAAAGCTAACGAAAAATTTATTTAAACAATTTCGCTCACTTCGCTCGCTATTGAAAGAATACAAATTTTTATCAGAAGATGGCTTTCCGTTAATTCTTCGATTTCCAATCAAAAAATTTCTACTGAGGCCTTTCTCTCAATATTTTTCGATTTCTAATCAAAATATTCCTACTGAGGTCTTTCGGCTGATTTTTTTTCGATTTCTAATCAAACTATTCCTGCTGAGGCCTTTCTGTTGATTTTATTCAATTTCTAATCAAAATATTCCTACTGAGGCGTTTTTGTTGATTTTTTTTCCGATTTCTAATCAAACTATTTCTGCTGAGGCCTTTCTGTTGATTTTTTTCGATTTCCAATCGAAATTTTTCTACTGAGGCCTTTATCTTAATTTTTCTTTCCAATCAAAATTTTCCTACTGTCTGTCTGTTGATTTTTTTTTTTAATTCCTAATCAAACTTTTCCTACTGAGGCCTTTCCATTAAAGTAATCCTGGACAAAGCCGGATACGCCTAGCACTAGGATAAAACAAAAAAGCGATAATGCCTTATTATTTGTAATTGAAAGACCAAGATAAAGGTCGGTGCATCCGTACGTACAGCGTCTACTACGCTCTCGTCTGGTTTTCTTTTTCAAATTCAAAAATATTTAATATTTTTATGTTAACTATTATTGTCGTCTATTTAATTTATACTTTTCTTTAGACAGAATACTGTATGACTCAAAGTATGACGCTAATAGAATAAAATTTTTGGAAAAACAATGAAATTCAATCCATTTGTGCAAATGTTTGATTCAATTTAGATTTGGAATTAATTCATTCAGATACTCAACGACTTTATTGACACAAAAACAAATATTTTTGAGAAAAAAAAATTCCACAACAAATGTATATACACAGCTTTATGAATCTAATAATGAGAATTAATTATATTTTTCCTACTTTCATTTTTGCGAAAAAAAAACATTTTCAAAATCAAATTAAGCTGTTCAAGCAATTTTATTTGTCTTATTACGGAAAATTATTGTGACAATAATAATTTATTGAAAGTTATTTGTAAAAATGTCTGGCGTGCCACTTTTAAATTTTCGGAATTCAATTTACTTAAGTTTGAAAATGGTTACGTAAATTTAGCAAGGTTTTTTGGTGATATAAGTGCCTGTATTTTTCTAACACAACAGATACTTCAAATGACAGACACGTATCGGACAACAAAATATTAAAGTTTGGACCTTTCATCACCAAATTGCGGGAAAAAAATGTTTAATAGTACATTTCGTACCTAGGACTAAAAGTATTTTTTAGCGTGTGAGAAGTTTCCAGACTGAGCCGAAGGCGTTTGTTTCCTTCAGTTTTCATGGGATAACTTCAGACGAACCCGGAGAGGAATTACGGCTGTCATTCTCGATCCGTTCAATTGTCAAACATTTTAATGCCTTTGGTAGAGAAAACAATTGAAATGTTGGACCCAATACGTAATGTCAGATGTAATTCCTCTTCTGCTCAACATTGATGTGTTATACGTCAAATGATAGATATTGACTAGAACAATCAGAATATATATAGTCTTTGAAAATTGGGTCCGTGGATCAGTAGTAAGGAGAAATGAAAACAGCAAATTTCCGTTTTGACTCAATTTTCTTACGTATTTGAAGGACATACTTTCCTGTGTTCCCGCACCTCCCTCAGGGTCTTGCTCCCAATTTCCCTAAATCCCCAAAAAAAGTTTTTGGAAAAATATGAAAAATGTGGCGAAAAGTGGACAAAATTGTATATTAAATGTGAAATGTAAACTAATCTGGAGCGGTATTATGGCTGAAGCAAATTCCTATATAACTATAAATTTCACTGACGTCTGCTGTAATATTTACATGTTAGTGAATATGAGTGAATATGAGGCAGTGATAATTGATTCAATTTTCCATTGTTGTAATGTAAATGGAATGGTAAATGGTGGAAGTGTGATTCGAGCTAAAAACGTAGGTCCTACTTAGAGTAAATGAGACTTGCGCTCTTCGAATAAGCTTATTTAAACAAAATAATGACAAGGTATACATTTGAAATTAGTCGACGCTAATATTACTAACGTAAATTGCATAATAATAGATTATGATAGCGGAGAATATTTTCAGCGTTATACACTCGTGTATATTACACACAATACGAGTGTAATATACAAGAGAGTATTACGCGTGAAATATTCTCCGGAATCATATTTTCTTTTATTGTATTGCGGAAACGACCAACTTATCGACATATTAATGTAGGATATATTTACATAGATAAATAATAATGACGTCATATCAATGGAATAATTGAGAGAAATAATGTTTGGTATAATACTCTGAAAAACAGTGTTTAATGTCGATATATAGACCGCAATGCAATAAAACATTATAAGGTACCAGTGAATATACCACGCACTAATACTCTTCGGTATATTACACGTACACTCGTTACACTCGGCTTTGTGCAATATACAGAAGAATATTAATTCTCGGTATATTCACCAGTACTTTAATGTACTATTATGAAACGAATGATAATAACGTTTTAAAACAGCACTACACTGGGCACAAAAAATGTAGAATAGAATTTCGCATTATTTACACATACAGATGCTTTGGGACCATCATTTCATTATAGAAATCAATATTTCAAATATTCCCAAATGGAATTTGATTAAAATAACTTCTAATTAATTAATAGTAAACCCGAAATGATTGAACAACTGCCATTTTTCATTTCTGGAGCTACTACGATCGACAAATCTGATTTCCCTAAAAAGTAAACATTTTGATTTGCCTCGTCAATACCTTTAATTTGATGTATCGCACACCATTTTTAAAACAAAATATTCGGAGATATGATTGAAAAACTAATCAAAAACTAGTGAAAAGCAGGCAAAACACGCTGTTTTACCTGCTTTCTCGCCAATAGCGACTGATCGATAAATCTGATTTTCCAAAGTCTTAATGAAGCAACGAGTGAAGCAATAAATTGGTTAAGTGAATTAGACATTGATTTCAGCAATTTTCGAGAATTTCTAGAATTTAATGTCTTGAATCTTAGAATCTTGAGTAGTTTCAAAAATTTCGAAAATTTCAAGAATTCTTAAAATTGTCCAAATTAATTTTTAATTCGAGAATTTTCATGAATCAATTTCGCTAAAATATGCCCTAGTTTAAATACGTTTCCGATGCAAAATATCGTTACTTATCGTGCCACAATATTATAGTATCCTTCGGAATTTACGATACTTTTGAAAATGTTATCAACATTATCGGTAAACCATACAATATTGCCGATAAGTCTGATTGAATTGTCCGCCGAACGTTATTTCATAAGTATACGCCGCAATGAAGGCCCTGCAGATAGTTATATTCACTTACACCTTAGTAGTTACCGGTTTCTTTATTGTTTACTCGTTTTACGATTATGATCTGAACACGACCATTAAGCAAAAGCGGCCTACCAATGTTGAGACATACATCGAACTGGTACGTTTGCTTAGAGAGTGCTCTCCCGTCTGACGCAATAAATTTTTACTTCCATTAGGCAAAAACATATCCAAAGTACTATGAAAGCAATCTGCATGTAGAATGGCCATTCAATATTACGAGACAGTATAATGAGTCGGACGTTCGTGAATGGAGTGAACCGATTAATTCACAAAGTAAATTTTCCAGCGGAATTGGTGAGGGTGGATCTGCTTTTGTTCCACCTGACAACATGAAAGAGTTGGAGGAAAAATTACGTAAAGAAAACAACTATAATCTACTGGCATCTGAAATGATGTCGTTGCATCGATCATTGCCCGATCCAAGGTACAACGAGTGCAAGAATTTATCATACCCCAAAAAATTGCCGACAACAAGTGTGATCATTATTTTCCATAATGAAGCGTGGACCACCCTGTTGCGCACAGTTTGGAGTGTAATTGATCGATCACCGGTCGAACTGATCGAGGAAATTATTCTAGTTGATGATTTGAGCACTTGGTCTTTTTTGAAGCGGCCATTAGACGATTACATCGAAACGATTCCCGTTCGCATTAAATTGATCAGGAATGCGAAACGGGAAGGTTTAATCCGGGCCCGATTGATTGGCGCCCAACATGCTGAGGTTCGTTTGGTCAATTATTAATTAGTGAAACTTTTGGCTTAGCTTTATGCAACGCACTTTAAGCATGAGTGGTATACTCTAAATACAGTACTGAAACTCGACAGTGTGTCACCCAACTATAAAACACTGTAAAAAATCATTTCATACAAATTAGTACTCTATTTGGCAGCTGTGGACTGTGATCACTTTTGCTTGAAGTGTGTTGGTTTATATTAACATTGGTGCCATAATAATTGTTTACGTCAATCACCTTTAGTTTTGCCCATTAGGGGATTGATATTCTTCCTGATCTTCATCTAACAAAAGTCAATGTTTTAATCGTTGCTGCAATAACATGTTAAAACTATAACCTATCATTTCCCGGGGAGCAGTAACTTCAAACTTTCCAATGGATGTCAATTGCCACTGTCGCCCTCACTTTCTCTATTACACTTACGCATTTATTGTAAGTTTTTCGATTCATAGAATATCCCAGGCAGACATTCACCTATCCAACATTTTAGTATTATTGTTCCAAGCAACTCTACTTGAATAATTTAAAAACCCATTCGACATTCATTAATTTAAAAAAACATTAATTAAAGCGATAAGTAATGAGCCAATTTTTATTATCTCAAAAACAGAAACGATGTATGGCATGTACCGACAATTCAAAGAACTGTCGTGTTTCGCTCGCGCTCTGTAACAAAATCGCTTTTCATTAATGTGATTTTTTTTGGGATATGTAAATTAGGAAACGGAGTGAGAAATCCCAAAGGGCTCGACGATCGAAGTACTTTTTTGTTTGCAGAAGAACATTGATATTCAAATGATGTAAAATGCTAACATCACCTTTAAATAATTCAAATATTGATCAATTTATACAATCGAATTACACTCTCGAAATTATTTATCTTGAAGTAGATACGCTAGATTAATTCGAGCAGATGTTTTCTATTTACTTCAAATAGAGTCATATGATACAATGGAAAGTTCTAGACTAGCAGAAAATAACACAATCGTCAGCAGACTTGTCGTTTTGTTTTTTGTACAACATTTCACCTTCTTTCTATTTCCATTATTTATTCAAAAACGTGACGTAAATAGGGAAGGGATTTCGGTAAAGACGGTTTCGGTAAAACCGGTATTACCGGGATTCCGAATACCGGTTTTTACAGGAATAGAAAAAGTTGTCGAAAACAACGTAATTTTCTTGAAAAAATATCAATAAACGAATGAAAACGAATAACTTTGGCTTTACAATCCACGCCATTAGTCGTATAAATTTATACGTCAGAGAGAGCTTTTTTCTCCTTTGTTACGATCTGTCAGTTTTTCTATTTTGCGATTTAGTATGGAAATGAAAACTAAAATTGAGATATCTTTGCTATTTTAAGTGGTATTTCATATTTTCATATTTTGGACCAAAATGTTTTAAAATGTGTTTGGAATCGATTGGCATTAACAGAATGTGTGAAAATATTTTTTTCTATTTTATTATTTTGTTAATGTCAATCGATTCCAAACACATTTTAAAACATTTTGGTCCAAAAAAATATGGAAAAGCACTTAAAACTAAAAAGCAAAAAACTAAAGCAAAATAGAAAAACTGACAGATCGTAACAAAGGAGCTCTCTCTGACTTATAAATTTATACAACTAATGGCGTGGATTTGGTAGAAGTGCCTGTATTACAATATTTCGGTGTATAAGAGTGATAGTCCTTTGCGTTGTGATATTGTAAATTTAAACTTCAACTATTCGTTTACAGAAATTCTACACTAAAACGATGGGATGTCTAATTATCATGACGAATAGTTCTTCAGACATACTTCTATGGTGCTGTCATTTACAAAACGTAGATCTAGCTTTCACTAAAACTTTTCGTCAGTTCAGATTACAGAGGCGTTGACATAAAAGTGATCCACTATAGATCAATGTCAAATAACGGTTGCTTCTCTCAAAATAGTGTCAAATTAGTTGTCAATTTCACAAAGCTAACCTCAAACAATGACAGCTCCATATAAATTTTTGTAACATTGTGGTTAGCTTTGTGAAAATGACAGCCAATTTGACATCTCAAACGACATTGACAATGATCTATTTCCGGTACACAGTTTCTTTTTATCCAAAAATTTCACAAGTATAAAAGCACACTAAAAATTTCGTCCGAATACATAGCTGCGGAATGTAAGCGACTATGGAATTTTGGAAAAGTTGAAACCATTGATCTTATTCAAAACAAGCGTCTCTAGAACAGCGATACAAAACGAAACTGTGTCAGATAAAGCCCTTTTTTTGAAAATTAATAAGATAAACTCTCTGGTATATTTTTTGTAAGAAAAAATGAATACTCAGACCCTACTTGAATTTGTGTAGCTGCTTGAGAGATGTTTTGATTTCATTGAATGTCGACCAATTTTGTAAACGCTTCTGCATATTGGATCCACAGATCTTAAATTTGAGAAGAGGTCCAAGGAATTTAAACAACACGAAAATGTAAGAGAATGATTGTCCGCATCTACTTCATGACTGTATTTAAAGGGGTCCCAATGGAAGTAGTTTTTCAAACTGAACGAAGTATTCAAAATAGTGATATCTGCATTAAAACCAGTCTGAAATGATCCTAAACATTAAATTCGACTATATTTTAGATTCATGGAGAAAAAGAAATTCAATGGAAAACCGGTAATACAGTGTCCGGTATTACCGAAAACCGGTATTGTTAAAAGCCTTCCGGTTTCCTTTCCCTAGACGTAAAGGTAACTTTACTGCACGGATCCAAAACTTTACCTCTAGTTTTTTAATAAAATATCTTACTCAAATACGCCTCGATCGGTAAATTTCACACAAGAAGTACCATTTTCATCATATGCCCCATTGTTAAGTAATGTAATATTATTATCATATTGAATAGAAAAACTGTTCATAACCTATGATCAACGCACTCCAACGAGGGAAGAAAAGTTGGAAACTACATTTCATGTGTTGTCGAGTCACCCGAGAAAATGCAATTTTCAACTTCTTTTCGCGAGATAAACAAAAAGGCTTCCGAAGTTTCAAACATTCACTTTTCGCAGTTTGTTGCAACAAGCTTGGTGTATGCAACAAGTTGCTAAATGAGGCGTTTATGACACCAGAGCGAAGCAACTAATAACTATTACATGCTTATGCACGGTAAAGTGCACTTTACATCACTGCTTGTGACAGGGAAAATGCACTTACCATCCACAAACATGTAAAATGTGTTACATCACTGCTTGTAAATGCTTGTTTAGGCACGTGTGATTACTCCACTCGTCTTCGGCAAACCTCACACTTGCCTAAACAAATATTTACAAACAGTGACGTAACATGCTATTTCTAACCTCAGCTGAAACTGCGGTACCTTTTTGTGAACAACGTTGTGTTGGAAAATTGACAACACCCTCGATAAGAAATTTCCTACTTTCTTTTTCCCGTGAAAAAATAACTACTAACACGCTCACTGTTCTAAATACCTTCCAGGGACAGGTCCTCACATTTTTGGACGCTCATATTGAATGCTGCATGGGCTGGCTCCAGCCATTACTGGCACGCATTGCAAATGATCGTTCTGTTGTCGCAGTACCACTAATAGACCCAATTTCATCTGCTGACATGAGTTACACTTACAACCGTGCGACCACTTACATCAATGGATTTCGAATGTCGTTGATATTTAACTGGCAAGTTGTGGGGCTGGTTCTCAAATGCAACTAAAAAGGTTTTCTTTTAAATCAGGAGGCCCATTCCGGAGAGAGAACTCATCCGAACCCATAAGGATAAAACAGCACCAGTTCGAACGCCAACAATGATCGGTTGTGCTTTTTCGATTGATAAAGATTTCTTCTTTGAAATTGGTTCATATGACGAAGGTATGAATATATGGGGTGCTGAAAACATGGAAATGTCACTGAGGGTAAGAAGGCCACCAAACCCAGTATGAAAAATCATATTTTCTTCTATCTACCCATAACAGGTATGGCAATGTGGTGGTTCAATGCAAATTCTTCCATGCTCTCATGTCGCACATTTATATCGAATATCGACCTACTCTTATGATGGGAATGCCGAGGCCATAAAATTGGGAAATGGTTTACGATTGATAGACGTCTGGATGCCGGAGTTCAGGGACATCCTTTATGCAGTCAATCCGAGTAACAAAATTCTTACGGTTTCCTATCGATCATCGGTTAACGTCGATGATTTTCAGGAAATAGAAACCATTCAGGCGGTAATATAACAGAGCGAGTAGCACTCAAGCAACGACTGAAGTGTAAAGACTTCCGTTGGTATTTGAAACATGTCTATCCGGAAAGCTGTTTGAATAATGAATTTATTCATTTTGGCGAGGTGTGTGCCTGTCTCTAAAAAAACAACGAAACTTTTACTTTTCGCGCTGAATTCCTTTCTAAACCCATTGGGTCATAGGCATTTTTGTCATTTATTTAATCTAATTACAGATTAAAAGTCCGGCGAAAAAACGCTGCTTAGATATCTGTGGTGGAAATGTCGGTGATCCAGTAAAACTTGTATCCTGCCACAATCAAGGTGGAAATCAAGTTTTAGGTTTAACAAAAGCACAGAAAATTGTTACAACTGAAGATCGGTGCTTAGGCGTAGATAAGAGATCTGTAATTTCAGTAACGTGCATACAAGCACCGCGATGGAATTATGATAACAAGGTATCCATAAAGCCACTAGCAATATTTGCTTACAATCGTATCAACTCACAGATTTGATATTTTTAGACAAATTGGCTAGTACACGTCGATAGTAAACTTTGCATGCAGGCCAAAAAGAGAAAAGTTGAATTAGGAAAGTGTGATCCGGATAATGACACATTTAATTGGAATCTAATATCTGCACTTTAACGGACATCTTTTATCATGTTAAAATCAACGAATCTCAGACTCATACCTTGCCCATCACACCGAAATTTATGAAGCTTCGGAACTTTTTAAAAACATTTTTTGAACTTACTCATATTCTTGCAAAATTCAATCCAAATATTTGCTGTAGACCAGTTTTCAAATATAGGTTGAAAAAAAAACAAGGTAAGACACGAAGGCACATGCCACCCAAATTTGAGTGGTTCAGTTGTATGGATATGACCAAAAGTAACGATGGGCTATTTAAAAAGTTTCTTGATATAGCGACCGAAGGGCTTTCTCGAGCCAGTCCGGCCCTGGATATTTCCCATTAAATTTTTAGTATATAAAAAGTTAACTTCCAAGTTCCACCACCGTCGTTATCAACTCACCTGTTATTTCAGAACCTAGTTTCAAATAACAGATTTGGGAGCAGTAAGCATTATTTCAACAAAATGTAGTCGATGAGGATTTTTTTATATTCTCGGTATGTTTGTA
The DNA here is from genome assembly GCF_014529535.1 of Bradysia coprophila. Lineage (NCBI taxonomy): Eukaryota > Metazoa > Arthropoda > Insecta > Diptera > Sciaridae > Bradysia > Bradysia coprophila. Next base: position 3,618,371 of record NC_050735.1, on the reverse strand, counting down.
TGCCTCCAGAGTATTGTAACATTCGGATGCCATCGTGTACAAACACGTATTCTAATGTTAAGTTGAGTTAAAGGTGGATGCGAATGTCATCATGGGATTAGTCCTTATGTTACAATACTCTCTCAGCCGACAAATAGGTAAACCTCGAATTTTAACAATAGTTACTTGATCCTTGCAATTGAACATGACAAGGGATAAACCGATGAAAAGTAGAGATTTCGTGTAAATCCGACGCAAAACCAAAGTCGAAAATAATGCTTGAAACATGAAAAGTACGATTTTCGACACATGTAGTATATATCACTAGTGACAACGCACTTCAAGCAAAAGTGCTTCGAGTGACAGCTGCCAAATAGAGTCCTTTTTTGTATGAAAAAATTTTCCACATTTTTTACAGTGCCAAAATTTGTTCGATACACTGTTCTGTTTCAGTACTCTATTTAGAGTACCACTCATGCTTGATAAAAAGTGATAAAAAGTCAAGCTTTCGTGTTCGAATACGTGGAATTTTAAAAAAACCGACACATTTTCTGTTGTGTTTTACTTGAGTTTTTATTGCTCCATTTAAAAACAAATCAACTCTATCGATTCACTTATTTCACTCAAAGATGTCGCTACTGCAACCAAATCGATGTCAACAGAAAAACAATTAATTTTTTACTCGATTGATTTTAGTCACACCAAATGCCAACATGCCATAGCACATGACCTCAGGAGTCCGGAATAGTAATCAGTTTTACAATCGGCCGTTGACGTAAAACTTTAATAATTAACTTACCCATACCAAGTATAGGTAGAGCCAAGTTATTCCCTTGACTGAAAGTCAGGGTCTTACACCAGGAAGCTGCGGGAATTTGCTCATAGATAGGCCTCACAGATAAATGGAATTTTTGGCTAATACTTAAAACATATAATTCCAGTCATTGAAAGTGTATTTAAAATTCCACGAATCAATGCTAACTTTTTGCATTATTGTTCTTTGAAGAACGAATTAAGTACAATGACGCTCTTAACGATAACTCGAAAAATTAGAACGAAGTTCTGTGAGATATGAAATCTCAATATTCCCATCTGCGTAACAAGCGCCTTTTGCAATTAAACCAAAAAATTCATTTTATTATACGAGCCTATCACGCAATTTTTTTCGTTTTAATAATTTAAAATTAAACCTACCAGCTACCAGTCTAAATAAAAAAGACAAAATTTCGATTCTGTGAACAATAATCATTCAAAATCAAAATTATACACAAAAATGCGCGCCAACAATGCGAATTGAATGATTAAAGTGTGCGCATTCCAAACGTTTCAGATGTATGCATTGCACAGTGCTTTTTACGGCAATAAGATAGCCGTGCCTTTTTGCCCACAAATGTTCTGAGTGATATTTTGACCAAAATGTCCGATCAATCTTCACCAAACTTTAGAGAATGAAAGTTCCCCACGACTTTTAACGATATTCCCAAAAAACAAATCAAAAAGTTAATATTTACTATGAAAACGAACTCTCTCAAAAGGGCATTTGGGGTGCTATATAGCACCCCAAATGCCCTTTTGAGAGAGTCCGTACGGGAACAAAAACAAAACTTTTTGAACTTTTTTTGGGGAGTACCGCTAAAAGTCGTGTGGAACTTTCATTCTCTAAAGTTTGGTGAAGATTAATCGGATATTTTGGTCAAAATATCACTGAGAACATTTGTGGGCAAAAAGGCACGGCTATCTTATTGCCGTAGAAAGCACTGTGCAATGCATACATCTGAAACGTTTGGAGTGCGCACACTTTAATCATTCAATTCGCATTGTTGGCGCACATTTTTGTGTATAATTTTGATTTTGAATGATTATTGTCCACAGAATCGAAATTTTGTCTTTTTTATTTAGACTGGTAGCTGGAAAGGTTTAATTTTAAATTATTAAAACGAAAAAAATTGCGTGATAGGCTCGTATAATAAAATGAATTTTTTGGTTTAATTGCAAAAGGCGCTTGTTACGCAGATGGGAATATTGAGATTTCATATCTCACAGAACTTCGTTCTAATTTTTCGATTTATCGTTAAGAGCGTCATTGTACTTAATTCGTTCTTCAAAGAACAATAATGCAAAAAGTTAGCATTGATTCGTGGAATTTTAAATACTCTTTCAATGACTGGAATTATATGTTTTAAGTATTAGCCAAAAATTCCATTTATCTGTGAGGCCTATCTATGAGCAAATTCCCGCAGCTTCCAGAAAATACCGAAAAATGTGGGTAACAAAAAGGTTCACTGTGATTGAAAATGTATGAAATGCTATGAAAAACGTTAAATGTGGGTGACAAAAAATCGTTGAGGGCACGATAACTTGAGTAATTCTCAACCAATTTGGATGATTCTTTTTTTAAATACGTGGAATTAAAATCCCGAGGCTAAGTTCGAAGATGGGCTATGTAGGGCTAAGGATCTGGAAACTATCCGAGAAAAACGGGATCTTATACTGTTGATCATAGCCTCAATTAAAAAAGATTACTTTGATGAAATTTGATTTTGTTTGGTAGTGTGGGTAAATCATATAAGTTTGTTTTCGACGTGCATGGAACTAGTAGGAAGAATAATTTCATCATTCGATGCCCATCTTCTAACGTGTAAACATCTGTTGCTAACAACTTGATAGTTGACTATCAAATTTGATAGTTGACTAACAACTTGATAGTTGACTAACAACTTGATAGTTGACTATCAAATTTGATAGTTGACTAACAACTTGACAGTTGACTATCAAATTTGATAGTTGACTATCAAATTTGATAGTCAACTATCAAGTTGTTAGTCAACTATCAAGTTGTTACTCAACTATCAAGTTGTTAGTCAACTATCAAGTTGTTAGTCAACTATCAAATTTGATAGTTGACTAACAACTTGACAGTTGACTATCAAATTTGATAGTTGACTATCAAATTTGATAGTTGACTATCAAATTTGATAGTTGACTATCAAATTTGATAGTTGACTATCAAATTTGATAGTTGACTATCAAGTTGTTTGTCATTTATCAAGTAGGTAGTTTTTTACTCCCTTTACAAGCACATCTTACGCCAGCAAAATGCCTGTTATCAAATTAGCACACTTTGATTAAAAAGTGCAAGAAATTTTAATAAAAAAGTTAAATTTTTACAGGCAATATAAGATGAATTATCTCAACTAATTTTTGAAGTTTTTTTTTTTAAATACATGGAATTAAATGAATCAAAGAGAATATTGTAAAAATTTTACGAGTGTGAAGTTTGCGGCCAGAGCGAAGCGAGGGCCGTAATTCACACGAGTCGTAACATTTTATTCACGATTGAAGGTTTTGTGAATGGGAAATCGAGTGATTATTTTTTCTCGGTCTACAAATAAATTTCTCCTTTTACAAATATTTTTAATCCCTTTACCATTTTAGAGTGGTACCAATTTACCGAAAATATTGGTAAACTGAGTTATTTTTAATGATGAAACAAAAACTAATTATGTAAATTTTTTACCTGGTCACCATGTGAAGGTATATTAAGTACCGGGGAACTTCCTTTTTTACGCAAAAGTGTTAGAGACGAATATCTATCGCACTTTTTTATTTTGTGAATTTTGTGCATCTACTCTGATGTACCAAAAATGCAATCAAACAGAATAATAGACAGCTCATACGAGTGGGAAGTTTACGGTCAGAGCGAAGCGAGGGTCGTAATCTACACGAGTCATATTTTATTTATGATTTGAGGTTGATTGAAAATCTTGAAAATTGAAAATTTTAAAGAAAATTGAGAGCTCAAAAAGTGGTCAAAAATAATTCCACCTTACCCTCGATAAGAGAAAACCAAGAAAAAAAAATGTGACAAATTTTACTGTCATTTGCGTGGTAAATATATTATGTAATAAATGTGACAAGTTTTCATGAATACGTCAAAGATACATTTAGAAAAGTGTCAGTCAAGGGACCTGACCCGCCCAATAGGTGGGACCTAGTAAATTTCAAGTTCTCCGTCAACCTATAAGTGAAACTCTTAATCACCCTATTGGCAACCTATAATTTAAGTAAAAATCGCAATGTCCCTATTTATAGATTAGATCTACTCGGTTTTCGAAACTGATGACAGCACAGCACAGTGGATTGCTTTGACGATTTTGTGTGCAAACTAATCATACCCAACCTCGCAAAATCGGAATGTTATTTAAATTCCTGCAAATGCAGCAACAAATTTTAGAGAATTTCCAGCGATTCAACGCTTTTATTTTCCTTGACTTCAAATATAAACATTTCACGGTTGCTAATAAATGTTTAGTTCAATTTTCCACTAGCATTTTCTATATTAACCGTTTTCCTAAAAAATATATTTCAAAACTTCCCCTCTTTGAGAAGTGTTTAGTTTGGACAAAAAGTTTGCGATCGTCCTGCCAGTGGTCAACCGAAAAGATCTATAGACTGTGTTTCGTAAAATCCCAAGCAGAAAATGAGCAAGGTTGAGATTTAACGCAAACTCTGAAACCGTAGTTGAGGACATTCCATCCAAAATCAATAAAATAAAATTTACTTTTTTAGTAAAGCTTTCACAACAGTTCTTTTATTAAGTGTAAGTTGTATTTAGCAAAAGAAAAAGCAAAAATTCTTCAAAATACACAATTTTTTTATATATTTTTGGTTTTCAATTTCGCACTTGATCTTCACTTGAAATGTCTCCGATATATTTGTGTGTCGTCGACGACGTCTTATTATCCATTTTACTTTTTTTTTATCTCTCTCAAATTTATTTATCAACTTTAATTTATCGAGATTAAAATTCTCTCTGCATCCGCGATATATATTTTTTAAAGTTTTTTTTAATATATATATAACTTTGTATATCTTTGAAAATTAATAACTTTTCATAAATTTATTTTATAAATATAAATTTTGTAGTGAGCTTATTTAAGGACCAGTGTTGTTTTTAGCTTATTGCAAATTGTATTTATATCATAATATCATTTTTTTCAATAATAAATTCATTTACGACGATTTATTAATTAAATTTTTGTTGATTTTTTTAATTTTTTTTTTATAGTTTGGATGCAGGTTAAATTTAATTTTTTTTTTCAATTTTTAATTTAATTATGGAATGCTTACTATTTTTATGAGAAACAAAAATATTTTTTTTTCCTTTTCTTTCTTATTACATTTTCAAAATGGATGCTAATTTAAATATTTTTTCTTTGTTGTTAGCTCTATTAATTAGATTTAAATGTTTTCTTATAGCAAATCAAATTTATTTAGAATATAATCGCTTTATTTCGTGACTTTATTTATATATAAAACTTAAAATTGCAATTATACACAAGCGTGATACGATGACTGTTCATTGCACTTTAAATAAATAACAAAAGATTCACCTTTTACATCAGGCTATGCCATCTAGTTGATCGACACGACAGATAATATAAACGATTCGGTCATGTTTACAAGGTATGTCTGACAAAATTATTGTTAAAACTAATGAATTAAAAGATTTTGTAACAGATGATTGGATAGATCAAAAGAATATTTATACCAGTAATTATGCTTGCCCAAATAGCTATGTGGATGTTTCTTGACGAGTTCCGAATAGATTTTAGGATAAAGGGTCCACAAAAAATATTTTATATGAAAATGGACTCACCGAAGGTATCCTATGGAGCGATCGGCACATAATCTCCTAATATTTTCTCTGGTTGATTATATACACAATCTCCTCACGAAATGTCAAATAATTGAATGTAGAGTGAAACTAGCGCAACTAGCTGATAAAACATTAAAATGTCAAACACATTTTAGTGGATTTGGTGGAGAAAATTATTCAAATGTGATTCACATAAGATAAATCATTTTAGTGTGTTTGATAGAAAATAGAAGGAAGACTAGAAGATCGACCAGCAGAATTAGTTGTCTGGATTGTTTAACACTGTTCAATAAAGAAGAAATGAGATAATTGATATCGCAAATACACCAGTCTCAGGTGCCAGACCACAAGAACAGATAGGATCGATGGACCATTAACTATTATGTCGAGATGATCGTTAAGCTTGCTCACACCAACTGCTCGTCTTATTTCCAATCTCGTGCGTATAAGAATTTCGACGAGCTTGGTATAACTTTCTCCTTTATATGCGATAAATAAGAAATGTATTAGAGCAAAATAGAAAAAATAACGTGTCAAATTGCATGCAAGCTTTAGAGAGCTTTCGAAAGCTTTTGGATTCCATTGGAAAAATGGATCATTTCAGCGGAACACAAAAAGTGGCTTAAAGCCCTCAAAAGCTTTTCAAAAGCAAAGACACAAACGCGGTGAGTTTTTGTTTTTGTTTTAACACAACAGAAATAATTATCGTTGAAGGACTTGTGTGATACCACTGAATGTTTGTTCTTGTCACATTTTAAACTAGAAACAAAAAATTCTGACCAAAAATGTTCTTAATTTTCCTAATAAAGAAATTCGTTATTGTGCCAATTCAATGAAAAAATGTTGGTTTCCGAAATAATAACAAATTTTTGTTGAATATCTATTGACTCTGGAACAGCTATATTTTGTAAGGGTCTCCCCTTATTGTTAGTGCCCTACCGCAAACAGATTTTAACATTTTTTATAATTTTTTTTTTTTTCATTTTTCTTAATCGAAGTTTGTCATATTTTTTTTCTTGCTAATTTAATTAATGCAGTTTTGTTTCCGGTGAATCAAATCTTTAAAGCTATTATCATCGATAATTTAATCGTTTTATTAGTTAATTATTTTGTCATAAATTTTAAATCGTTTTTATCTTTCCATTTTAACTTTTAACGAACTTGATTTAACAATAAACTTTTTTTTTCTTCTTGTAACTTAAGCTAAACTAAATACATTTACGCGAACAAACTTCAGGTTTAAGAGTTTGAAACAGTTTCATCAACCTATACAGTACTAAAATATAGATGCAAAGTCTACCTACAGCATCATTTTGTTTCAATGTAATTATATTTGTTTTTTTATTTAATCTTTTTTTAAGTAATGAAAAACTGATAAAACACTCAAATTAAAATGTGTACGTTTTACATTATAGATTACATGAGCTACAACATCAAATTTAAATCACAGATGATCGCCTTTATTTTTAAGTAAAATTTTTAGGTTTCTTATTTGATTAAAAACCAATGCAAATACATTTTATAATGGCCTGGACACACTTATCCGTGCAATAAAATATATCTTTTATTAGTCAAATAACTAACTTAAAACTTCAGAAACGTTTACGTTCTCTTCTTGCACGCATCGCCTATGAAGAAATGGCATAATTACCAAGAATCTTTTAGTCTATAGACCAGAAATCCTTCCGATTTTTTGAGTGGCTGTACATTAGGCAAGCGCTATATCAGACGGGAAATATTCTTCAGGTCAAACGTCAAAAAGATCGGAAATAAAAACACCGTTAACAACTCAAAGAGATAATTCAATGCACGGGTTAGTGTATACCGGCCTTCAATTTAAAATAAATTCATAAGACCGAAACAGCAAAAGAAAAAGGTTCTTTTGATTTTCGAAGTTTTTAAATATTTCAGTTTTCGGAGTTAAACTAGCGTTCAGTTTAGTACGTGATTTTTCATTTAAATTCTTAACCAAGTCAATCTCAAATTAGTATTGTTATGGACAATGGTTCCAAGTCTACATAAATGTGCTCGAAGTTACAATAAGTGAAATGCAGATGATTTTTTTTTCTTTACATAGATGAATCATACCACACTCTCCACCACATCGGTACTGCTCGTTCAACAACATTTTTTACAAGCTTTTGCATCGTAGGAAAAAAGCTTTTGTCATATTGACCACCACATTTTAAGGAAGAAAGATGATTCGAGACGACTAAGAACAACTCTAAGAATTTTCAATCTAGTAGAAATCTTCGCAATGCTTAGTTGGTCATTGATTGGTGATGCTGTATTTAGGAAGATTTTCTGTTCAAATTGTCCGTTGAAAAGTGGCACTACCTTATCTTTGTGGAGTATGAATTTTTTACAAAAATATTCGAACAAAACAGCACGTTTAGCAGTCTCTGAATTTCATAGAGTATAACGGTTGTTCCCAGCAGGTAGTGTCGGTAAAATGAAGCGACTAAATGAGAAACACGTGTTACACCAATGATCGGGTCGTGACACATTTCTCTTGGTACATTTAGTAAAATTAGTCTCAGATATGAGTGCGACGCAACATTTTTTTAAATCGACAGGCCGAATGACGTTGTAGAGCTTTTGCATTTTCTGTCATAAAAAAATTGTACGAGCCAAGCTTTATAGATTTTAATTTTGTATAAAGCCAATCAGTGACACGATTTAAAGGTTTTTTTTTTTGAGTATTAACCAGTGGTTTGCTAAAAACTCTTAAGCTCTACAAGTCGAACCACAAACCGAAATCAAAAGAAAAAAAATTGTTCGGCCAAATTAATCCAATAAGTGCTTCTCCCCTCAGTCCTGCCGTGTTAAGCAAAAAAAAGGACTTGTTTTTCTTTGCTTTTGAAAAGCTTTCGTTTAAGCTTCTTTTGTGTTCCACTTTTAGAATTGAATCCGAAAAAACCTCAAAGCTTTTTCTAAACACGCATACAATGTGGTACGCAATTTTGGCCTAACATGGAAGGGTAGTGAAGAAAGCTGAAGAATAAAATGCATCATGAGTGTAAATGTAAATGTTGTTCCGATAAAAGTGTGTTTATCCATCCATGATCCATCGATTATACGAATTTTCCGAGAAAATTGACTTTGTTATAGATATTACATTTATAGTCGATATTTTGATAAAAATAATGTGATTCTGTTTAATAAAATGTTTTTTTTTTGTTTAGTTTCTTTTGATTTTAATATGAGCAAATAATTGAATTAATTCGTAATTTAATGGCTTGGTGCATATTGTTACTAAAGTTACGTTTTGGTATATAAATGCTTTTTCACTGTTAAATTATTTATGTTTTATCTTTCACGCACTATCTTAAACTTTATTTATCGAAATATAAAAAATAAAAATCATGGCCACATTGCTCAAATTGGATATATGTACGTTTTTAACAGAGTTTTCTGTTTTTTTTTTGTCTTCAAATTATTTAATTTAATGATTTATTTAGGTACTATTTTAGATATTTTATCAATTTTAAAATTGAAATACGGAAAACACTTTCGTTCGTATTGCAATTTTAAAATTTAATAATTTTTTGAATCACAAAAGAATTTATAAAAAATTGCTTGTTTGTTTTACTTTGTTTTTGTAATGCTAACTAATTAAATTTATTTTCTCTGGCTTACCTAATTTATATATTGATTTCATTTTATGTATCAACTGTACAGTGTGTATGTGTGGATTTTAGGTTTTCTTTTCAAATTTCGGTCTCTTTTGCTCTCACTTAATTTTATTTTCAATTTTCCATTTAATTTAGACGGCAGCAATTGGACCAGGTGGTGTTGATATACTGGTTGTCATTGTTTTACTCAGATTTCTACAACAAATAGTAAGATTATTGATAAAAGAAAAATGTTACGAATGGACTATTCTAGGGTCAGACGCCGCAAATAAGAATATTCAAGCAAACGTCGTCTTTTTATAGCAAAATACATAGTAAAACAAATGAAGTAAGAGATTTCATTTCAATTTGTCGAAAATAATTCTACCAAATCAAGTACTAGATTCGATAACTAACCATTAATACTAATGTAGCTACTACTGTGTGAAAAAGTGATCTTCAACTATTGGTTTGGTCCAAGGTAGATATAACCGAATCAGATGAGCAGTGGCACGAAAGATCGCTATAAACGCTATCTCTCCCTTTTATTTAAAATCACAAAATTGCTTACAAACCTGGGCCATCTGTTTTGTGATAGGCACAACATTTTGTGAAACATAAGTAAATCAAAGTCAACCATTTAAAAAAAAAAGTTGCCATTAGCATCGAGCTATTGTGCTAGGCCTCACCTCAGCCCATATATTTACCTTGGTTTGATCTAAGTCGTTGAAGCGCAGATATTTCATTCGAGAAATTGAGTTCTCAAATATTCTCGGCGCACTCCACGTTCGGGCCAATTCTACGAGGAACAGATTTACACACAAACATTATGGTAAGCCATTTTGACTTTTCGTTAACATCACAGTACCTAACATTTTGATGACTTTGTTCCTGTAACCTATTTGAAAGAGTCCGTAAATCTTAGTTCTAGGGGAATGTTAGAGCGGTGGGTAGTTTCTTTATTCAACCTGTGTTCCAGTCAAACATTGTTTCACATACTTTAAGCTATGATTCTTTCGTGCAAAGCTGTCAAGTTATTTGCACCAATTTTGAAAGTCCTCTTGTGCGAGAGTGGATTAGCAGAACAATAGGTTTGAGTCCAAGCGGAATCGACACTATTAAACTTGTTAGCAGCACTGATAAAATACAAAATCTATCTACATTGTAGATTCTAAAACCCTACGTTAAAAACTTTTCCCTGTAATAAATTTTACAATTCATAGGCTATTCACAGACGTCATGGCGTCTGTACTGTATATGACTTTCCTTTGAATAGTTCTACAAAATCCTTATAAAACATCTAGCGACTTGAGACGAATCGACACAACGCTAAATTGTAGCCTAAATTTGTGCGAAAAAAAATTATATATTTTCGATGCTGACTGCATATCCGCGTCCTTTCTGGAAAAAGTGGAACCATCGTTTTGTGTCCAGAAGTGTTGGCACTCTGATAAACACACAAACACTGATAAACACACTACGAGAAAACTCGGAATTTGTGCCCACTATTGCATTTTCACATAGTAAGTTATACCACCACGACAATTCATTATCTTTACTCGAAGCCAACACATTTTGATACGATGGTTCAACCTTTTGTAGGAAGGACCGGGATACAAAGCTATCATCGAAATATATCATTTTTGCACACGCTGTGTTGATTCGTCTTAAACATAATAATAAAACTGGAAATCTTACCCTTGAAGCGAAATCGAATTCGATAACAGACCACCATCCAAACTATCCCTGGACATTTCATCAGCCATTTTGACCTTCAACTGGTGTCCAAATGATGCTAGATCCGAATTCGGTGTTAACGGTCCCGAACCAATCGGCCCATTCGGAGATATCACTTCGTCCGTTTCATTTTCCAGATTTTCGCCGTCAATTTCTTCGGCATTTTTGTCGAGCGGTGCCTTCTCTTCGTCTTCGTTATAGATTTTAAAGTAGGCAAAGGTCAAGTATATGATGGAAATGATAAATGATGGTATTGGAATGGCCATTGCAAGGACCAGATTGAGCGAATTTTGCCACATATCCAGGTCACTTATCACAAGACCGGGATCAACTTTCGAATAATAGCACGAGAAATTCGAACCAATTTCCTTGTATTTCTTCGCCCATATGCTGCAATTTAGCATGGGCGGATAACCACAACCTTTGACGTTCGGAAATAGCCTTGCGCCGGTAAAGAACCATGAATCATTCCCAGTCAACGTCGGGTCTGATTCTTCGGAATAATCCATAAACTTAACGCCTTCAATTGATTTTTCCGAATCCCTTTCAGGAATCAAGTTGTCCGAATATTCATAATCGGGTATGATTCCTCGTTCAACCCGAACTTTGTCTCTTGGCTCCATAGCACTAATTTCATCTATAATGTTACTATCTACAGTTTCGTTGCTAGAATTCGACGGTTTAAACACTTTGTAATTCACGCGGATCTGTGTGCATTCGTACACTTCCTTTGTGCATCCTTCTCTACAACTGGTCCAGGAGCAATTTGAAGCTCCTTTGAAATGTTCGGTTTCAACAGTCACACAGAAAGCAGCATTTGTGTCAAATTGCATGAAAATTGTGGTGAAGGCAGGATCAATTACAAATGGTACCAGGAATAAAAATGCAAATAAGCTAAAGGTTCCAAGCAGAACGAAAAACGCTGTGGTATAGAATAAGGCTTTTTGTTTTAATGTTCGAAGCTGTTCCGGCTCATCAGCCATTTTATGCTTAAGTTCAGGTTGATAATGCGCCGCTTAATCGCTCTACGTTTTTTCGAACAGCGTTGAATCTTATGGCTGGTAGAAATCTGTTTCATCGGCTATTGGAACACGCTGCATAGTCTAGCATGGTTTCCGAAGACTTTCTTTCACCGTTGATTCTCCTAAAAAAAGACGATACAAAACAGTTAGAACGGAACATTTATGACGCTAATGCAGAGTTCTAAAAAAGATATCGTATGCAGGACCGCATTGCCTTCTTAAAGCCGCTTTTATTTAAAAAAAAATAATGGAAAACCCATCCCTCAAACAAATAATTGTAAAGACATTTGGGCATATCCAAGTCGGGCCTGACCATATGCATCACTTTAATCAGGCCACCTTCTATTGGAATAACTAAAATAAACCGTTCTTCCCTTAACGTTCTCTTGTTCTTTAACAGTGTATCCCACGAGGCTAGTAAGATTGTTAAAAACCACTTTCCAGTGTAGAAGGTTTAAGTTGGAGATGGGGGAAAAACTTAACCACTTTAGGGACACATTTTTGAATCAATAAATTCTTCGTCACAAACTTCTGAGTTTATAAGTGAGGTTCACCAATCAACATACTTTGCAATGATGAAAAATTCATTCAGTAGGACAGCTATCATCGATGGATTATTGGATTTAAGTGTATACGTTACACATGGACATAATAATATTGATGTTGATATTGAATAAGGAGGGCACTTCAAACTTTAATCTGTTGTTTCCGTCCGCCTTTATTTTCCTATTTGGAATTTTGAAATTACTATGGCTAACTTTAACCTTTTCCCTATGAAACAATAGTAGAATTGATGGTAAAAATAAAAAATATTTTTTTAAAAATAAGTTATGACCTTACGCCACAACAACATTTGAGTCCTCACTATATACTTATTGTGTTCAAGTAATTATAACTCCACAGTCATAGAAACTAAACGATTTGATATTTTCATTATTTTTTACACGGACGTGGCCTCATAATGAAAGCTTTTATATTTATAGAATAATAAAGTTTTCTAATTTCATTTAAGTGTTCCCAAAGCAGAAGAAATTAAAAATGATTTTTTTTAGTGGGTGCACGTTAATTGCCCTTCGCTCGATTAAGTGGATTTCGATAGAAATTATTTCAATTCTCTGTAGAACAATCAATACTACTAAATTATTGTCTTCAGTTGTTATTTGCTGATAACGTTTTACAACAATCCTTTTTGAAAAATGTTAAACCACAATCCTGACCACAAATTGGTTAGCTTTCAATAAAAATAGAATTGTTTGCAATAGCCTTGAGCCAAAAGTGAACGTTCGGAACTGCACAAAATGTTGGCTACCATTGTTCTTAGATATTAAAAAAATGGGGGAAAGTAATTACATCAGAACAATTTACTGTCCATCAGTTGGGAATAATGACAGAATAGTGTAATGACTCACTTAGTAATGAGAGTCAATTAATAGTCATCAGTAATATCGAATAGATAACGCGATGTGGAGAAGGTACAATTAAAAACAAAGTGATAAGCCTTAGACTCCTGGACAAATATCTTCTCTAAAAGATTAAATTCGTTAAACGATGGTGATGGCAAAAATTAAATGTTAATGTACCTACTATGACTGCTTTCTTATAACAGCAGAAGGGAAGTCAATAAAGCTTAAGATTTTGTGTTAATTACACCTATACTTCGATCAATAGATAATAATGAAAATGTATGTGCCATCTGTGAAAGGGTAATCCTATCTGAAATTGTAGGCTAGGCAAATCATGTGGGGTCGGATTTTTTCTTCTTATCCTAAAACTTAAAGAAAAATAAAATATTTTTTGAAGATAAAAAAAGAGAAAAAGTTTGGGTTCGCTGCTCGGAAATATGTCGAATTTTTCGTATTCGTACATTTGTGAAAATTTTCCAAATCCTTCCGGTAAGTGGCTAAAGTACAAAATATGATTCTAATATGCTAGTAAACACTTGATACAGTGCCGCACTGGCCATACTAGGAAGTCTGGAGATACCCGAGGAACATGTGACACAATTGAATCAGTTGGTTTTGTTTCAAATTTTATAGGCCCTAAACGAAATTTCCCGAAGCGTAAGGTGCCAGTAACTGCAGCCCTGATTTAAAATTGTCACATACGTCAGAAAAATTGAAATAGACGCGAAGAAAAGTGGAATTATAGAGAATTTTTGTGTTAGTATACTTCAATCAAAATTGAAGCTCAACGAAAGTCGTGCCGCGGTAGGTTCATGGTGTCATGGATAGTAGAGGTCACTACCTACCCAACGCCACCCATATCTTCGAAGTCTATCGTTGTAACTTTTTGAAAACACTCTGCAAAAGTTGGAATTTTTTTCCCCTAAAATAGCTACTGCACCACATACACGAAAAATTTCGAAACGTTTTAAAGGTCAGCTTATGCGGCGTCAACACCTCTACCAATGACCATAATTTCAGATAAATGCGTTACGTATTCTTGGTGATATGCAACAAAAACAATTTTGGTCACCCTCGCGCAGTACATTTTTTCATGATTTCTGGCGTGAAAACATAATTATTTCGAGGATTTTTTTTTGTTGCAAATGACTCAGAAGGATCACCTGAATCGATTACTGTGTACCCGCCGAAAATCGCTGATGGCTTGTTTTCATGTTTCATACAACTTGGTTGAAGTTTTGGCGAATTGACTCTTAAGCTTTAAATGTTAGATTATACAATTTGGATGATCTCGTAATCAAGAAGCATAATTGAGGGATATTCATGCACCGAAAAATTATTGTTTGGGAAATGTCTTTTTGTGACATTAGTGCATAAATCTTCTCAATTAGTGTGCTTAGTCACTGATTCCGGAATCTGGAAAACCAACAGGCATACGATATGAGTTGGAAAACGATTGCAATTAGCAAACAAATAGAATTTGGAATAGAAAGCGATTGGAATTTTATGTACAATCAGCGTGTTAGCCCTGTACATTGAAATATTGGTTCTGAACGAGAAAATAATTTTTTTAGGGAAAGGCTGAAGATTAGGTACAATTGGGGGGAGTAAGATTTTAAGATTATTCAAATTGAGGAGGAGTGCTAGAATTGTAGAATTTGGAAAGAATAGTAAGTAGTGTGCTACTGTCATTAAGAGGTTCCAAGCCTACGCTGAAATTGTAGCCTACATTTCTGCGTTTCGAAATTTTTGATCGCTGATATTTTATTACGAGAGCCCTTTTTGAAAAATGTACGACCACATTTTCGAGTAAAAATATGTCAGCTTTGAATAAAAAATAAAATTGTCTGTGAAAGTTCCATGTGCTTTGAGAAAACTGTACCGATGCCCCAAATTTGCATCAAAGGTACACTTTTCTCAAAGCACATGGAACTTTCACAGACAATTTTATTTTTTATTCAAAGCTGACATATTTTTACTCGAAAATGTGGTCGTACATTTTTTAAAAAGGGCTCTTGTAAAAAGATATCAGCGATCAAAAATTTCGAAATGCAGAAATGTAGACTACAATTTCAGCGTAGGCTCGGAACCTCTTAATTTTAGTCAGTCAATCAAACTGTTCGGACGCTTTACAATAAATTCACTTGTTAAATTTGCAATCTTTGTGGCTCCCGGAATCTGGAAAGACAGTATTGAGAACTAGGTGCTTTTGAATAGGTCTAATAGCATATCAGCAAAGGTTAGTTTATGTAAATAATAAAAACTTTTAACAAGGTAAAAAAAATAGTTTATGTTTGTAAGAAAGTTCGTAGCATTTAAAAGGTTTTATTTAAAACGAAAGCTTGCATTTGGACAATTGCTGGTAACTGCTGTAAATACTGTAAATCTGTTGCTGTTTCTCATTGCAATTTAGTAGAGTTGCACACATTTCGTTTGAAATCTTTTGAAGCAAATATTGTCCTTCGAATCAGGGAGGTATGTTCTTCATTAAAAACTACATGCAAAACGCAAGTCTTTGATCTAGATATACAAACACACTTGGATAGTTTAATGTAGGCACACCTTCCCTTTATAAATTATTCAAAAGATGTTTTTCTTCAAAGAAACTGAGATGAACCAACAGAGAAAATTCAACGACACGAACTGGTACGAAAATTTCCCATGAGTGCCTCCGCTTGCATGCCGTCAAATGTTTTTTAGTTTATGCTTTTCTTTAAAATTATCTATTCTCGTCACATCATTTTCCTGCACTCTTGGTGGGTGGGTGTGTGTGAGTGTGTGTGTGACCGTACCACCAAAAGGGTCAACTTTATTGCCATTGTAAATTAATTTATTATACTCTCGTAAGCAGGATAAGCTAAACGTTAATCGATGAATGGCAACTAATGCACATCACACAATTTAATAAAATTATTCTCAATTGGCCACATAATGGGGTATATTATATCCTATCCTATGCATTATTATGCATGAAGTGGTCGTGTTTCATAATGAATGTTACGTACCATTTTCTCGAAACTGATGACATCCAACAAATTAGTGTTGAAAAATGATTATTCCATTGGCTCGGCAAGACAATAGAGATTGGAATATCGTCGATTCATGGCACTAACTTTCACATTTCATTAGTTCTGTAGCCAGGACGTTGTCAGTATTCAATGAAAAGAATTTAGTCACTCCTACTGATCGCATTCTACTTCCGTTTTTTGTGTTGGCTCTGTATTATATCACACACCGATTTATTTAACAAAATAATTAAAATCTCACTTCAGCCAGTTAGATATTCGATTTTATTAGTTTCCGTTTTGCAATCATCAAATAAAGAACGAAACAAGTTTCGAGAAAAAGAGCTTCCAATTTCCCAAGTCCATTGAAAGTTCCATTTTCTTCGACGACATGACTTTCGTATCACTTTGCTATATACAACACACAACACACTTCATAATAAATTTACGTCTCTCGATTCTTTTTATTGTCCGAATGTTATTAAAACGAAATTGTACCACCACTTCCACTCGATGCAACACAAAATGATTAATTCGTTGAACCTTTAAATGGGTACAAAGAATTTTCTTCGAAATTATTATTCTAATCGAAACTAAAGAAAATATAATGATTGCGGTAAAATTCCTTTCTATAACGTGTGTAAAACCGATTATGTAAAATATTCTGCTGTATAGTTTGTTATTTTTTTCTTCTTTCTCTTGTATTGCTCGTTGGGAGATATTTTGTGGTATGGAAATACAAAATTTTATATTAGTTTTGACGTCAAATTGGGCAGATTGACGAACCAGCCACTTGGTTATACTGAACTGTTTTGCTGCTCGGCTGTAATCGTGTTGGTGGTGGTTGAAACCAGGGTTTCAAGCATGATTTCATGGAATGAATGCATGAAACGGACGATAAATCAGTTGTATGCGAAGAGTTTCTTGTTCCTTTACGATTTTCGTTAACACTCAGAATACATGGTCATGCGTGCGCATAAAATTTTCGCTGGAAAATCGTAGCACAGAGATTTTGTGGAATCCAGGGCGGAATTTCGTAGTTTTGGGATTTTTTTAAATTTTGAATTTATGAGGTGTGAAGTGTAGATGGTAAATTTACATTTATTAACGCCAGCGATACTGAGAACAATTTCAAACCGTTATTACATAATTTCTGTGAAAAATTAAAAAATCTGGTTTTTCTCGTACCATTTTTTGCTGACTAGAAGGTCAATGAATCTGTAACCCGGTAAAACTTTACGTCGAGTCTATATTCATTTGAAAGCTCTTGAAATTTCTTTTAAAATGAGCTACGACACGGCTATATTGATTTCCAGTCACAGATTTAACAAAGCTTTAAATCCAGAAAAATTCTCAAAAACTCATGGTCGGGAGAACTTTTTGTGATTTTTCATCGGTGAGTCAATTTTTTTTATTTTAAAGTATGCCAAATTGAAGCCACGGTCTCTACAAGTAATTATCATATACACTTAGCAAATTTTTTTCCACACAGTCGTCAGAACCAAGGTAAATTATAGTGAGGAGGTAATGATATATATAACCGAATCAGATGTGCGGTGGCACATCCCTTCGTTGACAGCAAAAAATGGAATAGAAAGTCGGGTCATCTGTTGTGAGAAAGCGAAAATATTTTTGTGAAATACAAGTAAATCGTAGTCAACCATTTAAAAAAAGATGTCATTGGCATCGAACTTATGTGCTAGGCCGCGCGTCTGAATGGTATTACCTCATCGCTATATTTACCTTGGCCAGAACCAATCTCACTATAGCTTTGACATTAAAAAGTCGGTTTTTCGTGATCAGAGGACCATTCTGCATCGAACCCTACCCGCAGGCCTTAAAAAACAAAATACTTTCGTCAAAACGCTTCACCCTAATACACACTTGTAAAAGGTCTCACTATCCTCGAATCATACGTGCCCAGTTATAAAATGTGTGTTAGATGTGAGACATATTATAGGAGCAGAAAATCGGAGCCGTACCTAAATTCTTGTTGCTAACTTGTGCCTAAACCGGAATTTCTCGAATACTATGCGTTTTCAATCTCTGCTTCGCCTCGGGTTGACAATCTCACATCCTGAGCGCAATGACGTTAAATAGTATATTGTGTCGTACTTTAACGAGTTTTCTAGCACTTGTTCACTTGTCCTAAGTTTTCTATTCGATCGGAGCGAGTAAGGCAGGCACAGCACAAGACCAGATTTTATTAACGGTCATTTGGCCTCTTCTTTTTTATGGAACACAGTGGCATATACCAACATAAAAAAACTGAATTTATATGGGAATTTTTAGACTACTGTGTCGTGGAGTCCTCTTATTTATTGCTGTTCTCGGAGTGCGTTGTCAGTACCCGTTTTATTGACTGGCAACTACAATAGACCGAATTAATGTGGAAGAGTATGCCAATAATTGATGTTGCCATACTTTTCTACATTGCTACCAACATCACAATCTGTCATATTGTGGCGTTGTCAACAGCAAACTTTCCAATGTACTTTCTTCTTCGCTAAACTACTACCTTCTCAATACACTTCGTGTCACAGTCATTTCATGTTTGTGAAACTCGCGCCTGCTACATACCTGGCATTGGTGGTGCTACACAATATAACGTTCGGTTTCTAGTTCACCATATTATTGAAGTGAAAGCACACACCGACGAAAGTAAAAAGGATATATGTGCTATGTCGTGTTGTTAGTATACACGAAAAAAATGTTTGTGTGAAGTGTTTCCTTTATCACAGTTCGTACAAAGTAAGCAAAAATCTATCACGTGATAAATAAATTATTTTATAAAATTAAGTTCGATTAAAATCAACCTACAATATTATAACGTCAGGTAATTGAAATTTATAAAAAAAGGAATTCTAATAGAAAATCACTTTTTTTACCCTGGTTATGTGTAATATAATGCGGAGATTTTGTGTTCGGAAAGTGTCAGTAAGGCTGCGTCGACTCAGTACGAAATATCGGGATAGAACACAGAAAAAAAAACAATTGCAGTGAAACGGCAAAAAATTTGTATTTTGCAAAAGCTGTAACAAGAACAGAAACTAACAGAAGACTCACTACCGAATGATATATGTATCGTTTCAAATTCACTTTATTTTATTAATGACCTCCTAGATTCCCACCCACATTATTGAAAATCAATCGCTTTCACCATCCCATTGTTCCTCCACATCAAATGAAGTTTTTATTTTTAGTTCTCTCTACGTATATCAGTATTGTATAGCAATAACATTGATGACCTTTCAAATATGCTAGAGAAAAAAAAATTCACTTAAATATAACCATTCTGAAAAAGCTTAAATTAATAAAAGCGTCAGTCAGTCTGATGTACAAAAAGCAGTCAATATTGACGCCATAATAAAGTGACATAGTTACGGATCTATGAGTTGTAAGACCACATATATATGGGTAAACAT
This sequence comes from Bradysia coprophila, assembly GCF_014529535.1. Classification (NCBI taxonomy): domain Eukaryota; kingdom Metazoa; phylum Arthropoda; class Insecta; order Diptera; family Sciaridae; genus Bradysia; species Bradysia coprophila. The sequence goes on along the minus strand of NC_050735.1, from coordinate 3,598,527 downwards.
TCCGTGATGTACATAATGTATTAGAATAATGTATATGTTTTTTGTCCATTGCGTTTGTTTGACGATGTCATGAAAGGCCCTTATTTATAGACGGAACGCGGTGAAAATTCAGAAGTATATTAAACTTCTCTCAAATAACTTTTTTAAGAGGGAAGCGTGATGAATGATGATTTTTTTTTTAAATATTGTCGAAGGGCACGTGTAATGAAATATCCGAGAAATTATTATTATGGTTTACTAATGACTTCAATAGTAAATAATTAAGTCAATCAGAATGTATAAAATTGTATGGATTATTTAAGTACGAATATCTCGAGGGGCAAACCACTCAAAAGAGTTGCAAATGAGTTGCAAAGAGTTGCACGCGAAAAAAAAAAGAGTTGCACCGGAGTGGCACGCTCAAAATGAGTTGCAAAAGAGTTGCATTCGAGAATAAAAAAAGAGTTGCACGCGGAAGAAATAAATAATAAATGTTATTCAAACGATTACTTGAACCACAAATAGTGAACACTGTTCACTGAACTTTATTAAAGTGTTAAAAGAGCGATAAAAGAGAGAAAATAGAAAGTTATTCAACAAGTCTTGATATGTCAAAATTTGTATGTAAAAGTCCAGTTTACTAGGAATAAACCAGTTCATTTAAGTGAGCTCGATGAGGGCACACTATTTTCAACATTCTCTTTCACCACTGCAAAATTATTTGATCAAATCGCACTTCAAGAAAAAGTATTTCGAGTGACAGCTGTCAGCCTGCCAAATTTTTTTACAGTGCCAAAATTTATATGATACACTGTCGACTTTAAGTGCTCTATTGAGAGTATTGCTCATGCTCGAAGTGCCTTGAATATATGCCCGTTTTTGACAAAAATAGAACAATCAAGATGAGAAAAATTGAATTTGAGTGCCCGCCCATTGATTTTACATTCCACATCGTTGAAATCAATGGGATTTGCCGATAATTTACCGATAATCGTTGTAAATTTTACCCTAATAGGGTCCATTGAATATTTTTGTCGCTCCTTAGGAACATCGATGTCGGCATTTTACATAGGCATCTCTATTAGGAACGTTTAATGTTTTTCCATTTTTTTTGTTTTTAACAAATGTTGATTTTCTTTACATTTTTTGGATGAAAACAAGTTAAATACGAAGTTGCAAAAGAGTTGCACAGAAAAAGAGTTGCACGTGAAAAAAGAGAGTTGCAAATGAGTTGCAAATGAGTTGCAAATCGAGTGGTTTGCCCCTCGGAAAATCTTGATTTATGCAGTTCGTCTAGGGTTCTCAATAAGATTTTTCCTTTTAACTTTAATAAGTAAGTTAACTAATAAATGACAAAAATTAATAAAAATTGTAACTGAAGACAGAATCTGTCTGACGGATATAAATATGAAGCTATCCACCACCTGTCCTGTGAGTAACACAACTTTTAACCAAAATAGCTCGAAATTTGGTCCAATAGTAGATAAAATAAATTTCAATGAAGGTTGCGCTTGGAAGAAACCTTTCGCCTTTGAGCTATTTCCAAACGAAATTTCGTTCACCTCGGGACAGGTCATGGAATACTAAATTAAATACCATGTGAAAGCCTTTTGTGGCGAAATTTTTTGCATGAAATTTCTTTTTTTAATGCTTGCACTCAAATGCAGAATGCACCACTTAAAATGGATGTCAGTTGTTTAGGGACCTTGAAAAACTCTCCTTTTCTCTTTGCATTTCGCTTGAACACAAGTTTAAACTTCTATGATTATCATGGAAATGCCTTCGAAAAAAGAAACGGTCCCAAGGTCCACAGTCCTTTCAAGGATTCAAATGAATGGACGAAAGTTTCCTCACCAAATCACTCTGAAACCAGTGGTGTTTTCACACACTCGCATATTTTAGTTTTTTGTTTCAGTGCTGTTATCAATATTTAATCCTACATAACTCGTAAAATACCAGCTATGTAAAGTTAAAATTAAGCTCTATTTCCCCATTTAGCGGGTATATCAGCGTGATAAAATAGTCTCAACTTTGCAGACCGCACATTTCTCGAGTAACTTAAGATTTCATTTTGATTACAGCACTAAAAATGCGTTACGTAATTTATGAAAGAGGTGGAAACTTCGCGAGCCAATACTGGGACAGATGCTATTTGCTACTGGTGACCAATAGAAGGAAATAGCACGCCAGCCAATGGTAAAATTCGGGAACTTTGCTCGCGTGATATCTTCCTCGTTTCCTCTACAAGAAATGACGAGATAAAATGAGTAAACTGTACAAATCACTTGGACATGTACATCTTACAAAAATCTACAATAATTCGAACAAAATGTACCACAAATTGGTTCCTGTTTTCTAGACCTTAGGATGTGCATAAAATTTATTCGTATTACAATGATTACAATATATGCGCACTAGGACCCCATAATTCCTCTAGGTAGTCTTCCTCTATGTGCAGACCTATAGTAAATTTCGTATCTATAATAGGAGGAATTATGGAAAATGGAAGTGAGGGTTATTGGTACAGAGGGTTGGTTGAGGGATACTTTCATCCGATTGAATGCATTTTTTTTCATAACAGCATAGATGTGTCAGTATGCTTATTTAACCAACAAGACAAAGTTCGAGAGCATGAAATAATGTCCCATTTATCTCACTAGGGAGTAAAGTTTCGGTTGATTTCAAAAACTTTCGAATTTTATTTGATTCTTGTTATGTTGAGTTAGTTTAAACAATGACATTCGGTACGATAGGAAAAGTACTCTTGAATAAAAAATAAAGTCCCTCAAAAGAGATAAAGGTGACGCTAGTCTTTTAAAAATTAAACTTCCAAAACACTTGATATCAGCTTTGGTGACACATTCTGAAAACGTAATCAATTTTAAACGAGAAAATTTTAACAAGAAAATATGTCGACGAGAATTTTACCGATGATTATTACCATTTGTAACACAATTTTTGTTTGTAAAATCGTTTTGATTCGGTTTAATAAGGAAAAGTTGAAATGTTCACCTATATATAGGTTCCTTAGTCCTCCCGTTGGTTGTTCTTTTATTTTGTTAGGGATGGAGTACTAGCGTCACGAACTCCGATCATGATATTTTTTTTTCTGCAATGGTTTCAGAATTGGTTTTATGTTGAGTGCACTAAATATTTGATGCAAATTAAACATTGAATGTATTAAGGACAATCAACATCCTATAATTTCCATTGAAGCTAAACTTTACAAATGGTATCGTACATAGTGGGTGGGTGGTGTAAAGTGCAAAAAAAAAATGGAATTCATTCATGACATGCAAATGCATTCAAAAACAAGGTACTGCATTTCGAATCTCAACATAACATGTTGTCCAACATGTCAATACAATTTTTTTTTCGCTATACAGCAGACGACAAAACAGGAACGTGTACGTAATTACTGAATAGAAAATTACACATAGAGGAAATTCAAATTCTAGATTATAGTTCGCTATAAAGTAGAAAGTCGCATAAACATAATACATATAAAAGGAAAAATAGCAGAAAAGGAACTCCTATTCAATCTGTAAATTGTTGGCGTCAAACAGATTTATCAACATGAACCCATATTCTGTCAAAAATATCGATTCAATGCGCGCGCATCCAATCTCTGCAGTTGAAACTGAGGTATTGGTTATAAAGTTCGTTTCATTTGTGCCATGTAACTGAGCTTTCGAGTAAACTATTGGATTTTGCAATAAATTGGAATAGCAGAAAAACCACTTGAGTAATTGTTTAGCTGACAAAAGAGAATAAATATTTAACCCACGGACATTTGATCTGCAATAATTGTGATAAAACGTTTCCGACGAAAAGGTTGTTTCTTTATTTAATTATTTAAGTGAAGTGAATGTTTGTGATGGAACTATAATATTGGATTCACTTGAGACAATGATAAAATCCATTTCTACCACCAATTCGTAACCATAAATCAACCATTCAATTGAATTTAATTAATTAATTTGAATGAATCGAGGGTATGCTGCATCATGTCATGACTAGGTCAGTTACATAATCAATAATTTTTCGCACATTAAAACAACACACACAGGGGGAAAAGTGTGATTACATAAAAAAGTGAGAAACTTTATTGGACCATAACGATGTTCAGGTAGCTTTGATAAATATTGTGAGTGTGTATTCAAGTGAACAGTTAGTGCAAAACACGATATAATGGGGAAAAAGAAAATACCAGTCGAGGATCTGGTTGTACCGCCACAGGATCAACGTATTTGTGGAACGATATGCATATGTCAAATGACTTTAGTTTTGAGTTCGGTGGCATTGGTTTATTTAACTGGTAAGTTTGTATTGACTGATCGTCTGAAGGAACAATGAATTCCGTATCGAAGCTAAGAAATGATGTAACGGCTCAAAATCGTATTAAAACAACCAACCTCAAACCTCTGGCTTCTGTGGCTCTTCAAAAAATTTCGCATCAAGAAACCACCTACTTGCAGGTCGTGTTTACGTTAGGCATATAATAACCAAACCATACATCACAATGAAGAACCGATGTAAAATTTTCTATCTCTATGAGTGGTAACCAACCCACACATTTTCTTCGGAGCTATCTATTGATGCCTTTGCGCAAAAATAGGGAATTTGGAGCTGAAGTTATTTTAGCGGGCAAGATAAGAAAAGTAATAAGCTTTTCGATGGTGTTCAGAGCGTAGCGACGACGACAAATCACACGAGAAAATGGAACTTTCACTTTTCTGGTCGATGTAAACAAATAATTTTCCCAACAACGGAACCCAAGGTTTTTTTTCGTAAGACATTTTTCCGAATTTTCCTACATTTTCCTGAAAAATATTTTTTTGGAAAATTAGGACAAAATATGGAAAACCGTTACCTCAAAAATAATCCCTGACATGACGGCACTCTCACCTCCGTTGTGAAAATGAAATTAATAAAACATTAAAAGGACATGGAGGAATTGGTAGGCCGGAAAATTCAGGTCAATGCTAAATGAGACCTACATTTGGGGAGAGATATGCATGAACCGAAAATACGAGTCGTTAAATCGTTTCCAGTTTTTTGTTTGTTTTGAGCTAAGATCCCTAGTCAAAGTAAATTTTTCTCCAACAGTTGCCATTTACATGCCAGCTACCAGAGCATTTAAAAGCCAAATAAGCGAAGTTCCGGTAATGTGTACAACAACGCGCAGTGTGACTCGTGACAATTGTGAATGGGGATCGTGCGGAGAATGGTGTCTAAGTAAAACATCGGGTAGTTGCATCCAGATCTATGTGAATTTACGGAATAACGGCAGTAGTTTAACGTTTGCCAATTGTTCGAATTCGGCGAATAAGACTTGTTACGGTATTGACCAGGAAAATGCCAAAAAAGCCAGATGCATAGCGGATGAGTGTAAGAATCTAACTGGAACGTTTAACTGTACGACGGGAATGTGTATCAATATAACGGATGCATTCGAATGTGTGTTTCATAATACTGATCCACCAATGAAGTGTTCCGGTCGTAGAGGGAAAATAACGTGCATCGATATCGATGGACTGTTTTCGTGTAATCGTGGAACTTGTAGAAAAATCCGTACGCCATATAATTGTGATCGACGGTGCGTCGATATTCCAACAAGGAATAAAAATTTGGTGTTGCTAAGTGGTGATAAAGTGTATCTGTCGCAATGTCAAAGTGCATTCGATATAGAGACGAAAAAAGAGATTTGGAATGAGTCACAGGACAATGTTCTGATGGCTTCATGTTTTACTATTACCAATTCGTCAGGCTCCACTGATAGTTACGATAGTTTTGATGCATTCGATTGCATTAATGGATCTGTGTTGGATAAGGGCGAATTGACCGATTTAACTAATTTTACATACCTTAGCTATCTACATGTGGCTGTCGCACAACCGGTTAAAACCATCGCTCCGCTGGACATCGATTTAACCATAGCAAACGAATCACGATTGATGATAAACTTAGAAGGATGTGTAAATACTTTACGGGATGAGTGCAAAGAGTTTTTACGTGAATATGGCAAAGACGGCACCGATCACAATGCCCGTGCCAGATTTCCATGCTTTTTTTCGAACGATAATGTTAACATTGTTGTATCCCGATTCGATTTGGAGACAACTTACAAGCAATTTTTGATAGCATCAGTGGTCCCGTCTTGTTTGTTTGTTGTTTCGTGTACGTGCTTAGTATTGTGCCAGCGTACTGTGCATGTCGGAGACGATGCAAAAATGCGATTCAAAGGCTGTACGGGAGGTGCAGCCGTTCCTGGATCGAAGAGTAATCAAGACAATATGGGAGAGGCTGGAGGTGGTGATAATGTTATGGCGCTTTGAGATCCATCCCGTAATTATTGTCAAAATTTTATAATAGAAATTAGAAGATTAAGTTTAGATTTGACAGTGATCTGAAAAATTAATTGTTAAGGTTTCCTTTCACCCGACGTAAATAGATTTTGAAAGAAATCCCTGCGATTCCCGCTGCTGTGAAAATCAATTTTTGTGTTTTCATTTAAACAAAGGACAAACTTGACCGTAGCTAGAATACATTCTCCGATCAAACTCGTGCACTATTCTGATAATTTTCTAGGAATACCGGTAGTAACCAAAAATTTTCTTACAGACTGTCAGGCAGTCCAAAACAGTGACCGAGTTTCTACAAAATTATTAAAACATGGGCTTAAGGGAAGAAATGGTGTTGCGGGAAAACAAGTATTTCTTTCCTTACGTGCGTGCGTTTTATAAACTGTCCTGAGAACAGTTTCATTATCCAAAAAGTTGACGAGAGTCGCATCTGCCGGGTTTGATAAATTATGCTAACTACTGACTCGACGAAGTTCGCTTTCGGAGTTTTATACAAAAAAAAAGTATTTATGTTAGAACCAGACTGCCTACCAAAAGGTGCATAGGGCTAGTAGAATAAAGGTTCAATATACAGGGGCGCAAATATAGGAAATCGAAGAAAAATTCGATATGCGCACAGGGAATCACCTTATGGCCTGTTCGTATTTGGTGAATTATTTTGGAAGGAAAGTATGTCACGTCCAAGAATTTACAGAATTCGTTTTTCTCAAACAGAAATATTGGCGCCACCGTCTGCGTTAACATGAAATTTAACTTACATAGTGCCATACCCGTAGATTTACGTTCCAGCAATAATTTATCAAACATGGTCACGGTGGCGTTGAACAAAACTTAAATAGAGTCGCGACACCACCTCTGATTTTTTTTTCATGTTCTGGTTGAGGGACTCGAGTACTACACAAAACTGTATTCAGTTTCCGGATCTGTCCAGCCGTTTCGGAGAAACATTATTCACATCCATTCTTCATAAATAAGTGGTTTGAGTTATTTGGAGCATTCTTTACTATAATTACGTGCATCTGTAGTCGGTTAAAGCTGATTTCGCTACATGTTAGAGGAAATTTACCCCAAACATATGTGGAAATCAGTTTTAGCCGACTCCAGATGCACGTAATCATTGTAAAAAATGCTCCGCAAACCACTTATTTATGAAGAATGGATAACAATACCACTCATCCTAAAGGAACGGGCACTTGAAGATGGATGATAAATTGAAAATTTCGTCGTAGAGTGACCTTGCTGCAAACGAAATGTCGTAACAGATACTTGTTGTGAGGCTGGTATGGTAAGTTTGGTATCGTTGTAAAGCTAAGACTGCAGGCTGATCAGGCATTATTGTTTTGATACAAGAAGGGTCTCTGTGTATTACAGATGAGTTGAAGTTTCGTCGAGGATTGTGAAAATAAATTTTTTCAAATATTGTACAATTCAGACAAATTTTGTAAAATCCATTCTCGGCGTTCAATAGAGCATGGCATCCTCTACTGATATCGCTATTCAAAGAGTTTCAAACTCTCTTCATCTTGGACATATTACCATTTAAAAATGTCGAAATTTCGACTTTAGCTGGCTGTGGTTACGTGGCTGAAGGATCTGCGAACTGAATGTGGTTCCTGATAGTATTTGAGTCCTTCAATGAAGAAAAATCAGAGGTGGTATCGCGACTCTATTTAAGTTTTGTTCAACCCCACCGTGTGGTAAATTAGGTGTGACCGGTTTCGAAAAGCGACCAGCCTTACTGTTACCTTACTAGTCCACAACAGATGTTAAGCTTAAGGAATAGATGAAACCTAACCCTAACCATTTGTTTTCCTTTCCAGGCATTCCTCTGCTTCAAGAAGACAGTCCAGTACATCAGGCTGGAGTTTTCTCGCTTCAATAAAACACACGATTTATTGCTATAGATTTTGATGAAGATATTCTCTCAAAAATTTCAAAAACAATTCACAATTTTAAAATTTGCTTTTATATCAACCAAAGAACCCAACAATCATTCAACACACAAAGCGTTTTGCTCTTTATCTATAAATTAATCTTTTGCTCAATAATATCGAATTTCTCATGTGAATTAAATCTAATTCAAATCATCGTAATGAAATTCAATACGATTGGACAATATTTACGCACGACGTTTAAATATTATGCGTAAGATGGATAATATTTTTACTTTGAACTGATCCGGAATCGAATTGATTTGAAATTTCTTTGTTATTATGGTTTTTCTAATTTGTTATAAAATTTTTAAGTTTAATTAACAAAAAATAAATCCGAAAAGAAGAACAATTAAAACGACAAAAGAATTTTAAGTCGGAGGGATGCGTGACGATAACAACCACAATAAATTAATCACACAAATTCATATCTTAATAAATATTTAGAAGAAGAAAATATTTTGAAGGAAATTCGTACCTTTCGTCATTTTTATATAAAAAGTAAATTTAAACTAAAAAAAATAAAAATTAAAAAGAAAAGAAAATTATAATTCAAATTCGAGGTGATAATATTCAATAAAATGCAATTTAATAAATTGAATTCTTAAAAAGGAATTAAATATTCAAACGCTTACAACCACCAAAAACCAAATAAAATAAAAATAAATAAATTTTAGTCAAATAAACCGTAGCTGTTAAGGTAAATTAAAACAATAAAATAAAAACGTGAAACAAAAAGTTAAAGATAAACAATAACGCAACAAATTAGAACAAATTATTTAAGAGAATGACTGGTTCAGCCGATGGAAACACAATAACAGCCTCTATGTCAGGAGTGCCTAGTATAATGAATAGTTTAAATAGCCTAGCTAGTAGCAAATTAAGTGTACATAGTCGACCTAAGTCACCCGAAGCCGAAGAAGTGATAGCCGAATTGTTGGAAAAAGCCAAATTTTATACGTCTTTATGTCTAGGTAAGTGAACCTTCGCATTCAAAAAAAAAATCATAAATCACAAACTTCAAAAGTTTTAAACCCTCTCAACAATCTTCCATGTTACGCCATTTGCATCTTTGTTTCTCAACACATCTAGAGAGCTTAAAGAAGCTTAAACTTTTGTATTTCGCTAAAATATTCCACTTTTTCAATGGAATCAAAAGCAGCCTAACTGTCAAAAAAAAGGTTCTCTGCCGATCTGCTATGTTAAACCAAATCAACGTGTCACATTTGTGTCTTTGCTTGAAAAGAGCTTTCGAGAACTTTAAGCTTCTATTGCATTCCACTGATATATTTCAACTTTCCAGTGGTTATTTAAAAGACGTTCAACTAGCTATCCGAAGCACTCATACCATGTGATACGTTATTTTGGCTTAAAACGGCAGCGATTCCATGACTACTTTTTAGTTCCTCTTAATGAAAACGGACCTGCTCAAGAGTGTGTCTTCTGTACGAACACCAACAATTATTTCTTATTTTATGAGTTAGTCCTTTGAAAGTTGAAAGCTCAAGACATTCGTGAATTCTGTTTCGTTTATATCCAACACAAAATAATAGAATTCGGAGAGTTTTCGAGAACGGCGTGCATGGTTTTTAATTTACAAACTTGGAATATTTGCTGAAACCCAAAAAGAACCCAGGAATTAGAAAGCGTCGATTCTCAAACTATTTGAGCTTTTTTGGATTCCATCAAAACTTTTTAAGATTCCCAGTAAAAATAAGCTCACAGTTCTTAACTCATAAATGTGATGTGATAGCACCACGAGACAATTCTCATCACCTGTTGTAAGATGCATTTATGTACCGGTAAGGGTTCACTCTCACATGCAAGTGAGAAGTGAGAATCAAATAGGGAAATTAGAGATCCTTAATTGTGGAAAACATTTTTCTAGTAAGAGTGACCAAGAAACAGGTCATGCAAAATTAACTCTATCGCCTAAATCGAGATTTAATTTTGAATAAGTTCAATAGTGCAGAACCGCTATGTACAACGGAAGTCTAATGGTGTTAGCTTCAAATCATACTGACTTCTATATTGCCTGTACATCCCTGTTAGGCGACTGAGCTAATTTTGTCTGACCTGTTCCTCGCCTAACATCCCTAAAAAGCGAACATCTTCAAACGTTTTTCAGGCACTACTGCGATTCTTTCTGTCTTCGCATTTTTATTTCTCATCCCGTTTGTGGTGGATCCAGCTATATCAACAATAGTGGCTGACTATGATCAAGCACCAGTCACCTGTATGGTGGTAGATCATGTCTACGGTGAAGGACTGAAGAATTGTACTTGGTCGTCTTGTCGGGAGGGCTGTACAACCGCAGCAACACGGTACGTTTTATCAGTTTTTATTCAGATCAGGTTTTTTTCGGAAATTAATGTAATTTTGAAAATTCAGATGCCATCAGTTGCTAGTAAATTATTCGAAAATTCCGTGGGACGATTGGCAAAATAAGCCGAGACGCTTAGATTCAATCGAATGGGACGTAGCTGACACCCGTTTGTTGATCAATTCGGAAGGATGTGGTTATCCGCCTCGGGTTAACTGTACCGAGTTTGCTAAACAATATGGGTATTTGATGCAACATGAACTGTAGTGTGAATTACGCCTTTATTCACTTTTCGTTTTGCAGTTTCTCACACATTGGCGAACCGTTTCCGTGTTTTTACAGTCGAGCGTACCCGGAAATGGTAATAACACGCTATTCGTGGGAAGACAATCTAAAACATTTGATTCTGTCGCTAATCATTCCGAATGTTTTATTTGCAATATCGATTGGTGTGCTGAGCTATTGGTATTGTCCTTGCTGTGATAAAGCTTGCCGCAAGTCTAGAGTTTATGCGGAGAAATTTCCAACCAAAGAAGAGTAAGTAGTTTTCTTCATCCACTTTGCTTTTGTTAGAGAACGAAATAAAGAAAAATGGTTGAAGGCACGTAATAGACTTGATGAATGATCAAAACCAATAACGAAAGTTACCATCAGCACCATCATCTTGCATTCATCGAATAAATCGTTAATGATCTTCACTTTTATACATTGATCTTTTCAAGCTTTCCTTCCTGCACATACAAACATCACGACTATGTTTCTAGTCTTTATTTCTTATGACCTCGGGCATGCTAATTCATACCATTTGTGTGTCATAAATCATTAGTAATGTCAACCAGCTTTTTGTAAGTGTTTCCACGAAACTATTTTACAATAGTACAGCAGGTGGTTCATTGTATTACGCTCTGGCCATAAGTCAGAATTTCTTATAGCTGTCTATGGCTTCGAGATTGAATTGAATTGAGTTTGAAAGCGCTCAGGTAATGATAATGGGAAACATACTCTTCCTTATACCCATACAATGAATAAGTTGCCGTCACTATAAATTGGTGCAGACATTCAGGAGAGTTCAAAAATGAGGCTACAATTCACTATTAACTGACATAGGTCTTTTGCTGTTCAATTTTTCTTTAAATAAAACGAAATAGAGGATCATATCACAGGGCATCTAACAATAGTCAATGTCAGTGCAAAATACAATCTTAATCAAAACCAATATCCATTTATAGTCAATGAAAATTCATCCATGAAACTTTAAAATTTTCTGTCTTGATGATTCATTAATAGTAAATTACGTTCCTGCTGCCAACTCTTTTTTTTTGATGAGTTAGAAGACGAGTATTTAACCTTTCGTCGGTTAATCGGACATCGTATTCAACTTTCACCAGCAGACTATGTAGATTATGCAGATTATGTACCTTTACAAATTGTTCTTTCGGTTATCAGATTGAGTAAATTTTGCTCGGGATACATGCCACAACAGTGGAAGCGGACACTCAATTTATTAATAATTTAACAGCAAAGAATTTGATTTGCACGTCGTAATAGCTGTAATTCGAATAGTTTGTAGAGATGTACAAAGAAATGAAAGGGTACCAAACAAAGGACTTCTTCCCAAGTGTACAAACGTGGACAGAATGAATTTACATACCTCAGTACTGTTACGTTTATTTTTCCGAAGTTGTTTGGGAAAAATGTTGATCCTGAGTGGTGCTAAAAGGCTTTGTTAACCTCTCATTCTCATAAAAACGTGTTACCATGCGTTATAACTAATTAGTTAAACAACTGTTACAGTCTAGAAACTAAACTCTGTAGGGACCTAAAACTGTGAATGGAGATTGTGTGACAGTTCGTTAAAACTGAATTTTATTATTCAACAAGGATTCAACAAAATAGTTACTTTGATCTAAAATGCCAACTCTTTTCAAAAATGTTAGAACTTGTTAGTCAGGGCACTTACTTCTGTGGTTTACAGATGACATAGCCGACTGTAAATGGTTTCGAATCTGTTGTTGAAATACTCATTTTGTTTGGTACCTTTTGCCCCTAATCTGGTCCATTACAGACTTTTACAAAAATTGAACATTTTGTGTTTTAGAAAACTTCTTTGCCGGAGCGACGATGAAGATGACGAGTTGGACTTCTAAGATATTGTTAATGATGAATAGTTTCTATAATGACAGTATTGCAAAGCCTATTTTTTAGAAAAACAAATTTCCTACAAAATTCTAGAAGTTCTTACAATTTCGAGAAAGAATCATAAAACCCACAAAAATATTTCTGGCCAAGACATTCTTAAAGTCGATTTTTCACCATGAAGCCATGAGGGCGCATTTTTGTTCAAATGGAGAAAAATGTAGACCACAACCAGATCCACATTTTTCTCCATTTGACCAAAAATGAGCCATCACGGCTTCATGCTGAAAAATCGATTTTAAGAATGTCTAGGCCAGAAATATGTCAGTAAGTTTTATGATTCCTTGATTTTTAATGAAAACAATTTTAGAACAAAGATCTGCAAATTTTTAGAGAATGTTTTCAAATAAATCGGCCAATATTTTCTAAAAAAAAACTAGGCCTTGCCCTAATGTCTAATCGTTTTGACTGCATAATGTTACATTCCAAAATAAAATAATTTTAAAACGAAAACTTGCTTCAATTTTCAATAAAATGTTATGATTGCAGTCTTCAGTTTATGAATCAATCATTTGAAATAAATTTGTTTTAGTGACAGTGATTTTACAGTGAGTAACATTCCAAAACTAGCCACTGTTTGAAATTTTATTTATTGAATGTTTTTGAGATTCCCAGTGGTTAAAACGTCAAATGACCATTGTTTGTTCATTGGTGTTCGTAATCATACGGTTAAGCATGTGACAAGGATGTTTTAAATACTAGGAAATTTCCAAAATATCTAAAAACGAACATTTTATAAATTGTCTGGTCTTAGAATGTTAGTGACTGTACTACAAATTTTAAAACAAAATCTCTTCAGATATTATGGCTAAACAATGATAGTATTTCGGTCAGGACACAGTAACATAAAAATCAACTGTAAAAATATTTTAAATTAATTGTAAGGCTCAAATGTTGTGAAACATTTAAAATAAAGCAAAGCGAATTAATTTTTCAGTTTTTTTGTAATTTTGTTTAACGAGACAATTCAAAATTAAGTTGAAAATTTTGCTTCTTTTACATTTGAAAGCTTTCACTAGCAATCATCGATATAATATAGTATATTATATCGATGCTCGAAATCTACAGTCCATCCATTTCAATAGTAACAAATTCTCTGTTGCGTACACACCTACACATTCTAGAGTCACAATTCCAATTGGCTTCATTCAACAGTTAATTCAATGGGTAGAGAAGTTGATTTATTTTTCAAAATTTACAAGCGAGTGAATATTTTAAAGAGAAAGAAACACCAAAACACCAAACATTGGAAGGAATGGGGAAGGGGATTTCATATTACAACAATTTTGACTCATTTAATGTGCCCCAACACAATTATCATTGCTTTTTTTTCTTTGAACATTTTTTTTTCTTCACCATATAATGCAACTATAACACGTAAATCAATGTAGAAGCTTCCGACGCCAAATACGGGATCATACATAAAATACGTACCGCTTTTTCGGTGCTCTCATCAAAATTAAATCTTAAATAACTCGAGAAATGCGCGCTATGGTAAGTTAAAACTATATTCTATCCCCCCCATTCAAGTGGTACATTGGGGGTAGGACAAAGTTTTCACTTCCTGTAGAGCGTATTTCTCGAATTATTTAAGATTTAATTTTAATGACAGCACTGATGATAGCGTTACGTAATTTATGAATGTTCCCCAACACACAAACATCGACACAAACATACAATCAGGCACTTGACAATGTAACAACGTTTTTAATCTTAATTTTGTTTAGGTTTTGCTTTGAAATTGTTGATACTACTAGTTTACTCCCTTTTCACACAGGTTCCGAATGGCGTTTTAAGCTCTGAACATTTTTAACCGCAAAAAAAATAGAAAAGGAAACAAAAAAAAGATTTATTAAAACTAAAATTGTTGCACAAAAATATTTATCTTCTCAAAAAATAATATTAAAGTCCGTAAAAAGGAGATTAGTCTGTCTCACAATTCTTATTAAAATATAAAAAAAATCCTGAGAATTTAAATTATTTGATTTGTACGTTCAATTTAGACTAGTTATGGGAATTGTTTCCATTTTGTTTTTAATAAATTCGTTTTTAATGTCGCATCGATTTTTTTTTACTTTGTTTAAACTGAAGAAGATACAATTTCATGAAGTGCAATGGCATTTTGGTATATCTTTTATCACTCGTGAAAGAAATGATTTAATACAACTTTGTGAGATAAAGAGTACATCAAAATACCATTAGATATTGTTGGAATTCTGCGACGAAATTGCATGAAACGTTGTATGAAACACGTTGCAGAACTGGATATGTTTATCACACGATGTGGTTGTCAAGCGAGCGAAGCAAAGGATCCTACTGACAAATATACCCTCATTTCGCAATTTTTTTTGCATAATAACAAAGCACCTAGCAGGGTAATAGAGATTTTTTGGTGTCAAATAGAGTAGTTTTTAGTACGAGTTGCCATTTACATTATATTAGACAGGAGTCGCCGTGAGATGCCGCATTGGAGGCAAATTTGAAAACGAAAAAGTGGTTACTGCGAAGAATTTTCATTTAACTTTTATTAAAGAATTTACATTCAGTCACGTAATTTAGTTATTTGTATGCAGACTGCTAACGTGATGTTAGATTATTTGTTAATATAATGTACATTACAGTGATCATATTTTCATTGAAAGAACGTTCGTGCCTATTTTTCAAATATATCTTGGGTCTTACCGCATTTTTAAGAGTGTAAAAATCTTATAAAATAAAAATGACATTTGACACTGCCAAAATTACATACTTTATTTTTTTCTATTACCCTGCTTGGTGCTTTGATAATAACTTTTAAAACGCTGAATTATCAACAACAGCTGTCTACAATCGCCCTTCTGTCACCAACATTGGAATTTAATACGGTACAGTAAAATATACCAGGCAGGAGCGGTTCATTTTAGAAATGTCACATTAGGTACCTAATACACTGCATTGAGCCCAGTAGAGAAAATTATCGAAAGTAAAAACTCCGAACTACAGTTGATGAAAAGTACCGTTAATGAGTTCCTGTTTTTGGACGTATTGATTGCAGGTGGATGCCTCTGGATGCCTTCAAGTATAAAAACAAAGAAGAGTCGAAAAAGAACTGATGGAAGCTCACTTTATCCTTGAGTTCTAGCGTTAGGAGCACTTTGGAGTACTTAGAGGACACTCAAGCATTGTCATATTGTGGGGATCATTCAGAGACACTTTGCTCTAGTAATTCATTCGGTTAAAATGATAAAAAAACATTCGAAAAGTTCAATTTAGAAAAAAATGTATGTGGGAAAGGGGGTGCATCATCACGGTATATCTCATGTTACTCTGATACGTACAAGCACCAGAAAAAAAATTTAGTTAGGAAAGTCCAATCATATCCTGTCGTCAAAAATCAAAAAAGTTCTGAATCGAGCAGGATGACATAAGAACCCGGACTATAAGGACCATACAAATAAGGAAAAGAGGACTATACAAATAAGGAAGATCGCTTCAGTAGTCGATGTTCTGTAGCCAATTCATTGTAATCGACCAATGGTACAAAACATTATTTTACCTGGAAGCCAGACTAACTCCATTGTAATCGACCAATGGTACAAAACATTATTTTACCTGGAAGCCAGACTAACTCCAGGGGTGGCGTTATCTAATATGCAGAACAATCACCAAAACAAACAGAGCACAATTACTCTTCCCTTTCCCATGGATCGCGTGAAGCGAAAGTGGAGATAAAATGCTTCACGCGATCCATGGGAAAGGGAAGAGTAATTGTGCTCTGTTTGTTTGTTTTGGTGATTGTTCTGCATATTAGATAACGCCACCCCTGGAGTTAGTCTGGCTTCCAGGTAAAATAAAGTTTTGTACCATTGGTCGATTACAATTAAGACACCAGATCAACGGCAGATACAATGCTGTAACCTCGGCCCAAATAAATTGCCAAATCTGAGGATTTTCTTGTTGGTTGTTAAAATCGTTTGTTGAATTGAAATTTACTGTTCATATTTTGCTGCGAATTTAATTATTTTGTGTAAAAAGTATTACAATTGCCATCAAATGTAAATATCGGATTTATGCGGATGGCAACATTTTATTAAATTTCAACGACTTCCAATTGTTCTGCTGAATCGTCAGGACACTTTGAATAGTCTCAATATTGTTCACTTTCGTGCCGGTTTGTCTTTTTGGCATTTTTAATGGATTTCCAAACAATCCGTTGATACTGGTTGATGTTGCATTGCATTCACCTTTCAAGAAAAGGATCACTTTTCCATTGGCCAAAGCTGAGAGCCAATGTGCTAAATAGCCGAATATTTCCGCTGAAATATTAGCTTCAAAAAGTTCATTGATTGCAGCAAAATCTGCAGAAACCAACACCAATTCTGGATTGAATTCATAAGCGATAGGCATGATGATTCGTTGAAATGCTGCCACATAATCGGAATCACCGACTGTTTCCTTTGGAAAAAGGTATGAAGCATGTGAAGTAAGAGTAGCAGAGGCTAAGATGTGACTAGCGGGAGGACTTACCTTGTTCATTGGAACATTAACACCATTGCCATTGTAGCAAGTGTCCTTGGCATCGCCAAGACTCAAGGACGTATACAAAATGTTTCCGTTCCCATCAGGCTGCGTGTCGATATTCTGTCGGTTGGTCTTACACAAGTCAACAACCAATACACTGAAAATTTGTGTTTGAAATTTCTATTGTTGATTTATTCGATAAAGGAGCTAACCGTGTCAGTCCGTGGACTTCAGTCGCATATTGCGATGCTAATGCAATATTATCTGCGACCGTACTTTCTCCGATCTCCATATGAATTCCATTCAAGTATTTTTCTTCGAGAACATTTTGCAACAGCTCCAAAGTTAATGGAGTTGTTAAAGGTTGATAACGTTTATCCGGTTGATATAAACTATCCGACAAATCATGTTCCAACAGAAATCGTTCGATATCTACGCTCCTTTCCGAACTGTTGGAAATTTAATTCTACGAAATTCAGACTGAAATAATCAAACGACCGACTCACACAACGATGCAGGTTCGGTTCAAAGGTTTATCGAGATTGGTGACACTCTTCAAGTGTTGAAGATGTTTGCTGATCTTTTCGTCAGTCTCCTTACTCCGAGTTTGATTAGAGAAAATCATGTGCGGATCGTAGTATTCGCAATTGTGCCAAGGATTCAGTGCTTTATCGTCGATGAATTTTTGAATAACTTCATGAATATTAGATTTGTCGCCGATTGGGGCCGAAAGACTATACTCTTTGTGAACTTGTAAGGATGACCAGTATGCTTTGTGCGATTGAATGCAGTTCAAGATGCTGTCTCGAACACTAAAATAGAGTACATCGATCGTACGGACTACCAATAGTAGTTTTGACTTTTATCTCTACCTGTCGCTCGGTTCATCCAACATTTCTAGGAGTGGACACGGATCACCCAAAAATGTTTTCAATGTAATTGCTGCACTTTCAGCCAAAGATTCGAGATTATATCCACCTTCTAAGAAGGCAGCAATCCTACCGTTAGCAAGAGCAGCTAATGGTGATACTAAATGTGCATAACATGCGGGTGTTATTTCCATCTCACCCTTGAATAAATAATTTTGTTTGATGAATATAATCGTCATTCTTCTGAAACTGAGATCAACGTACTAATGCACATCCATAAGCAGCATCATATCCAGCTGATATTAGTACTAACTCAGGTTGAAACTGTGGAAGATTTTTTTACTTTTTAATATGACCTCGCATTAAATATTTTATGTCACGCACTTCCGTAGCTACTGGCAAAAGAATCTGTTGCCAAATAGCCAAATAATCTGAATTTGTCATTCCACTTTTATTCAATGCCACGTTGAAATTAAAACCGATACCTCTTCCCTCGCCCACATAATCAAAATCGGATTCGCGTAAACCTGGGAAAAATATCCCATAGTCGAATCGATGAATGGAAAAATATAAGACTCGAGGATCGTCATAGAATAATTGTTGAGTACCATTACCATGGTGGACATCAAAGTCAACGATCAGGATTCGGTTCACCTAGAAAAGAAGATAGAAGAAAAATGGAGAAATGGAGATTGTTGAAACAGACGGAATGGTTATTGATGGCATGCTGGGCAGCAATCGCAACGTTGTTGAAAAAGCAGAAGCCATCAAATCGTGATTCCATTGCATGATGACCTGGCGGACGAATAACAGCCATGCCATTCTGTACTTCACCTAAAAGTATTTTATCTACCAATTCGACGGCACAGCCGACTGCTAACATTGATAACTCAAACGTAGACTATGGAGTTAGACACATGAATTAATCGAATGTTACCACCTACAGTTACATGATTTGTATACCGGATGAATGAATATGTCATAATGAGTGCACATTTCTTCCAATTTCTCCTCGTCAGTTTCTCCATCAAACGCTTTCAATACGTCATAATGTTCACGAGTATGCTTAAGAAGAATTTCGTTCAGTGTAGCCGGCCGGGACGGTATTGAATGACAACGCTCAATAAGTTTTAATTCGTCGCATCTGACAACGCGTGATGTATAAATCAAACAAAAAATTTCAAGGATTACTTTGTTCCATACCGAGCTAGTATTCGTGTAAATCGTTCCGGGCATTCTGGATAACCACTATTCCAAAGGCAACGATGTTCGGTCATACGGAAGTCATAGATCAGACCGGTTTTTCCTCTCTTTAAATTCATCATTAATTGTTGGTAGAGCTTCTTTTTGTATATTAACAAGCGCACCGTATATTTTCACTTTAATTCGTCTACGACGAACTTAATCTAATTAATGGATTAAGATAAGACAAATATTTTCGGTTTGTTTTCGTGTGCGAGATAAAATTACACAGATAAAATGAGATACTTATTCAATTCACATAACATGCACGAATATTCTTATGGAACGGAACTGTTGAAGTATGCGAGCCCTTTTTATCAACTATCTCCCAGTTTTCTATATTTTCTTTAATATCAAAGTAGGGGTACACAAGACGTAGTTGGATACACTCTATATAACACTGATTCAATTTAAGTTTCTTGAAATTGAAATTTCACTTTTGACTTCTAAGACCTTCCAAACATTCAACTTTTGGACGACTTTTGAAATTGAATTAACAACATTCCATCCGTACCGTTCCCAATGTTGACTACGTACTGCAACGTATAGTAGATTATTTAACAATTGGTCACAAATAAATAATTTTGAAACAAAATTATTTGTGTATTGCATTATCAAATCGAGAGAATGAATGGGTGCATTGTTGTCGTATGTAGTTGTTGTATGGTTTCGTGAATACAACGTAATTATACATTACAACTACTAATATAATAGTCGAGTATCAAGTGCACCATTTGTTAATATTATCATCATCAATTAGTCGAGAAGCTCTGTGTGTCTCAGTAAAATATTAACATTGTTTTAGGAGAACAAGGTTGATACATTCAGCCTCTCAGCTGTCAGCTCGCAAGACTGCTGATAGTAATAATTGACTGATGGATTGATATGTAAATGAGAGAATTAAGGTAGGGCATTCCGACAATTTATTTTTGAACGACGTAAAACATTATTCTAAGCACAAAATTGATCTACGTATGTCTGTCTCCAAAATACACCGATTTTTTCTATAAAATTCGAAACGTATAACCAACGCACTCCAATAATAGAGAACTGATTTTTTAGACCTCTTATTTTGTATGGAACGGATGGAACGTCAGGAACGCAGTGGCATATACCAACATAAAACAAGTCGTCAGAACAGTCAAACCTAATTCGTCTGTGACCCTAATCCTTCCGTAGCCCTAATACAACTATAGCCCTTATGCGCCCTTACCGTATTGCCCACCCCAAGTGCGGCCCGTGTAATTTTAATGAAAGTATTCATATTCGTCTTAAAAATTGCACATAGCGCAATTACGAAAGCCCGTACGAAGTACCTCTAAAGTAAAACAAAAATTTACGAAGTTATTTTAGAACTTTCATGTGTAGAATGAGAACATTACAACTCAAAATTTTCAAAGGGGTAGTAAATGGCCACGCTAGGATGGATCATTTTCGCGACTATGACATATCAACTGGAAAGCTGACAAATGGCCAGAAAATGTTCCATATAAAGTATTAGTCGAAACTTTTTTATGGACATGTCCATTTGCCATGGAAAAATGGTACATTGAGAGTTTCTGTTAACAGATAAGTAATTGGTTATGTATGTGGAGTGTTTCAGGCATTCCATATATATGTATATATTGAGCTATATACAGGTAACGGCTATTAAGGTAAACTCTGAAATAAGTGTCAGCTAGAATCTAAAATTCTGCCATATTTTTAGAGTTATAGATCATGTAGGTCAATAGCTTGAAACACTCATAGCTACACAAATTATAAACTTTTAGGAACATTCCTTCGAATTAGCTTCTTAGAAATATGTTCTTGGCATACCCTGCAAGCCAAATACACAGAACACAAAAGTTATAAAATTCTAAAATTTCAGAAGACTCACTAAAGATAGACGGATTTCAGCTTTTACCATTTTAACATACTCCGTGAGCGAACTATAAATTGAATTTGAGCGATTTCGACCATGGCGAACATTTCTTGACAGTCAAGGGACCTGACCTGCCGCTAGGTCGGGAGCAAGTACTATGCGCTACACTCGCAGGCACTTGCAAGCGTACAATGTCTTGTATAGACTACGGAGCATGATACTATAAGATATCGATATATTAGACGGACAATCGAGGCTTGTCGAGACTGCCTCTCATGTATCGATATCCTATTTTATCGTATGAGCGAAAACGAGACTGTTGTTGGTTGGTCAAACAAGCGATACAACTTCTAGTCAACAACAGTTTGTCAGTAATTACCGATTTATCCTTTTTCAAAGCACTGTCAAGCACCAAAGCTGACTTTGACATCACTCAATTAGAAGGCCAAAACACACCTGTTGACTATTTCTGATAGCCATTGTATGAAAAAGAATAGCCAACTTTGATCGGTTCAGTCCTCTATTTGAGTGACGTCAAAGTCAGCTTCGGTGCTAAAGTCAGCCTCGGTGCTAGACAGTGGCCTTTTTAGATAAATAAACGTGACGTCACAACATGGCGCCAGTATGATAAATCAAATGTTTATTCCCTTGACTGAAAGTCAGGGTCTTACGCCAGAAAATACCGAAAAATGTCTGTAACCATACATGTACACTTTGATTGAAAATGTATGAAATGTTATGAAAAACGTTAATGTCTGTAACCGTTTTTTTCTTGTGGGCAGGATAACTCGAGTAATTCTTAACCAATTTCAACAATTTTTTTTTTAATCGATGTGGAATTAAATTCTCGAGGCTAAGTTCGAAGATGAGCCATGTGGGATTAAGAATCTGGAAGTTATTCCAGAAAAACCTGATTTTACACTGTTGATAACTTCTCTATTAAATACGATACGATTACTTTGATGAAATTTGATTTTTTTTGGATGTGTGTGTAAATCATGTGAATTTGTTTTCGCCAACGATTGATATTAGAATTTATGGTAGACTATCAACTTGATAGTTGACTATCAACTTGTGAAATGTTATGAAAAACGTTAAATGTCTGTAACCGTTTTTTCTTGTGGGCAGGATAACTCGAGTAATTCTTAACCAATTTCAACAAATTTTTTTTTTATCGATGTGGAATAAAATTGTCGAGGCTAAGTTCGAAGATGAGCCATGTGGGATTAAGAATCTGGAAGTTATTCCAGGAAAACCTGATTTTACACTGTTGATAATTTCTCTATTAAATACGATACGATTGCTTTGGTGAAATTTGATTTTTTTAGGGTGTGTGTAAATCATTTGAATTTGTTTTCGCCATCGAATTATATTAGAATTGATGGTATACAATCAACTTGATAATTGACTATCAAATTTGACAGTTGACTATCAACTTGCTTGATAGTTGACTATCAAATTCGACAGTTGACTATCAAATTTGATAGTTGGCTATTTGAATATCAATTATGAATTTATGTATAAAAAGAACGCATTAGCTATGTCTTTTGTCACTCCAGAATCATCTTATAAAGAGTACACATCGATCTAATGATCTATGATCTAATACCATAAAATGTTTGTCGCCTAACAATGTACAATTATCAAAAATTAAAAAGTATCACATTTTTGTTTTATGTGTGTTTTACCTATTGAAAACGAAAATGTGATACTTTTTAATTTTTGATAATTGTATGAAATGTGAAGAAAAACGTAATTGTTTGTAACCTATTTTTTTTTGTCACCACGATAACTTGAGTAATTCATAACCGATTTTGATGATTTTTTTTTAATCGACGAGGAATGGGATTCCTGAGGCTAAGTTCGACGATAAGCTATGTGTGATCAACGCTTCGGAAGTTATGCCAAAAAATAGAAATGTAATAAATGAACAATATAGTTGATTTTCGATAATTGGTATTTGATAATTGCTATTTTATATTTTATTAATTAACAAGCAGCATATACCTAAAATTACATATACACTACAATGAGTATATAGTATTACAAAAGTCAAGCAATTCTAACATTAGACAACTTCGACGAGTTACGGTATCGTAATGCAATATTAGACAGCTCGGACGAGCGATAAGTTTGATATTAGATCAAACCTAATATTGGACAACTCTGACGAGTGTGAAGTTTGCGGCCCGAGCGAAGCGAGGGTCGTAATTCACACGAGTTGCAGTATCGTATTGCAATATTAGACAGCTCGGACGAACGTTAAGTTTGCGGCCAAAGCAAACCAAACATTAGACAACTACGACGACTGAAGTTTGCGGAGCGAAGCCTGGGTTGTAATTCACACGAGTTGCGGTATCGTATTGCAATATTAGACAGCTCGGACGAGCGAGAAGTTTGCGATTAGACTAAAACTTATTATTAGACAACTCTGACGAGTGTGAAGTTTGCGGCCCGAGCGAAGCGAGTGTCGTAATTCACAAGAGTTGCAGTGTCGTATTGCAATATTAGACAGCTCGGACGAGCGATAAGTTTGCGGCCAAAGCAAACCAAACATTAGACAACTACGACGACTAAAGTTTGTGGAGCGAAGCGAGGGTTGTAATTCACACGAGCTGCGGTTATTCCCTTGACTGAAAGTCAGGGTCTTACACCAGAAAATACCGAAATATGTGGGTAACAAAAAAGTTTACTGTGCTTGAAAATGTATGAAATGGCATGAAAAACGTTTAATCTGGGTAACAAAAAATCGTTCAAGGCACGATTTTTTTTAAATATGTGGAAGTAAAATACCAACGCTAAGTTCGAAGATGGGCTATGTGGGACGAAGGATCTGGAAGCTATGCCATAAAAACAGGATTTTACACTGTTGATTATAGCCTCAATCGAAAAAGATTACTTTGATGAAATTTGAATTTGTTGCGTAGTGTGTGTAAATCGTATAAGTATGTTTTCGATGATGTGCATGAAACAAATAGGAAGAAAAATTTCGTCAGTACATGCCCAGCCTCTAACCGGTAAACATCTCTTGTTAGTGAACTGCTAACAACTTGATAGTTGACTAACAAATTTGATAGTTGACTAACAAATCTGATAGTTGACTAACAAATCTGATAGTTGACTAACAAATCTGATAGTTGACTAACAAAAATCCGTCTACTAAATACCAAAGAAAGATGTTTTTACTGTCTTACGGCAGAAAAATGCCTGCTTTCAAATGAAATGTGGTACATGTCGCGAGAAGGCGTTTTGTTCGTTCCTAGGGAATTCATCCTTCTACGAAATGTAATGAGAAGGCGTTTTGTTCGTTCCCAGGGAATTCATCCTTCTACGAAATGGGTTTTTTTTAAATTTTTTACCAAAGTGAAAAGGCCTCTCATCGTTCCATATTCGTTAAACTTCGCATCTACTCTGATTCAATTCGACAAAATGGCAATCAAACAGAATAATACATAGCTCATACGAGTTTGATTGGTTGATTGAAAATCTTGCTGCAAATTTATAAGAAACATAAGAACTCAAAGATCATTCGGTCTTACGTTCAAAGATTTTTTGAAGAATTTTGTTGTAATGTATAGAGTAATCGATATATTAATGTTCTAAATTTGACAATTTTTTTAGGAATACAGCATATGTAAAAATAAATTAGGATCAAATGTAGGCATTTGTATCAGTGATGCTTCGGAAGTTCAACAATGAAAATGATCAAAAAGATATTGAAAAAAATTATCAGTCAAGGGACCTGACCCGCCCAAAAGGTGGGACCTAGTTTCATGGCGAGATGAAAAATGCACTTCATCTCTCGTTACGGTTTTATTGGATTTCCATACGAGGCTACTAGGCCCGAAGTGTTTCTTTTTCGTATATTTAAATGAAATTTATCTGGTTTTGGTTGCTTTATCAGTCTTGCCCAGTTTATTTAAGGCTCAAGAACATTTTCTGGAAATCCATCAACAGAGTTTCCCTTTGGACTGTACAAAGCAACAAAAACACCATAATCGTTCACTCGAGCATAGCCAAAGCCGCATTTCGTCGTATTTTTCCAGACCATTTGGGTAAAGTTCATAAATCGGGGCATGGTTCCGTAGCTATTTCGGGCGTAATCGTAGTCGTAGGACTCAGCACTGCTGTACCAATCATTACAAGACAGCACTGCAACTTGGGTGCTTTTCAAGTTTCTTCCAGTTATGCTAGTCAGATTTTCTCCGGCATCTTTTTGGTAAGGACAAGTGAAGTCTATATCTCTCCTCCTTGCATAGTAGCCAGCACATTTCACTGCCACCGAGTTGAGCTAAAATTGGTACAAAATCCACCACGAAGCTTCTGTTTATTATTCCAATTAGAATTAGTTAAATACAGAAACTGGACATGTCGAATTAGTGACTTCGAAGAAAAATGAAATTTCATTCAGTCTCGAATACACTTCGGATATATTTTTGTTTTCACAAAAAATGTACTTGCAGCACCCTGAGAAAATAAAATTTTCGCAAGAAGCACACCGTTGACACCTGCGATAATTTAATTTTCGTTTTCACAGGGTTTCGCAAGTATTAATATATTACGTACCTGCGGGAAAATTTGCCTACTCAGGAGGATGAAGTTTCCAGAGCCGAAGGCGAGTAATATAATCCCCAGAGTGAGTAAGCAAATTGTCTCGACATAAGGTACTATTATGGACATCGTCGGCAAGTTGAAACGAAGCTATATCAACGAAATTTCATTCTTCTTATAATTCGCTTGTGTAACATATCCCGTATTTTTCCATTAAGCTATTCATTTATACAAGCGGTTGCTACCTCATTGTCCATCCGTAGCGCTGGTGAATGGTGTATTCGACGATACTTATTGTGTATTTTCAATGCTTCGATCTGATAAGCTGTAATTTACGGATGTTGTTAAACGTGCCGTTTTGTCAATTTACCAAGGGCGAATAAGTGCGAAATAAGAAAATATTCGGATCGTAAAAATTGCAAGTGATCCCGATGCTTTCTTTGAGTATTACCTTCTTTGGTGAAGCAAGTATGTAGAATGCTGATGAATGCGAAGAGCACAGCAGGAAGATAGAATGATTTTTTCATGATTGTTGGCTTTAAATCTTACTTCAGGGTGAAGATGATCCGCCCAGTTTCTTGTTCACTCAACTAATGTAGCCGCTGATCGATTAACTTTATTTATAGAACCCTATAAACAGTTCAAATAACGCCTTTTATTTCGATAGGAGTTACAAGTGTTCGTGTCATCATGACACATTTTTACTCGAAGCAGCAAAAAATGTGAAAGCTCATAGCACTGTTCCCAGCATTCACACAGATAATTTTCTGAGGCTGATGAAATCACAATGTCTCTTGTAAAATGACTTCTTCTAGTTGGACGAGTTAAAGCGTACAAGGTACTTCCAAGGTTACATAGGTATAGACAAGTAACCTCGGAATTTTTATTTCATTTATCGGTTCATTAGAAACTGTAGTAAGAGTTGCGGGAAAACAGAAAAAGTAGGAAAATATGCAGTTTTTCTTGCCTTCTCGCCAATAGCTAATGTTGAATGTACAAGCTCGATGTTCTTAAGAATGAAATATTTTGTTTCGTCTCTTCAACGAGGGGTAACTCACTTCTAGATTAAATGGATTAAATGGATTAAATGGTATTAAATGGATTTAATGGATTAAATGGATTAAATGGATTAAATGGATTTAATGGATTAAATGGAATAAAAATTGGATTAAATGGATTAAATACGAAAAAACTTCATTTTACAAAATACTGTAAAAGTCTTAAAAATTGTTGATTTTGATCGAACCACGTACTACAACTCATACTACAATGTTAAAAAGCGAAAAAAATCCACTTTTAGGAGTTTTTGGTGTAAAGTGGATTAAATGGATTAAATGGATTAAATGGATTAAATAAATTTAATACCATTTTTACCAAAAAAAAAATTTCTATACCTCACGAGTACTTAAACGCCCTGGAGATCGTGCAGATCTAATTTTCGTAATTAGTTTACAAATTTTTAAGGTGGGCAGCCTAATTATTTCGGTAAAACTAATTTTTTTTTTTTTGGATTAAATGGATTAAATGGATTTAATGGATTAAATGGAAGTGCGTCACCCCTCGCTCTTCAATACCTTTCATTTAAAAGATCACACCTGATCGCAACTGATCGACAAACACAAACCTGACCTAATTTAGTTATTTGGATTTATCTCGTCAATTCCTTTCATTTGATGTATCTGTATTTGTAAAACATCCAGAGATATGCTTGAAAAACCAGTGAAAAACAGGCATAACGAAACAAAAATACTTTTTTGGGAGCTTGACTTCAAATTTCTGTCGCTGTTTCGGAGCACTTCTTTTTGAGTCTCAACAACGTGTTTACGCCAGAGAAAGTTAGGTGGGCACGCAAAACAGAGGTAAACAACGTAAAATTAATAATTTCCTGTTTTCCCGTACCTCCCTATAATTTTCTAATAAAATCAATCTAGGAAAGGCAAACAACGAATGTTTAGAAAATACGCTCGCACAAAATTATTTATTGTGAAATCGTTATAACAGTGCTTACACTGAGAAAAACGTTGACAGTTCTGTCATATAAAAATCACATTACCTGACTGGTAATGCTGTTTTTGTATGAGAAATTACATTACCTGGGGAAAGATTATCTGTCACAGGTAATAATCTGAAAACTTTTTTGTCAGTGTAGATTGTTACAATTTATATGCAATAAGTGAAAACTATACTTTACGTATAGTTTCCACTTAAAAAAGAGCACTCCGTTTAGCCTCCGTTTACATGACAGTTGTAAAATAGAACAAAAGAACTGTCACTTAAACGGAGTAAAAAATTGAAATAAATTCAATTTCCAAGGGATTTATGCGGATGGCAACATTTTATTAAATTTCAACGACTTCCAATTGTTCTGCTGAATCGTCAGGACACTTTGAATAGTCTCGATATTGTTCAATTTCGTGTCGGTTTGTCTTTTTGGCATCGGTAATGGATTTCCCAATAATCCATTGATGCAAGTAGATGTTGCACCACATTCACCTTTCAAGAAAAGGATCACTTTTCCATTGGCCAAAGCCGACAACCAATGTGCTAAATAGCCGAATATTTCAGCTGAAATATTTGCTTCGAAAAGTTCTTTGATTGCATCAAAATCTGCAGAAACCAAAACCAATTCTGGATTGAATTCATAAGCAATAGGCATGATTATTCGTTGAAATGCTGCCACATAATCGGAATCACCGGCTGTTTCCTTTAGAGAAAGATATTGGGCGCATAAAATAAGAGTAGCAGAGGCTGAAGGTGTGACCTGTCTAATTTCAAGGATGACTTACCTTGTTCATAGGAACACTAACACCCTTGTCACTTCCCACAGTATCCTCAGCATCGACAAGATCCAAGGACATACATAAAATGTTTCCGCTAGGATAAAGTTGCGTAACGACATTCTGGTAGGTGATCTTACACAAGTCAACAACCAATACTCTGAAAATTTTTGATTAAAATTTCTATCGTTGATTGATTCGGCGAACGAGCTAACCTTTTCAGACCGTGGACCTCAGTGGCATATCGCGTTGCTAATGCAATACTATCTGCGACCATACCTTCACCAAGCTCCATATGAATTCCATTCAAGTATTTTTCTTCGAGAACATTACGCAACAGTTCCAATGCTGGTGCAGATTTAGACGAAAAATTTAATGAAGTTAAAGGGTTACGACCTTCTTCCGGTTGATATAAACTATTCAACAAATGATGTTCCAACAGAAATTGCTCGAAATCTCCCGTCCTTTCGGAAGTGTTTAGTGAGCTGCGTGAATAGGTTTTAATTCAACAAAATTCAGACTCAAATAAAATCAAAGAATTGACTCACACTACGAAGCAGCATCGGTTTAAAGGTTTACCGAGATTGGTGACACTCTTCAAGTATTGAAGATGTTTGTTGATCTTGTCCTCATCCTCTTTACTCCGAGTTTGATTGGGGAAAGCAAAGCGTGTATCATAATAAACGCAATTGTGCCAACGATTGAGTGCTTTATCGTCGATGAATTTTTGAGTAACTTCATGAATATCAGATTGATCGCCCATTGGGGCCGTAGGACTATATTCTTTGTGAACTTGTAAAGATGACCAGTATGCTTTGTGTGAATGAGTGCAATTCAAAATGCTGTCTCGTACACTTAAATAGAGGTAAGGAACTCAAAGATGAAACTACATCGTATAACATCTTCATGTTGGCTTCATGTACCTGTCGCTCGGCTCATCCAACATTTCTAGAAGTGGACACGGATCACCCAACAATGTTTTCAGTGTAATTGCTGCACCTTCTGCCAAAGATTCCAGATTATACCCACCTTCTAGGAAGGCAGCAATCCTTCCGTTAGCAAGAGCCGCTAATGGTGATACTAAATGTGCATAACATGCGGGTGTTATTTCCATCTTTCCCTTGAATAAATTTTAGTCGATGAAAATAGCGAGTCTTCTAAAATTAATGACAACGCACTATTGCACACCCATAAGCAGAATCATATCCTGCAGATATTAGAACTAATTCAGGCTGGAACTGTGGATTTTTTTTCATTTATAAAATGACTTTGTATTGAAGATGAACTGTTATTGTCACCTACTTCAGTAGCCACTGGTAAAAGAATCTGCTGCCATATGGCCAAATAATCTGAATTTGTCATTCCGCTTTCGTTCAATGCCACGTTGAAATTAAAACCGGTCCCTCTTCCCACACCCACACAATCAAAATCGGATTCACGTAGGCCTGGGAAAAATGTCCCATAGTCGAATCGATGAGTGGAAAAATACAAGACTCGAGGATCGTCATAAAATAACTGTTGAGTACCATTACCATGGTGGACATCAAAGTCAACAATCAGGATTCGGTTCACCTAGAAAAGAAGATAGAAGAAAAATGGAGAAATGGAGATTGTTGAAACAGAAAGTACGCCATGGTTATTGATGGCATGCTGGGCAGCAATTGCAATGTTGTTGAAAAAGCAGAAACCATCAAATTGTGATTCCATTGCATGATGACCTGGCGGACGAATAACAGCCATGCCATTCTGTATTTCACCTAAAATTATTTTATCCACCAATTCGACGGCACAGCCGACTGCTAACATTGATAACTCAAACGTAGACTATGGAGTTAGACACATGAATTAATCGAATGTTACCACCTACAGTTACAGGATTTGTATACCGGATGAATGAATATGCTATAATGAGAAGACATTTCTTCCAATTTGTCTTCGTCAGTTTCACCATCAAATGCTTTCAATGCGTCATAATGTTCACGAGTATGCTTAAGGAGAATTTCGTTCAGTGTAGCCGGCCGGGACGGTATTGAATGACAACGCTCAATAAGTTTTAATTCGTCGCATCTGAATATGAAGGAGCGATGCATAAATCAATCAATAAATATCAAACAATAATTTTGATCCATACCGAGCTAGTATTCGTGTAAATCGTTCCGGGCATTCTGGATAACCACTATTCCAAAGACAACGATGTTCGGTCATACGGAAGTCATAGATCAGACCGGTTTTTCCTCTCTTTAAATTCATCATTAATTTCTTGGTTTGTTTTCTTTTTTAAATACAACAGGTGCACCAGAAGATTCACTTCATTGTCTTTTCACAACTCAGTGCCGAAAACTAAAACTTTTGTTCCGTTTATATTGAAGAACGTTTTTTGAATAAACAAATATCTAATTTTAATGGTTCAGATAAGAAAACGAGCCATCAGAACAGTCGGAGCGTTTGCTGCGACTGAGCCCCGTACAAACCCGTATATATATTGCGTACGTGACCCTAGTGCGTCTGTCACCCTACTTTTACCGTAAGCCTATTGCGCCGGTTAATGTAGTTAAAGTAAAATTATTATGTAATATATACATCTTACAAATTGCGCATAGCGCAATTACGAAGCCCCGTACGACGTTCCTTTCAAATGAAACAAAAATTTCAAATCGCCCTAAAATTTTATTTTTTCGAAGGGCCTAGTATCGGCCTCAGTCCGAGGACCCAAATTTAAAATTTTTTTAACTACATTCTATTCGGCCTTTGATTACCTTCCAAATGAAACAAAAATTACGAAAAACGGATGAAATTTGCTCGAGTTATATGTAAAATACACATAGGGCCCTAGTAGTGGCCTTAGTCCAAGGACCCAAATTTAATTTTTTTTCAACAACATTCTCTTCGGCCTTTGATTACCTTCCAAATGAAACAAAAATTACGAAAAACGAATGAAATTTGCTCGAGTTATATGTAAAATACACATAGGACCCTAGTATCGGCCTCAGTCCGAGGACCCAAATTTATTTTTTTTTTCAACTACATTCTATTCGGCCTTTGATTACCTCCCAAATGAAACAAAAATTACGAAAAACGGATGAAATTTGCTCGAGTTATATGTAAAATACGCATAGGGCCCTAGTAGCGGCCTTAGGCCAAGGACCCAAATTTAATTTTTTTTTCAACAACATTCCATCCGGTGTTCGATTATCTTTCAAATGAAACAAAAATTACGAAAAACGGATGAAATTTACTCGAGTTGTATGTAAAATACACATAGGGCCCTAGTAGCATTTCACTTCTAAGGCCCTAACTCACGGTCCACTCAGCCGATTTTAAAACACTTTTTTTTCCTGGATTGGTATTGACAATACCTATCATTTGCCGTGTCATTTACATTTCCATCGTTTATTTTGCCATAAATATCACCAAAAGACCTTAAATCACTTAGGTGGCCCTAACTCACGAAGGGCCGACCCGAATATGCCCATCTTCGAACTTAGCCTCACTATTTCGACTATCTTTCAGGAATTTTTTTTTTTTTTGAAATCGGATTTGATTTACTCAAGATATCGACGTGACAGACGGACAGACAAAATTTTTATTGCAGATTCGTCATCTATGAACATAGGCAAACACTTTGCCCTTACCGTCCGCTTCGAATTCCATCAATTACATACGGCATCGTAATCCTATAAGCCCCTTTGTACTTCGTACGGGGCTAAAAATATTTGTGTGCGATGAGATAAAAGTACTCCGAAACCGAATTTCGAAATATTTATTCAATTCAGATAACTTATACGCGCACGAACTATTATAATGGAAGTGATATTGCGAAGCTTTTTATTATCAAATGTCTCGTAAATTTTAAAATTTTCATTCTTATCACAAAATGGGTACTTTCTACACTGATTTTCTTACAACTTCTACAACTAACTTTTGAGGTCAACGACTTTCTACTCAATTAATTTTAGGAGTTTAATTCTTATATCTAACTCTAACTTATAAGACGCACAACCCGGCGTAGAACAGATTATTTACTGATTGCTTTCCAATATTTTTATTTTGTAGTATTTATCAAGGGACCGTCCACAAATTACGTCATGCCATAAGAAGTAGGGAAGTATAAAGAAACTCTTCTAATAAATTTAAAACTTTTTTTTCGTAACGGTGGGGAGGTAAAGTCTAAAATTCAATGAAATTGATTGAATATATTTGTGAACGACCCCCAAGTCAAAAAGAGTGTAGAAGATTACATAGGTGATAAATTATCACTGATAATGTGTGCTGAAATTTTTGACAGGTGTTGTTGCGTAGAGATGTCGTCTTTC
This sequence comes from Bradysia coprophila, assembly GCF_014529535.1. Taxonomy (NCBI): domain Eukaryota; kingdom Metazoa; phylum Arthropoda; class Insecta; order Diptera; family Sciaridae; genus Bradysia; species Bradysia coprophila. The sequence goes on along the minus strand of NC_050735.1, from coordinate 3,565,617 downwards.
TTTCAAAATAGGGCCAGCACCATTTTTCATGTTATGATTTCGAGTCGTACTAGGATTCCTATAGTCTAGGAAGCAAACTGAGAAAACATACTTCAGTGCGTGTGCTTTAGCTAGACATTACTTTCAAAAGAAAGTGTAATGTGCCTATAGTCTACAAACAATGTCTCTTCCTTTTGAAGCTAATATTTGTTAACAGTATTCAGTTAAGGAATATAAGCAAAGGTTTGCACATATGTTTGAAAGTGAACAAATGAAAGTTTTTTTGTCTGATGGCACGGATTCGTTGTTTATGTGCTGAATGCTTAGCATTCGATTCAACCACATATAATTGATGACTTAGTCGTCTGGTGGTGAAAATTCAACAAAATGTAGATACATTGCGCTTCGTATCTATAGAAGAATCAACCTTAGTCGCATATGTGTGGCTTATGAAGGTTTTAAAAAACTTTCATTTGTTCACATCTAACATATGTGCAAACCTTTGCTTATATTCCTTAACTGAATACTGTTAACAAATATAATGGCCAGTTCATCTCGCCTATGCATGTGCGACATATGCGAGCATGAACTGGCCATTAGCTCAAGTGGTGGCTTTTGGTAAAGAAACCACTAACTGGCCACGAGTTAGCAAATTTGAGTTGGAATTTCATTTCGACTATGATTCGCTAGACTTGTTCGTGCGCAAATCGGTATAGTGTTCTTAGGGCATTGCATCGAGTACCACTGTCGCCATGGCCTGATGAGAAATGGTATTTTTGAACTGCAGATTAATGCAAAACGTCGAAAGACGTATTTAAATTTTCTCTCAGATCGAAACAGTGGTCGAATGTTTATGTTGAGGAATATGAGTCTTCCTCTGGAGCGACACTCATAAGACTTAAGTGATAGATTAAAAGCAATTTTCATTTAAAATCTAAAAATTGTACGAAATTTTTAAAGTTTTACTCCTTCATATGACCAACGTGCAATAAATAGAAATACGTTTCCTCGATGGTCTTACAATGTTGAGGTAATGTCCCAATTAAAATTTTCATTGACTGTATCACATTGTCCTAAGATCACCTCAGTTTTATTAGCCTGCATACAATAGCCACTAGCAACGTGCACCATCCACTTTTTCTGTTCAACAGAAGAACATAAATTGTTTGAAATACTCGTAGATAGTACGTCTCGCTTGACTGTTTACCTCTTTGTCATACTTCCAATATTGTGACTTGTGGTTTACGCATCTTGCTACTATAACTGCGTCGAGCTTATTACTTGCACCAACACATTGCTCACTATTTTGGGTAGCAATCATTCGATTTTTAGCGAAAGCAAACATCTGATTTCCACCTCGCCCGTGACAATCATACATAGCCAGTGTAGTATTATCACTGCCATAGTGAATGTCAGCACATTTCTTTTCCGATAAACTTTTTATCTGCAAAGGTGGTTCGATTAGCCATTTTCACTGATTGTGAGTGTTGCTTGATTTACCTCACCAAATCTGAAAAACTCCAGTAGCATGTTACTCTCTGGATAGACGTTCTCTAAGAACCAGCGAAAATTCTTACATTTCAATCGGTTTTTTATTTCGAAACGATCAGTTAAGTCACCTGTTGATACATTTCTGTGTCCTGAAATAAGTGTTTCATTAATCGATTCGAAACATCAGTTCTCTGGTCCCATTTATACCAGGTGTAACAGCATAGTAAAGATGCTTTAGGTCACTCATCCAAACTTCAACTACTCGTACACTATTTTGAGCTATTATTGCATTTGCATCACCTCCAAACGAATATGTTGACCTTCGATATAGGTGACCGATCCGCGAACACGGCACTACTTCCATGGATCCTCCGCATTGCCATACCTAAGATGTGAAAAGAATTAACTTTTTATAAAAGAATTCCTTACAAAGTAACTGCGTGGCGGGTGTACTCTGAGAGACATTTCAATATTTTCCGAGCCCCAGATATTCATTCCTGCGTCATATGCACCGATTTCAAAGAAAAATTCGCGATCCACAGCAAATGCACATCCAACTAAAGTTGCAGTTCTAATCGTAGCTGTTTGATCGTAGTGCGTTCGAATGAGTTCTCTCTTAGGTATGGCCATCCTATCATGAGTGATTCGGGACAGTAAAAATTGAAGGTATGTATTAGAGACTATGCAGTCTGTGCTAATTAGTGTGAGGATAGTCAGTTAAATACCAAGTAAATCCTAAGGTCCAAGCAAATCCGTTAATAAAAGTTTCTGTATTAAACTCATATTTCATGTCATCAGAGGAAATGCCATCGATTAAGGGAACTGATATGACGGAACGATCGCTTGCAATACGTGAGAGTAATGGCTGCAGCCATTCTCGACTGCATTCCGTGTGAGCATCGAGAAAAATCAGGACACTGCCCTATAAACGGACGGGTAATAGACTATTGGAAATCGAAAAAATCAGTGCGATCAACTAACCTTCGCATTTTGTGCTCCAATCAGCCGAGCTCTGATCAGGCCTTCACGTTTTGATGTCCGAATAATTCTAATATGAACTGGAAGCAATTCAATGTAATCATCCAATGGTCGTTTCAGAAACGACCAAGTGCTCAAATCATCAACGAGAACGATTTCCTCAATCAGTTCGATCGGTGAACGGTCAATTACACTCCAAACCGTTCGCAATAGCGTCGTCCAAGCTTCGTTATGAAATATTATTACAACGCTGGCTTTTGGCAATTTTTCCGGATAGGTCAACGTTTTACATTCCTCACGCCTTGGATCGGGTAATGTGCGATGCAACGACATCATATTCGATGCCAATAGATTGTATTTTTGTTCGTTATGCAATCTGTCCATCAACTGTTTCAAATTAGCGGGCGGAACGAATCCAGATCCGTTTTCGCCGACTCCATGCGGGTGGAAATTTTTTGACATTTGCCGTTCACTCCAAATGTACAGATCGGATGTATTATAGTGTTTAGGAATGTTAAAAGGCCACTCCGAACGTCGGTCGTCATCGTAATAGGTCGGATATTTTTTTGTCTAACAAAAATCGTGGGAAATTGCAGTTAAAGTCAACCAAATTTATGTTGTTCTACCAGCTGATCCAAACACACTGATTTTTTGTAATTATATGGATGGAATAGTCAAAAGTACGCGTTTGTTAGTAGTAAAGCAGTTAAAACACATATCAGCCACCAGTGTGTTTGTACGAGTGGATCAGCTGGTAAAACATTTCGAATTTCGATAGAAGTTCGGTTGACTTGAACTGTATGTCAAACAAACAATTTCAACAGATTCTTACCTTCAAATGCATGAGTTTCCTGTGACTCTTCCCTTTTGTGTCACTAAAATTAACATTGTAACATAAGAAGTATAAACACAAACTTATCATGACTCCTACAGCACAAATTAACAGAACGATCCTCGGTGCCTTCATTTAATTAGAACATGCATGAAATCAGATTCAGACTAATGATGACGGCTTATGATGAGCGTTCATCGCGTAGAAGACCAGTCCACCCATAATTACGTACAGTCATTGATCACGGTAAGCACTTCATTATACAAAATTTAAAAAATCAATTAAATTTGTATTAGAAAACCAATTTGTCAAACGATAAAATCTCTTTGATAAATTTTTTGTTTGTAAACACCAACCGTATAATTATATTGTCAACGAGTGTTCATCGCATACAAAAAATGAGTGCCGATAAATTCTTTGTATAGCAAATTTTGTATGTGAAACCTTAATGTTGAATTACGACAAATTGGCGGTGGTCAATACTCTCCCTAGCAAACAAACTTCGTTTTGACACTGTCAAAATATGCCATTAATTGTCATTAATGACCACTCGTTCAAATCTAACGGTCGGTCAGAACTCAGAACGTATACCGATTCGATTTAGTCGAATGAATGACCAGATCAGATTTCTTAGGCCATAAACAGAGTCATAAACATCAATAGACAAAGATTTGCATGACATTGACACGACGTAGCCAATACAATGCAATGGAGGAAAAGTAAGCCTTCACAGACGTTTGGGTTTGGTAAATGTGACAAAATGTTTATCACACTTTGTCAATTCCACGAAAATTATCGTGCTCAAATTTATGTATTGGAGGATATGTAACCAAGATATAGGCGCACGCCATTAACAGAATCCTACGTGCAGACGGCTTGAAAATTATGAATAAAATCTTGTTGCTAAGACGTTCTGCGCACCCGACTTGTTGCCAAACTCACATCTGGTGTGCTCAATGAAAGTATACTCTATAGGTCTAGTCTAATGTCAAAATTTGTATGGAGCGGAGGAAATATTGATTTCATATAAACAATCTCACCTTCCAATGAAAATCATTGAAAGGTGAGTTTTTTTTATATGAAATCAATATTTCCTCCGGTTTGTATGGATAGACTATACCTGGTTTGTATTTACATTACGAAAGCTCCCCATTTACTAACTAGCTATCAAAATAACTATTATCTACTGTAATGTCAAAATATTCATAATTGGTACACCTGTTTCAGTATCGACATTTACACTCTGACAGGTCCGTACGCGAATCTAACATTTACGCACGGATTCTATCAACGAACTTCAAGCATGAGTGGTCCCCTAAATAGGATATTGATACTTGACAGTGTGTCATCCACCTGTAAAATAAACGTAAAAAGCCATTTCATATAAAATAGTTATATTTTTGGCAGCTGTCGACAATGATCACTTTTGCTTGAAGTGCATTGATTCTATTGCATGAAAATAAAGAATTTTTTGGCTGGAAAAAGGAAGTGACTAATCGATTTTTTTCGCAATATTTTGTCAAATATCAGCAGAAACACGAAAAATAAGAATTGGGCATTTCCAAAATATTGCCAAATTGAAAAGATTTTACAAAAAGCAAATCTATATTTTACCTTGAATTTCACACCCAAATCACTTTGAACTTAGTCGAATATGGTTTGACGAAGAAAATCGTCGTCAAAGTCGTTAATCGTAACATGAGTATTGTTTTTGAAACGTCAAATCACCAACACAAAAATTAAGTGTCGGTTGTGAAAATTGAAATAATTTCGGTGATTTCGATGTGATTTAATACAGATTTTGTGCGGAAATGTGTTTCTTGTGTGGTTTTAACAGTTCACTTAGCGGTTGACTTAAAAAATTCGTCAAAGCCACCAAAATGATGAAACATTTATTTTGACCAATCATGTAAACAAACAACAATATTGTCGTTTGGTGTGATGTGAGTTGCAGAAGAGGTGACCCAGTAGATATAAAATGTCGGCGGTAATCTTAAAAATTGCATTTTAGCGGAAACGCTTTAGTTTAAATGTGTGCACGTTTCCGGTAAAATAAATTAGTGCGAAAGCAATCACTTTTGAGGAACTTTACGATAACACCATTAGTTAGGGGTGGGTCACATTCCTTATTGATTAGTAAATGGGACTTTGCACAAGACTAGTTAGAAAAATAGATTTTTTTTTAAATTCGACGAGGAATGAAATTTGTTGGGTTAAGTTCGTTTATGGTTAACGGAGTTATCTATGAGTTACTCCAAAAAGAACTTTTTCCGTGATTCCTTGCTTCCAATGAACACAAAAAACCATTAGGATAAAGTAAGGCATAAAAAATGAAAAAGTTGAAAAAGAAATATTGAGAAAATACGTCGAGGGAGTTGACCCACCCAAAAGGTCGGGCCTACTTATGTCTAAATGTTGGAACAGAAAGGACAGCATCTCAGTTGAAATTTTTACTTTATTACACAAAATATTCAAAAAATAAAAATGATCGTGACTTCCACCAAATAACATAACATCTAGAGGCGTGCGGACGGTTAGTTTTCAATTTACAATTCCTCAAATCTCAATTTGTTTTTTTGTTTAGCTCGAAGACATTTTCGTGGAACACGTAACGAACTTCCATATTTTCTTCTTTTTCCTTCAATTCTGCCACCTTTTTTCGCTTCGATTCGGGATTAGTTTTTCTGACAATGTCATATTCCACGAACCAATTCATCATTTTGTAGACTACATTAAATTTGAATGCTCCGCTATATGTTATCAGCACAAGATTGTAGAGAAATGTCTCAAACCATGTTTTCAGCGGCACCTCCCTGTTGATTCCCAATATGCGAAACCAATATTTATTGGCCACTTGAGCAGTGAATGGCCCCAGCACTGACGACATCGACGTGAAAATGTCATCTGCCATTTTCGCGCCATATGAATTGGGATCCTGATTATCCAAAATCGGCCGATACACTTCATCGAATACCAAATGGCATAACTGTTGGGTTTTCTCGAAATTATCTGCCCACAGTGAAAACCTATCGTCAATACCGAGAAAATAGGATATGACTCGCCAGCAGTATACGATTTCATACAGCTCCTCGTTAGTAACATGATATAAGCCGCATGATTTCGGATACATCAGCATCAACCCATAGAAAGCCCATTGAGTGACGACCATATCATATTGAGAAACCCAAACGTTCGGTGCTACTGAAGTGGGCGTGGAATGTTTTTCCGCTGAAGCATTCATCACTTTGTTAATGTGACGATGGAATGATCTAACTGATTGAAGCGATTTGTATCCATCCGTTTCGGGATCGAAAATGTCCGTGGTTTGCCAGTGTCTAACATACAAAATCGTATCCAAGTATCGTGTGAAAAGGGCGCACACACTCTCCGATTTCTTAGTGTACAGTAATGGGGGCAAAATTGTTGGAAGTTGAACCAAATACGATAGACCTACAAGTCCCGAAATCGGTGGACTGAAATGGAATGAAAAGTGATGACATTTCGGTTTAAGGTGAAATCGGTGCACGATCAGTGAAAGTGAATTCACTTTCGTTGCACACGATAACACTGAATTGGCACGAACCTTGGTCTTATCTTAGCGAACAATGGTATACACGAGTTTACATAACGATCCCTATCTATCCAATCGGGCAAGTTAACCGTATCCACTTCCACAACACCGTGTACTTTTGCTGATTCATTTTTGATTCGATTCCACTTTTCAATAACATCCAAATCATAATGATTTGTTGACTTGACCATTTTCTCAACCAAAACAATTCATAAAAATGCGGAGAGGTATAGAACTGCGAAGCAGCTTTCGTATGACTGAATATAAGGTTGATGAAAACAACACAAGCACAAACGAGACGACCTTGTTGTTGGAAAAAGATTGAGTAAAAATGTGTGCATATTATTATGAGCTAAGATAACGCAATTCAAGCATCAGTGGTAGTCTAAATAGAGTATTAAAACGGTACAGTGTTTCAAATAAATTTTGTCACTGTAAAAAAGTCTCAAAAATGTTTTCATACAAAATAGTTTCTTTTTGGCAGTTGTCACTCGAAGCACTTTTGCTTGAAGCGCGTTGACTTAGAGCAAAAAAGCGATCAACAAGTGGCCGTTCATATGAATATACCAATTAATAGAGAGACTTGCGAACGATTACAACTCTCAACAGAGAGAATGCGTGAAGACATTAATTTATGTTTTATTGAGTGAATTTAACGCATGTACGTTAGTATAGTTGCTTGTTATTCAGACCCGCACTGGTCATTTATAGAAATTTAATGGTTTTGAGGACCTTTTCACTTTATGCTCGGGTTTCGTCTATTGTCCGGCCCTGTGAATTTTATTCTTTGTAGACTAAAGAGTGATGAATAGATTAACTTTTGCGAACTATCAAACCCTTTCAGAATTTATTTTATTAATTGTAATAAAATAGCGATGCAAATAATTGTACTGATTTACGTGTGCATTAGGTTGTATACATTGTAATACACAATCGCAATATGAAGGTCAGCCACACTCACGAACTATGCCTTTTTACACAACAATTAAAGCAAAACTTGTTATATTATTAGTGTTAGAATATTCATTCACCAAAATATTAAGCAATCAGTAGACGTGTGTAGGGTATGGAGTTTTATGTATTATGAAACTGGTACAGCATAAAATTTGATGCTAAAATGAACGGTAATATGACAACGTGAACGCTACCAATACCATATATCCCTAAGCGTTTTTCGAAGGTATTTTTCTCTCACTTGGAACATGTTGGACGCTTAGTTCTATGAGAATTACTCTATGAGTAGTCCTGCGAAAGTTTCGAACTATCACAGCGCTGGTTCTAGCATGAACATAGAAAATATTCGGATGCTGATGAAAGCACAGTAGGCGTTTTTTTTGTACAGATAGACGACTTGTTATCGTTGTACAATACAAACAATCCTAGGATGTAGCTCTTATCACTAAAGCCTCAAAATTTAACACTTGTCAATTCAGAGTTCCTGCTAGGAGCAGTGCTGTTAAACTATTGAAATACGGTTCATCACGGAACACGTTATGAAAATTAATCACATGATGATTTTTCCAATAATATTTGCTTCCATAATTGTCAGCAGAACATTTTCACATGTAAGGACCAATCGATTTTAACCCTAAATATCCTAAATTCTAAACGCAACACCGTTAAAACTAGAGTCAGAACTGATGTTTTTATAGCTGCAGCAATGGATTCCATGAAGTCCGAAAATGTAATTTGCTTCTTAGTATAGCTTGAAGGACAAGCACATTTTGCTTCAGCCATTCTTTGTCTTCTCAAAATTTTATGAAGTTCCTCGAATTTCCCAAAAAACATCGGAAAATTCAAGAAAATATTTTCTCGAAAGAAGGTTCTGCCAGAAGCGAATAGTTTCGTCTCTGGTGTTAAAGTGAACTTTCAAACTTTCTCAAAATGCAAAGAGCATATCATTCTTGAAAGTGGTTGAGATGTAACAGTAAGGAGGGAAATCGCTAGAATATGAATATGAGATTGAAAAATCCGAATTTATATTCGAAGGAAATTAGACCAACTGATGTTCAACAGTCAGTCTAATACCAACCAGATCCCTTTCTAATCACAAAGCCGTTCGTAATCCCATCATTCCTTCAAAGAATTCGGTAATACTATACAAATATTTGAATATCGGCGGACTTATACATAAGTTCTTCCAATTGTCAACAGATGAGACACATCGCAATGAGTGTGATAGCGCCGTGTGTGTAGCGCTCTCACTGACAAATCTGTCATTTATATTTTATTGCAACAGTGTGTGTGAGAGTTAGTTTTGGACAGGTATTTTTCGGAATGTTTACAAAAATTTAATGGTCCAATGCAAAATTGTGCACAGTGAATAATGGAAAGTAAAACGGATGTATCGAAGAAGGATCAGAAAGACCAAATCTACAACCTATGGATAAAGTACACCACTAAGGTATTTGCATTGTGTCGAGACCGACTGTTTTGTTTGTAAATATTCAAACAACGTCATCCGCATACCTATCCATTTATTCATGTTAATGATTTTTATTGCCGTGTTTCGTTGATCAAATATAAATTAATTCGGTCGGATAAACAGATCGTAAACCCTACACGTAAACAGTGGATTATTCAAATTGGAAAAAATTCTAGCGAAAAAAAACCCAGATGTGTTTCGTCACATCCTTTTGTTCATGTCACATCGATATTAGTGTACGAATTGTCATTCTTATATAACCATCCCTTTTGAGACATTACCATTTGTTTATCCAGCACTTTCATCCAATTGGAATGAGAGTTCTTATCATGAATGGGATTTAATGTGGTGCCATCAGTTTTTACTGTCCATGTTATAAATGAATCATTGATCCAGTTAATTACTTTAACGTATGTGGAATTATAAATTTTGACCGTTGCGTTATACGGCAGGGGATAAACCACTATCAGATGTTCCATTCATGCGTTTTCATTCATGATTCATGTTGAATTGAAATCAATTTTTTTTTATCTCGTTCTGTCTACTTTTGTTGACACTTTTAAATTTAATAAAAAATGAAGTGGCAATTTCATCGCTAAATTAACAGGAAACTGAATTGAGGTTGTCTGTAAACATGGTAGAGACACATCCGATTTAAAAAATATGGATTTATATGTGGGGAGTGAAAGAAACTTTTGTTTGGCACATACACACCGAGCAAAAACCCTAGATAGGTTCGTCAACAAACAGTGCAATATGTGAAGAAAAAACACATATGTACTACCACGCCTCTCTGTCTGGCTACCCATATACACATTTTTCACTCACTTTTATTGATCTCTTGACGACAATAAGAACCGCATTGTAGATATCGATTTTTGTTGTTTTGTTTTGTTTCAAGTGCAAAAGAATTTATTGAACATTTTCGTTTCAATATAAACAATTGGGGTGGATGATAAACTTTTCATTGTTGCAAAGATTTACATTGTGATGACAGCAGGCCCGAACTGGTCATACGGTGAATTCGGTGGATTCCCGATGGGCCTTTTGGATTTTTGTATGAGAGTTTTTAATTTGTGGGCCTTTTTAAATTGAGTTGCATGAAGCCCCCGATGGGCTTTTTCGAGCCAGTCCGGTACTGATGTATTCAGGCGATTCCCGAAGAGCTTTTTGGATTTTTTTAAATTTTTGGCCTGTTTTTAGTTGTACATTTCATATGTAACCAGAGTTGGATCGGTTATCCGAAAAACCGAAAATTTCGGTTCGGATTAAACCGAACCGACAATTTCGGTTCGGATTGAACCGAACCGAGAATTTCGGTTCGGATTGAACCGAACCGAAAACTTTGGTTTTGTCGTAAAACAATATGAAATGAAGGCAGACTCGTCAAAATTGATTGATTTCATTATGAACTAAACAAAAAGAAGTAAATGTAGCAATTGCATGCGATTTTTGTGAGAAAACGAATTTGACAAGAACTTATGAGATTTTCAATTCTCAATAAAAGTATCATGCAATTGCTCCATTTACTTCTTTTTAGTTAGTTCATAATGAAATCAATCAATTTTGACGAGTCTGCCTTCATTTCATATTGTTTTACGACAAAACCAAAGTTTTCGGTTCGGTTCAATCCGAACCGAAATTCTCGGTTCGGTTCAATCCGAACCGAAATTGTCGGTTCGGTTTAATCCGAACCGAAATTTTCGGTTCGGTTTAATCCGAACCGAAATTTTCGGTTTTTCGGATAACCGATCCAACTCTGTATGTAACCCCAAGCGACTTTTTGAATTCAGTCCGGCCTTCATGAAATAGATTAACTATCTTGTTACCTAGTAAAGTTACTTGTTAAAAACAAAATTGTCAACTAAATTCATTGCAACACATCGCTATAAAAAAGATTATCTTAGTCGAAGCAAACAACCTACCAACCTGTGTCGTCATTTCTAAATAGTTTTCAATCTTATCAGAGGTTGTTTGACGACTAATTTGAAATTCGTAAATCAGATTATCTAGAGCAACTTAAATAGGTCTAGTCATGATTACAATAAAAAAATTCCATAATCACTCAAGAATGTTCGATATTGGAGGGCTACTTTTAATATATGGCGACATGCATAAATGACGTCCCCATTTCAGTGTTGACATACATTATGTAATATCGTCAATAATGGAGTTAAATATAAATTTTTGAGGTATCAAATGCATGACCGACGATCCCAAATGTCCTCCGAAAAAGAGGATCTTCCCTCTTCAATTTAATAAAACCTTCCCATAATTGTCGAGTTATAACTATGTCTGTGAACACTGAATTGCAGACGTCATTTCTGGATATACTCTAAAATGTTTAGATATTTCAGCTAACTCTAAAAAAAATAATTTCACATTTTTGACTAAATAACAGATAGCAACGCACTTCAAGAAAAAGTGCTTCGAGTTACAGCTGCCAAATGAAGTACTATTTTGTATTGGGAATTCTTCAATAGTATTTTTCCTAACGCATGCTAAGAGGCTTTTTTTAGCGAACGAGAGCTTTCCAGCACGAGCCGGAGGCGAGTTTTGGAATCGAGTTCGCCGAAGAAGCGTCCTACCATAAGTTAGAAACCAAGTTTTGTTTATAGTTTGTCGGAAATGAGCGACGAAGACAAACTTTTTTACAGTGTCAAAATTTGTTTTTTACACTCCAGTTCACGGCAGCAAACCAGGCAGGAGCGCTTGATTTGATCTAAATTATCTAGTAGCCTTACTTTTTGCAAATAAAATTATTCAATTTATGTCAGTGTTCATTTGAGTTCATTTTCATACAGTGGTCCCTTATTTGACGTTTCGAAAATGAACCTCTCCTGCCTGGTTTGTTTAATCTTCTGTGACAGTTTAGAGTACCACTCATGCTTGAATCGTTTTTTTTAAGCGAAAATCTGACTCATATTTTTGTCATGCTGAATCTTCAATACCTTAGCTACTAAAGATCATTTCAACTACTTAGCTAAACGAAAGATTTGTACATTCTCATGAACTTGATTCATTTAAGAAAACAATTTTTAACAAAACGAGTGCGAAAATCTAAAATGTAGTTTTGGCACGTTTTGATTTGAATTTGAAAATTTGTTTGCTTAAATGTTACATTAGCTTGCTTTACTATGCAAAACTAAAAAAAAACTCGAAAATTTCAGAACGACGAAATTTACTTCCGGCAATTCATACTTGGCTTCGTTCAAATATGGGAAGATCAATTGAACATACAATTTGACAATCCTCCAACATCAAATGCAATAAAAAATGATTCGGGACCTCACTTAAGTCGTCTACCCGACGAATTACTACCAGCAATAGGAAAGTTCTTGATCATTTCCAAAGACAATGTCCAGCAATTGGTAAGATCGAATTTGGAATGGCGGAGGAGTGAAGTGAAATAACAATCAATTTGAATTTGAAATTCACAGAAAAGTATACCAACAAAGGAACTAGACGATACGACATTATTAATTAAGTGCTTAACTGTGATTTGTCGACATTTCGATAACATTCAATCAATAGCAAATTATGAGTACATCAGCAGTGTAATATTGATTGCGGTGACCACCATACAATCAGTAAGAATATGATTGAGTTGAAAAAATAAGATTTCCGAATAAAATTGTCCAAAATTCTCTTCCAATTTCCAGTTTCTCAAAGCGAATACTGAGCCTAACTCACACGAGATTGATTACATAAAATCATTTTGCCATTTAATTGAAGTCATCTACGATCCGTATCTTACGTGGAGAAATTTTGTACATAGAAATCATGCCGATTACAAGCGAACGATTGGCAATACAGTTCAATTGCATGTTGAACTGATACCGTTCGTGTATGGTGAGTGTCTAACGTTGGTAGCCGATTGTCAATTGTCTGATTAAAATTTCTTTTGTTTTTCTTATCTTCCACGATTCAGATTGCTTCCAGTCAGACAATATTTTAGGTTTACAAGATGTAGGAATAAATTTAATTCATATGCTGGGGGCAGTGATTTCGGGATCTCAGGTAAGGAGTTGTCTTAGTTTTCGGTTATATAGATTATGTTGGATTGTGTGCTTGGGAAGGTGTTGGGAGTAAATTTAAAAGTGTAATTGACTGTCACTGTGAACTCTAATGTCTCGTAAATATTAAATTTCAAAACGTTGATCGCCAATCAAAGGCAAAAAAATTTTTAAACAGCAGAAAATCTTCAAAAAGAAAATTTGCAAAATATCTTCAGAAAACTAAAAAATCCTTGCAAGTACAAGCAAATCCTCAAACCGTTACAAGAAAATCCTTAAAAATGAATGGAAGTCCTTAAAAATCGAGCAATAACGATAAAAAAAATCCTTAGAGAAGTTTCGTTTATAAAACAAAATTTGCAAGTATTCGCACCTCGAAAATGTGTCTCTGTGAAGCTCATCAGACTTAAGTCTTTTAACTCTCAAGTATGACACTGCAGTGTGATCAAAATCCACTCGCGATTCGCATATTGCAAACACATCGGTAGTATAAATATATAGAATCTTCAACTTCTCGTGATTACAGTCTTTCTCAAAAGATTGATCTTCGGCTTCAATAGTTCCTCCTTACATTTTGCTAGTTCTCAGCATGAACACGAGCTTAGAGCTCGTTGTTGATCCTTGTCGACAATGTCGTCTTTATATTCGTTATATGTATGTACGTACATAGTTGATTTAAACCCAGTCTAATACTCAAGGTATGTGACACACTCTACGTTGGTGCATATTTGTGGAAAGTTTGATTGTTTCACAGCTGATTTATGGTCATGGTATTTCTACGAACTGCATAACAATTTTTATTTTTTATTTTTTTTAATTGTTCGTTTAATCAAATCAAGTTTATACAGTTTGTTTACAAATAATTCTTGTTAAAAATAAATTTACAGTCTGCCAGACTTTTCCAAATTTATGTATGAAATTTCATCATTTTAAGTAATACTAGACTTAAAAATTAAAAAAAAAAAAAAATTGAAATTTAATTGGAATAAATGAAATTGCAATAGGTTCATCACCTTGTAGATTGAAAAAAGCACGAAAAACAATCAATATTCTAAATTTTTTGAGTAAATACTTAACCTAGGGTTACAACAAAGTTTGTTGTGATCAAATCAAATTTGAAAGAAATCGTAATTCTCATAATCAGTTCGTATACAGTGGTCATTTTGGTGATACGAAATTACAAATAGGGATGCGGTTGTGTCTATAATGACAATAGCCTGGAATTATGGCCTCCTAACAGCGAGTGGGGAGGTTTATAGGTACAGTTAGCAATTCTTTCTGCTGAAAAGCTGCCAAATTTACTAATAACGTTGTTATCATGTGAATACGTCTTGCTAAGCATATTCATAGCCAAATCGTACAGGTGTACGTTAAGCCTCGGCACTTTCGTAACTTTGTGCAGTTCTTCAGTAGATAAATACTTAAAGTTCGTTCTCGATCTTCTGAAATTGATTGCCATACGTAGGCATCTACTTTCAAAGACTTTTAACCTCCTAATCAAGTACTTTGGCAAACTATGCCAAACCGCGACGGCATAAGTTAGAACCGGCCTCAATATGGTTACATAGGTTTTAACTTTAACTTCTTGCGAAATGCCATTATTGACTTTCATGATGGGATACAGTTTATGTAAGGGAAGAAATAAAAGCGATAAATCTAAAATAAGAATTGATCACTTGAAAATAAAAATGATTGCAGGAAAATAAGAATGTGATCACAACCAGTTTTTCAAATATAACACTACGAAATAAGATTCTATCAACCTAAAATAAGAAGTGATCACAAGTAGTACCTACCACCCGCTAAATCAAATGTGATCACTAAAAATAAAGAATTTGATCACTAAAAGTAAAGAATTTGATCACTAAAAGTCCGAACGAATACACATAAAAAGCGTTTTAACACGCCGAGCGATCCGGCCCATTGCCCCGGAGCGAAGCGGAGGGCCGCAATGCGAGCCGGGCGCCGGAACGGTGTTGGTAACTTAGGAGTTAATTTTTTTTCTCTCGCATCGTCTAATAATTAGTCTGTGTAATTCATTGCACATAAAAAGCGTTTTAACACGCCGAGCGATCCGGCCCATTGCCCCGTAGCGAAGCGGAGGGCCGCAATGCGAGCCGGGCGCCGGAACGGTGTTGGTAACTTAGGTGTTAATTTTTTTTTCTCTTGCATCGTCTAATAATCAAACAGAATAATAGATAGCATATCCTTATTTCTTGCAATCAAATTTTTTATTTTGCACGATCATTTCTTTATTTTTTGTAATCAAATTCGTATAATTGTAGATCATTTCTTATTTCGAGACGATCATATGTTAGTGGTAAAATTGCATATATTTAGTGATCAAATTCTTATTTTTTGGTGATCAAATTCTATTTTTATTGCTATCATAAAAAAATTGTGATCATTTCTCTTTTTCTAGTGATCATTTCCTATTTTCTTGTGATCATTTCTTATTAAATAGCTATCACTTTAATTACATGCCTTTATGTAAACCGGTGTTAGCTTTCAGAAGCATCCTGTTCACATGTTCGTTGTGTTTAAGGTTTGGTTGAACGTAGTAACCCAAGAAACGAACGCTATCCTTGAAAGGGATTTTTGTGCCATTCATTTCAATGCCACAAGCTTTTTCATTTTTGGAACGCCCGCGGTTGGACCTCTGAATGAAAAGAGCTTCAGATTTTTCCACATTTACTCTAATTTTCCAAATCTGATAGTATCTGTGCAACTTGTGAAGGTGGCTTTGGACATTTGACTTAGCTCTGCTCAGGGATAATCTCGTAGAAAAAGTACTTGTATCATCTGCAAAGACGGTCAGAGTAGTGTTCATATGCGTCGGCAAATCAATCATGAAAATGATAAAGAGTAAAGGTCCTAGTATGGATCCTTGCGGTACCCCATCATTCACTGTTATTGGGTCGGAGAGCTGGTGTCCCAACTTAACTCTGTAACTACGTCCTTTGAGGAAGGAGAAAATAATTCTGATGAGATAATCAGGAAACTTCAAGTTTATCAGTTTATATATGAGTCCTTCAACCCACATAGTGTCGAAAGCTTTTTCAATGTCTAGAAAAGCGGCTATTATTAACTTCCCATCGTTAAAACCCATTATTGCTTCTTCAAATAACCTTATGAGAGCATGAACGGTAGAGTGCTTGCTCCCAAAGCTGAATTGGCTGTTTGGCAATAAGGCATTTGTGTCGCAGTATTGTAATATTCTTACATGCAGGACTTTTTCGAGTACTTTACTCAAACTGTTCAATAGACTAATGGGTCTAAAATTTTTTGCCTCGTTAGCGGGCTTGCCTGGTTTGGGTATCGGTATAACAAGGGCTTCCTTCCATGAATCAGGGTAGTATCCTATGCTCAGAATACAATTAATCAATTTAGCGAGGAATTCGAGTGCAGACCTGGGAAGCTTTTTCAAGACAATATTTGGGATAGCATCCGGTCCATACGACTTTTTATTTTTCAAATTTTTAAGAATTATTCTAATTTCCTCAGGATCCGTCAAACGTAGCTCAAACAAATTTGACGATGACTTCTGAGAGAAGGAAATTACTTCAGACAGCACAAGCGCATCAAAATCTGGATCTCCCATAACTCTATTCTGTTTGTGGATCTCGTCGTACACTTTTGCAATAGCATTTGCCTTATCAAATGGATTACTGATAAGGGAACCATCACTTGCCTTCAGCTCAGGCACTACTTTTCTACCATCACCTAGGAGCTTGCTTATATTCTTGTACATCTTTGTATTTGGTCTAATCTGTTTCAACTTATTCATCAGAGTTTCGGAGTTTCGTTCATCAATACTATTCTTAATTGTCATGGCTAGGCTTTTGATTTCCCTCTTTATATCAGGATCGTTGAGTTTACGGCGAAAATGTGCCCTTCTCAATCTCTTCTTTTTGGCAATTAGGTCCATCAGATGTTGCGAAAAATGGTTCTTGCTCGTGAAACACTTCTTAGGGATACATTCTTCCATTGCAGAACTAATTGCCTTGGTCAAGTGCTTAACACTCGAATTTATGTCATCGCAATCTACTACAGGTGTAGGATTCAGTGCATCATTCACTAGTTCTGCATAACAATAATTTAACCTTAAACACAAATTAGTCATAAAATCTATTACTTCTTCTCAGAGCTCACAGCCGAGACACTTTTTGAAATCATCCGAAGGCTCGGTTTCTGGTTAAGATGACGTCAAAGTTCAATAGAATTTTCAGAAAATCAGTAGATGAATCAATTTAGTTTGAGGTGATACCAATCGGCTTCATGTAAAATCCTGTTACTGCTCGGCTAGTTACTATTTCTTTCCTAAGAAATCATATGGGCCGAGCAGTATAACTTTTGACTTTATTACATGAGACCAATTGATATCACCTTGAAAAATGAATTCATCTGTTACCTACTGATTTGATGAATAGTCCATTCGTTGAGCAATCACTGCACCTGCTTATGACGATTTCAAAAGTGTCTCCAGCTGTTAGTTTTGCTTCTTTTTTCAGAAGTATCGCTTTGCATTTGATTGAATCTATTTCTACATTAGTTTTAATGTTGCGATAAGCTCATCTGTTTTTTCATGAGACTATTTTTAGGAAAACATTTTCCCAAGTTTTCCAAAATTTTCATACTTTTCCCAACATTTTCCAAATTATTTCATAATTTTTCTACAAAAAAATTTCGGAAAAAATTAAAAAAGATTAGGAAAAGCAGGAAAGTTTATGAAAAATTTGAAAAAAAAAAAATTCGCAAAATGTTTTCCCAAAAATAGTCCCTGGTATTGACTGAGCTGTTTCTAAGCGAAAATAATTAACAAAATTTTCCAATTAAAATTTTGTAGAAGCTTTGCTAAGGTGGTGGTATATTTTTTACAGAATTCAATGATATCCCATGTGCCTCCCCGTGACGATGGGAGGAGTTTTCATGGTGGTAATACGGTAAGACGCAATGATTTCCAATATTTTCTATTAAAGCATTGCAAACACTCAAATTATGTTCATTTTATCGACTTTAATGAAACTTATACGACCATTTCAGCATAATGGTATGCGTGCAATCTGCCCGGCCACCGTTACAATGCTAATAAGTTTAATTTCAAAATGGCATTGTGATGCAGAGTTACGAAAAGCTAGTCTCAAATGTTACGCATTAATGGCAATTGTACTTCAACGGTCTAGTCCAGTTGAGGTAGGTCGAAAATTCGTGAGGTTATAGGAGATGTAAAGACAAAAAAAAATATTTTCAGCGCCAAATCGATCTAGTCACAATATGTCAGTCATACATTGACGCTATACAGGCTCTAGTAAAAACCGACCATTTTCTGCCAAAAGACAGCGATGATCGAGAAGACTTGTACATGGACTGTACTGCTCTGACATCAATCATTGACAATGTGGAAATGTTCCTATGCGATCCGCAGAGCAGGCAACACATGTTCAACTATTTCGCAGAGACAAATTATTTTGCAAGCATTTCAACAGTTCCCATTAGTGTGAAGGTAATGCGAACGGAAAGTTATCTTTATTCAACGTGCATGACTTAACATTCTGCGGAAAATATTGTCTTGAATTACAGGGTTGGAATATTGACACCCAAGCATTGGCCATATCGATCGTAAGATCAATGTACCGTCTAACATCCGAAACGACTTCCATAGCGGCGATTCAGAAACTGTCGCCCAGCATACCCACTCTGTTCAATGGACTGAAAGTATTGGGTAAACCGACACAAAAATTGATTAAAATGTGCATCAATTTGGCTTACAACGAGGAACGTGGTGAGATTATCTACCCTGAAGTAATGGTCAAATTGCTGGAATGGATCAAAGACATGACTGACGATGAGCAAATATTTCTGGCCGAATCGATTCTGAACATTTGTGCCGAAAATTTGAATTGGTCTGTTGATGCCACGGTGGTCCATAATCGATGGCAAACTCATTTGGCTTTTATATTTCCAGCAAAAGTGTGGTATCGACCGAGAAAATCATTAAAACAATCAGTCAGACGTTACAGCATTGCAGTGCATTGAATGCAAAATGTGCCATCGATTTGATCAAGCTGCTGGAAGAACTAGGTAAATTCAGCATCACTGCGATGGAATTGAAAAGGGTTCTGTGGCTGCTACGGGAGGAGGAAAATTTTGACTACCGCAAGCAATTGCTTCAGTCGCTGGCATCGATATCGCTGCACAACATGCCTAATTCGATCGTTTGCAACGAATTCCTCGACATTCAAATCGACACCGATGGTATTACAGTGCCGGATATTCGAAAATGGATAACTTCCGGCGCGTATGGTTTCATATTTCACGGCTGGGTCAGACTCAATGACACTATCACACCTAACGCCAACAATACACGATCCAACGAGAATAAATGCTTTCGTCGAATCATTTTGAGGTACAATGCGACGAATTAGTGATTTTAACAGAACCACCCATCTAACTATTCCATCAAATGTTTCAGTTTGCTGTCGAATCAGGGAACCGGATTCGAAGTATTTGTTGACAACGGTGGGAAACTGGTCGTTGGAGTTTTGACGAAAAAAGAATTTCTGGCAACGACCGCTTCAATGACGTCAATTTTGGATAATAAGTGAGTCAAACATCTAGCAACCCTTTAGCTTACGATGCTAAATTGTTCCGACATTTCCACAGGTGGCATCTAATCACCGTATGCGTAACACCGCCGAAACGGCCGTTCTCTTATTCACAAATAAATATATTCGTCGATGGTCACCAAAAGCTCGGATCGACGTTAAAAGTTGGCGCTTTCACCGAACGGTTTTCCTACTGCACCATCGGCTGTCTATTCCAACGATTTAGCCAACAATCGACCGAATTGAAAAAGTACGAGGGTGCCCATTCTTCAACTCAAATTGAATCACCGAAGGGAATGCTACCCAGTTTCATGGAGCGTACGTTTTTTCCCCAAATCGTCTCACAAGTTCCAAGCTATTTTACGTTACCGAACATGAGGAATACGACATCTAACGATCCCAATGTCAAATGTTACCCGATTGGTATGCAAGACGGAGTGTTCGGTCAACCGATTTGTTTGACCGGTCAATTAGGAAGTGTGGTTCTTGCCGAGCCAACGACCAACGTAAAAACACTTCTCGATGCTGGAGCAAATTTTGCATCGGTCATTGCTCAAGACATTGAACCGTCTGACCTGACATCGAAATTCGTTTTTTGTTATTCACCGAATTCATGCTACGATGGACTGTGCGTGGATCTTGTGCCTGGCAACAAATACAACGGACACGTCGTGGCCAAATATTGTAAAACTACAAAGATTCAAGATGCCATCAACAGCATTGGCGGAGTTAATGCCTTGCTACCGATTCTGGAGACGATCATCAAATCCAAGGAAAATTCGCAAATATTCTTCGCAACCACTAGTCCAGAGCCGAAAGAAGTGCTGCCATCGCCAAACAATGAAGATTTTGCCGATTGGGAAGTACTTGCATCAACTACATACACCGAATGGAAAATGATTCAGAATCCTGTGTCGTGCTTCCTCTGCCTGATCAGATATTTTATCAGCGGTCACGAGTTGAATCAAGAGCACCTACTCAAATCGGATGGTATTGCCATTTTGTGCTCGATGTTGAGCAAATGCAATGCTTTCCTGTTTGACGTCAACGTATTGATGTCGGTTCACTTGCTGCTGGAATCAATACAAAATATGTCCGTGCCAAATGTTGAACTTCTGGAGAACCTATACACTCATTTGATATTCAATTTTAAAATTTGGTCCCGTGCACCCTTTCAGATAACCATCGGTCATATTCAGGTGAGTTGTTGAGCCGCAGGCGTTGATTGCAATGGCTTCTAAATTTAGATTGTTTCAGTATTGCAACACGATGATCAAAGATGATCGAAAATATTTCCGTAAAAAGTTTGGCATTCAAGCGACTCTTGATGTGATCAGACAACATTACGCCGTACCGGACAATGTATCAGCAGAGGATGGTAAAGCCATCCGATTGGCGCTCCTGGAAATCGTCAAGTATTACATGCAAAAGGAGCTGAACATAAAGGAGGTGGGAATTATCATCTCCTACATTTCGTCGGTGAAACATGAGCATTTGATCATTGAAATGTTGGACATGCTGCTGGCTCACATGAACGGCAAAAATTGCAAAGACCAAATCTTTCTGCTGATGCATGAACCGCAAACGGCCGAATTGCTATTTTCCATACTGACGGATAAATCGTATGGTCGGGAACTGCATGAAAGTCTGTTGAATGTGAGTATAATGGACCCCGCATGAGCAACCCACATAAAGCTAAACCGTCGAATGATTTCAGTTTATTTCCGGACAGTTGCATACCGGCAAAATTTCCAAAAAGCACAAGTTAACCCTACGATTGCATGATCCGTCGGTATCCTGTCAAAGTTTGTATCCGGGACTAATATCACATATGATGCCATTGGACTTGGAAGAGGAGACAATTTTACAGCTCTTAGATTTGGCTCTGTTTGACGGTTAGTTAGTTCATTCTGATCATTCCTTATGATAATACCATGGTCTTAACGTTAGATTCTGCATTCGGTTACTGTGGAGCTCTGCATCTGATCCATAACCTTAGCTCGGCTGATATTCATCTAAAACTTGAAATCTCAAAGAAAATGCTCACGACAACGTTCAACAAATTAAATTCACCCTTTCTCATCGCTAAGCAGGTAGGGACCGGTTCCAATCAAGATTCTCGATTTACGTGATGATCACCGCCTGAAGTCGTCAGTTAAATTCAATCTTAAATTCTAGGTTGGCTGGCAAGAATCGATAGCTCGACTGCTGATTAAAAAGCAAATAACGAACAGTTACACCAAGGGCGATCACATCCTCGGCAAAGATATACAGAACATTCCGTTCGAAGATAATCCAGAGTTCCTCAGCCAAATGGACTTGATGACATTCGACGAGAAAACAATGGAATTGAGTCCACATGATGGCAGTAAGGAGCACAACTTGACGTTGACGGAACTACAGGCTAGCGTTACCGAGGCAGCGAATGTAATTGAACACGAGATTAAAGGTTCGGAATTTTAAGAATTTTGATCAATCGAAACGATGTGTGTGGAGGTCATGTTTTCCTAATTATTTTACAGAAATTGCTGAAAATGTTTCTGGAAGAGTGGCTGGAAATATATCGTCGGTTTATTCGATCATCCGGCAGAAAACTCATGACATTCACGACACATTCGAATCTTTGGCCATGGGAAATGATCATCATAAAATGGTTAGTGAGATTGAATGATTGACTCTCAACATAATCCCATTACGCACATCCCATCCGCACAGAAATCTTTCCCATCGATGTCCACTCAATCATCGAACTCTACATCGGAAGAAAATGTTTCCGTTAAATCGAATCTTCAACAAGAAGCCATAGACTTTGAAAGCCTGATGGCCAACACCAATGATACACTAACACAACGTTCACTATCGGCAATTGATCAAGAAGAGCAGCTGGTTTATTTGGTGTCGAACATCTTATTCACTGTGTTGTGGCGTGGTGTTGACAACAATGGAGGGGATTCGTGGAAGGTATGCTTGGCACATCAAATCTTACATTTGCACTATTTTCCAGCTGTTTGTATAATTGTAGGAACGCGGTCAGGTCATCGCATGCATTAATTTGCTCGGACTGAATAACGAACTGTACAGTTCACATTTGACTCTGCGACTGAAAATCTTAGAGATGGGAATCCAGGCTTCACTTATTGACTTGTCAGAGTCAGGAACGCAAAATGTTCACCATCAACAGGTACAAGGACATTGAATACAACAGAGGGACAGAGTCTTTTAAATTTGAACTCAATTTAATTGATAGAATGCAGCGCAGCTGTTACGAATGGTGTACGATCTGGTTGTGCTCGATCCTAATGAAGACGATATGAAAAAGTGTTCTACGAAGCTCTTGGACGGTGTTCTGGCTCTGTTGGGTAAGTCTTTTCATTTTAATTGTTAATTGTTTGTTCCTTGGTCGAAGTCTAAAAGGGTGTCTCTGAATGTACTGCTAATTTTGTGCCTAACCGTAGATGTCCTTATGGTTTTCCAACAAACTGCCGTCGACGATTGGACTGAAATGAGTCGATTGAGCTTTGGCCTACTACTGAAATGTTCCCAGCATCCGAATCCCGAGATCGTTGCCATGGGAACAGCCAAATTGCATGCCCTACTGCAAAGCCGCACCTCGCAAGATCCACAAGAGCTGAGCTACTTGATATTTAATATAAACAAGGCTCTAAACAGTGCCATTGAAGGTAAATTTGCCGACCGGAGTTGGGCGGAGAGAATGATTCCTAATTTTTCCGATTTTTTTTCCAGTGGGTCACTCCGAACAGTATTCTTTCCTAATGCCTGTGATGAAAGCGTTGTTGGAGAAATCGCGCACCGTACTTAATCTAAGTGTAAATGTACCTGATCTGCCGCCGACTTCGGCTGGACCGGTTTTCTTTCACGATTTTCAAATGTACAGTGGAAGCAAGCAGTGGACAAGTTTTATCGAGAAGAAGGTATGTGGCTTAAGCATTTCGTTTAAAAGTTTCTTTTACTTTTGCGGGTATAGACACTTCCGACTCCCTTTTTAACTTTAATTCTTCATCTGGCACTTCATGTTGACACCAGCTTAGAACAAATGTCTCTTTTGTATCGGATAATGTATTAATTTCGAGCCATGGGAGGAACTTGAAGTGTCGTGGTGCCCCGGTCTAGTACTGACTGGCGAATGAAAGACTGTCTTAAAAAACATTTTTCCTTAATTTATTTAACAACAAAAAACAGAATTAATTCAAATGGTGAATTTGAGCGAACCGTCACGGTTCGCGTCTTACCTACGCGACCCTTTTCGCTAATTTATGATTATCTGGCAATTTATGCCCATTCCAAAAAATTGGATCAATATCCTTTGACGCTGCGGCATCTTCCACTTCTTTACTCTCTTCAAAGTTTTGTTTCTTCGTTCGCCGAGACCCAGTTGTCGTCAGGTGCGAGCTCGATTTATTTTTATTGGCCATCCGTACATTCGTCGAAACAACATTGAACATGCTGTCGTCGTATTTGGGCTGATCGTATCTGGCGCTGATCCCTTTCTCTTTAAACGATCTCGGCGGAGCCACAGTTCCCGCGTAATAGCTGTGCGATTTCGATTTTTGTATTGATAGAATTTCGATACCGTTGTTACTACTATTAGCCTTTCCCGACGAATCATTTTGAAGAAATTCTTTAACATCGTTAATTGGATCGAATGATGGTTCCGGTCTCTTCGGATATTGTCTGCTCCAGTTGCGATTCGTATTAGCTGCTGACAAAAGTACAAAATTTTTATCTTTCGCCACTTTCGACTGGGATTTGGCGCTGCTTTTTGATGATTTTTCATTCGGATTTACAGCCAACGAATACTGAACTGTGCCGGATGAAAAGGCATCACGTAAATCTTCCGTGTCCAAAATGTGTGGTGTTGTTGATGGGACAGTCGGTCTGGGTCGACGTCGTCGTGTTCGAGGCTTTTTCGTTGTTGGTGCACTGATAAGCTCGTCCACATATTCGTCGGATGGTATCTCGACAGATTCAATTGAGCTGTCTTCCGTTTTTAGATTTGTTCCAGCGTAGGTTTTCGTCAATTTCGTTTTTGGAATTTTCTTGGACTCGTGTCGTACTTCGAATATGCTGCCATAGTCACCGTCAGTATCGAGGAAATCCGTATGCTGATTATAGTTGCTAGAATAGTCAGTTTCCCTGGAAAAACTGTTAAACTGATTGTTGTCGTAGGCGGTGGGAAGCGTTGGTGGTAGATACCTGTGTCGTTCAGTTGTTGTGCTTGGTGATTGATTCCAAGTATTTTGAGGAGATTTGTAAATTGTTGGTTGAAATTGATTTTCTGGTGCATCAACGTTGTACGTCGTCTTTGACGGGTCATGCTGAATCGGAACATCGTATGAGGTTATTGGGGGTTGATACGAGTTAACATAGTTAGCCGGTGGTTCGGCAAATTTTCCAGATGACGGTTTTCGATTCAGGGTTATCTCCTTTGAACTGCTTATGGTCACCGATGAAGGAACGTAATTAACTTGCGGTGGCTGAGACGTTGCGTATGTGTTGTATGTTAGCGAATTTAAGGTATTTTGATTGAATGAAGGATCTGATGGACTGATTCCATTGTTTATGGAGCCAGAGTTGAATTTCACCGAATTATAGTTTCCCGAATTGTAGGAACCAGAATTGAAGGTGCCTGCATTTGCATTACCGGAATTTGAATTGCCGGAATTCTGACTGATCCCAGCAGCTGCATTTAATCCGATGCCTACGATACCAGCATTTGAGAGTATTGGATTATTCGTGTACGTTGATTGTAAGTTGGGCAATTTGTTGAAATTTTGCGATTGGGTCGGTGTGCTAAAAGAGTTGTACAGATTCGAAATGTACGAGTCTTGGTGTTGATTATTTGATGTTTGAATATTTTGCGGTTGATTCTGTTGGTGAATTTGAACAACAGGCACTCCATAATTTGTACTTGGAGGTATCGATTTTACGTTATGTGTACCGGAACCTGTAAGGTCATGAATTTTCGGTAATTTCGGCGGTTCGCCGAAATGTTTATATCCCTGATTTGAATACGTTTCCTGTGGCGGTGGTGTAAAGCTCAACGTTGCATCCGATCCATAATTTACAATAGGAAGAGATGGCAGCAATCCGCTTGAAGGTGGTGAAATGTATGCGTTTCCGCTCCCTTTGAATGTGGACTCATATGAATTGTGACCACTGTACAGATTTGTGTTTAACGACGGAGCGAAATCCGTTTCGTATTGTGTGTCTAAGTTACTGTTACTGAAAATGGATGTCGCCCCATTTTTCGTCTTTTTCCCTTGGGTGGTATATCCCAAAGTGTAGTCAGATATTGGAGAACCGTAACTGAAATTCGGTGGCCCGTATACAGGCTTAGGTTTCGGACGCCGTCGCGATCGATAGCTGGGACGATGTTTAGACGGTCGCGATTTATGTTTGATGATTGTAAATTCGGGTGGTGCTTCTCTTTTCGGTCTGTTCGATGTCAGCGAATCTTTGCACAATATTTTGCACGCGACTGTGAAATTACGTTCTTCATTGCTTGGATATTCCGTCTGAGGATTTGTTTGGGAGCTGTATGTGACTGTTGTCGCAATCGAAAGAACCTGCAAACAAAAGTAACTTGGATCAATTACTAATTTAGATGGCTGTTCCATTCACACAAACAAAACTGCTTTTAAGTACGAAATAATTTCATGCACGGGCGATAGTGGTAAAACCGTATAAAAGACGTACAATCACTTTTGTTTGTGTGGGTGAACCAGCTGAAGCAAATTCATGTCTAAATTTCTCCGATGTCCCCTGCAAATGTTTAGAATAAGGTTTCGTAAGGTCCTAACGTCAGCTACCGCGTTCGAAATTGACAAACTTTTTCTTAGCTTTTCCATCGAAAGCCCATCTATCTAACATGAATAAATCTCTGTTCATATGAATCCTAACGGTGAGCATACGTATGCACACTGAAAATATTGTGCTTCTAAATCTTTGACAAACGGCAAGTGTAACCGTTACCTATCATTGGAAGGCTAATTTTACAGAATACGGTATCTGATTTATAGGATCGTACGAAAGTACACCTTTTCTGTACATTATGCTCGGGTCGTACGTATTTCCATGATATAAATAAAACTTCTATTTGTTCAGACACAAACGAAACAATTTTCTTTTTAGTTGTTACAAGTCATTAAGTAGAAAGTACTCTGCTAATATTTTGCAGAAAAAGATTCCTCAGTAGTGCTGACGGTCAGCACTTAATCTCAGCGAAGAAGAAACCTTATTGTCGTCCATATTACTGTCACCATAAATTATCGATCATACAAAAAATCTTTCGTTGAAATCAGTATGAGAACGCTTGAATACAGAAGGACGGCGAGATTATGTAATCATCCCCGAGTATCTATCAATAATCAGTCGGTGAAAACAATATCCTCAATTTGTCGAGATGAACGAACATCTACCCTCCCTAAATCCAATTGCATTTTGGGGAGTGAAATTTTGAGAATTTCTTTTTAACTACAGTCTAGGGTAGCATGATTGTCTAGTCTGGTATTTTATTTGACCTAACCATATTCAATTGATTGATAGAATGGTATATTTTGTAACGAGTGATGGAAAATTCCACTTTCATCACGAGTCAGAAACGAGGTTTTTTGCGATTGAAAGCTGTAATGAGACGAAACCACAAACAAAGAAATCAATTTCAACAACAACGCATGCACAGTTGATCGCGTCCGAAAAATAGCATTTTACATGACTGGGCATAAAAAGATGAAAATAAGAGCTTTTGTGTGAATTTTGATGATCCGAGGCGTAGCCGCGGTCAATAAACACACGAAAATGAGACTTTTTATTTTTATACCGAGTTATGTAATGGATTTTACATGCTGATGGTGTTGAAGGTAGTGCATGAAAAGTACGGTTTAAATATATAAAAATCCATTATCGACCGGAGATAGGATCTTTTTCGCTCGCAAGTACCTCTCTTTGTGAAGTGCATAAA
Organism: Bradysia coprophila; assembly: GCF_014529535.1. Classification (NCBI taxonomy): domain Eukaryota; kingdom Metazoa; phylum Arthropoda; class Insecta; order Diptera; family Sciaridae; genus Bradysia; species Bradysia coprophila. The sequence continues at coordinate 3,537,739 of NC_050735.1, read as the reverse complement.
AATAGAACCATTCGATCCTAGTTTGCGTGTGGAAATCCATCGAATTTCAGGCTTCAAGCGTCTTTGGCCTCGTTAGGACAAACGTGCGACTAGTACCGAAAAATTCAACTTTTCATTACTCGTGACAAAATATACTATTATCGACGATTACAATACATGGCAGTTTGCGCCATCCAAAAATAATCCATTTCATGAAGAATATTTTCTTTTGATTTTGTTTAAATTCTGAAAATGTTTGTCGAGGAAATTTTCACCTTTGGCTAGGATATTCAAACTCTTTACTTAGAGAACAGAAAGTTACCGAAACTTGTTGCTCAAAAACATACTTTTGAGTTTGTTTTTATCACAAAGTTGTTACCTCATGTAATAATAAACTTTCGCAGCATCCTTTGTAATCTACTAATACTTTATTAGTTCATTCTGCTCTATATTGGAAGGTAGCCAGGGCTCATCACTTATTTTTTGTAATGCTTTACGCGACTCTGAATGGAAACTACTGATATTACAGACATGAATGTTTTAAAACGTATTCATATGACCATTCATATCAAAATTTCATTTACTTTCTAACTCTCAAAAAGTCCCCAATCTACATTTCATCTGTCCTTTCATTTACACGTTAGAAAGGAGCGGTTCACCTACATTTGCCGATTAAAACCTGTTACAGGTTAACTTTCCGATGGAACAAATTTGAATTATAAATTCATTCGTTCAATAAAATTACTTATTTCCGACAGACTTACGAAGAAAATCCAATAAACCCAGTATCTGGTATCCATATTAACGATGAATGTTCGCCTCACTGTTGTCACAATTTCAATTACTGAAATTCTTCTGATCTTTCACATTACTATCGACATAGTTCTCATGGATATTCTGTGCAATACAATCAATATAATTCAAGACGACACGGTTAACACTACACATTCCTTTTCTATCGATAAATTTAGCTATTTCGTTAACATTGTAACAATAATGTACGTCTGGATAATTGCCGCGGCGTAACGTTTAAACGACGACACGGACTTGTTGCAACTAAACTCATTTCATTTCGAGCATCTTCTTTTATAAATATCAAGCCACGTTTTTCTATAAAAAAATGAAAAGCAAAGAAGAAAGATGTTTGTAACGAATGTATGTTATTGTGGTTATTGTGCATGTTATGTATACATATAATGCGATACTTTAACATAAGTTACTTTTCATCAAAACATTTCATTTCATTCATGCTGGTTTTCTGTTTCCCCTACCTTTTTTTACTTTTATATTTACTCTCGATGTTGATCTTGATCCCTATACGGAAAAACATCCGCAAAAACTACATATTCTATTGAGTGTAGCGCATAAAATTTGAAAATAAAAAACTTCAAAGAATTTAATCGTAACTAAGATCATCAACATATCGTTGTTCAGGTCGTGATATTGAACCAGAGCTTATTTTTGTAAATTTTATTTATGAAAATTCAAAAAATCAAATTTTTTTATTATTGCGAAATTCTCAGAATTTTTTGAAACTTTAACATGTTTTTCGGAATTTATCGAATTTTTTTTCTCGAAATTTTGTAGAAATTCCTAAATTTTTCGAAATTTTCAGAATTTTTTGGAATTGTTAGTGTTGAGCCCGGAATATTGCACCAACGATTAAATATTTCTTGAAATTTTAATTCGAAAGTTCAGTTTTTTTAGCTTTGCGAAATTCTCAGATTTTTTCACTAATTTTTCGAAATTTGCACAATTTTTCGGAATTTTCAGAATTTTTGCATATTTTGCAAAATTAAAATTCCCACTAACAAGCCCTGAATTGTATACGTCTGGGTCTGGTTCCATGGAAGTTTTCATGTAATTTACATCTGAATTCTATGAAATTGAAAATTAATTTGATTTTTGCAATTTATTTGCTTACGCTAAACTATGTATTTTAAGGGCACATTGAAATTAATTGCGGCTTGCCAACTTTCGGCACCCTGGACTTTACTTAAATAGTCGTGGAATACCTCCAAATAAATTTCTAAAAATCTAGAATTCAGTTTTGGATTTTTAGAAATTTATTCCTCGACTATTTAAGCAAAGTCCAGGGTGCCGAAAGTTGGCAAGCCGAAATTGTTTTGAATGTGTTAAACTTTTAGAAACGGCTGCATTTGTCTGTCATCTTCGACAACAATAATAAGAATAAACGATGAGCTCTGGCTATAGTGTTCCCTTATAGCAAGACTTACTATAAAACACTATTTTAGTTGTGTAATAGTTAATTACTTCCTTGTTTGGAACATTTTATTTTGCCAAGTTTGAGGGTACCGGGATGCATTGAAAAAGATTGATCGTAATTATGACGGATGACTGTCAGTTGCATTACATGCATTACAGACGATGATCAACCAAATAAATATTCAAAACCAAAACTCCTTCCCCGTCCCATTCTTAGGTTCTTTCATTCACCGAAATTTTGGATTCGGAGTTGTGCGTAAGAAGAAGAAAGTCTGAACGGTTGACAAATTAATTATATCATTATGGCATTTGTTTACACCGACCGGTTTAATATGTTTGCTGAAAAAAATGTTCACCAGATCTGTTTCATAGATGTGTTTCACTACGATTCAGTGGAGCACTTAATTTTCCTGTGGATTATGGTACATTAATAGTAAAAAGTAATGTTGTGTAGATCAATGACCAATGCGAATGCCTCAATTGCTGGAATATTAACTTGACAGTAATGGTTCCTAGTGTGTGGGATATGTCAAGCTGCTAAAATTGACATGATGATGATTGGAACCGTATATGTATATCATTGCATACTATGTCTACTATGTCTAAAATTACGTTTGCGCCATGCAATGGCTGTATTCCGTACTTGACTTAACGACTCTTTAATGACTCTTCTTACGTTGCAAAAATATGCTTTCTACTAAAGTGAATATGTGCATGCATTTGGTCAATATGCATCACACGAAACCTACTTCACTAGAACCATGAGTCTTAATAATGCGAAATTGTCACGACACACGAACGTTTTGTTTTCGTGAAATGGTAAACTTTAGAAAGAAAAACTGAGTCTCCGTGTGTTCGGCTCTCCAATTGCATTTTATAAATTCAAATTACTGGCATATGTCAAGCTGAACATATTTGCGCCATGCACCCAATGCAACTATCGTTGGATTGTTTTAATTTTATCTGGTTCGTTAAGAAAACATTCATCGCGTAGCTAAATTAATCGCAGATTTGGGTACAATATAATATTCAACTGGTAAACTGGTTTGTTTTTCTATGCGATGCCGGAGTAATAGTTTGTAACGTAAACAAGTCTCATTTACATTTTCAATTAAAAAAATTGGTTTTTCTTTTATGTTCTTTTTTTACGTTGATCATAAAGCTGCACCTTAGGGCGAGAAATGTCGCGTATGAATCTAGTGCTACAGATATATAATGCCGTGATCCAATTCCACTTTTTAATGACTAATAATTATGTTTAGTGTCATGAAACGTTGTGGTGGTTAGTGGTCTAAATTTGCAAACTTTATGAGCTTTGAATTAAAAATCGAGATATAATTTAACAACAAATTAGTCAAATGCTTAATGAAAATCTTATGCACATCCTTTCAAACTTCGAAAGGTTCCTCGTTTTTTTTTAGAGAAATATCTCTTTATTAGATCAGCGAAGTATATGGAGATGAACATGCCTCGCATTCTAGAGTTCTGAGCTCGGATTTTTTTTGTCGTTTGTGAATTTAGGACGTTTTTTTTACGACTAGGCTTCCCATTCGTCCTCTTTTTTTTGTCTCATTCTTATTTTTTACATAAATTCTAAGCACATCAAATTTTTAACCTGTCCCAGACACACACTTCTATTACTTCGTTTAATGAAAGCATCTTCATTGAATGATCTACAATCTTTTACTTCAATTCTTTGAACATACATTTTGCTTTATTGTGTGGTAGTCAGAGGTTGTCGTTTTATTTTGTCATCATTATGATTACAGATGAATAGCCGTCCGTAACAGACTAAATTTTCCTGCGCGGTCTTTTTAATACAATAATTTCTTTATCTCAAAAATATTGGTTCGTTCTGGTTACCAACTCAATCGATCTTATATCTATAAATGTCAAAAAATCGCCAGGGAAGTTGTTTGTTTTTCTGCAGTGCTAATAAACGTGCTAATAATTTGATTCTATTTCACATTAATTGCTAGCTAGCTTTGAGTTAGGTAATTGTTGCTTTTCGAACCGGAAAAGAACCGACACAAATAACTCATCCGAAAAATGTGCGTTCATTAAATATCAGTAATAGTTTTATAATCTTAAGCTCAAATCTATGTTGGTCAAAACGATCGTTCAAATAACACAAAAAATCGAAATAAAATCCAGAGTTTTGTGCCACTGTGTTCCAGTCGCTATTCTATCGTCATACAATTAATATGAAATTAGTGACAAAAACGTTGTTTGTGCTGGTTCTCGCCCTTCCAATCCATCAAGCCATATGGAATTCGGTTTGCAAAATTAAAATCAATTCGTAGATATGACTACATTTACGATTATTCGTAGGATATGAGAGTTAATCTGGAGCGATGTACTGCCGAGTGTAACAAGAAGTATTGCAACATTTCGTCCATTTGTCGGCCAATCAACCGTACGTCGAAGCTTAAGTCAATGCATATATACATGCACCCAAATGTGGAACTAGCTGATCGAGTTTATGTAATTTTCCCAAAGAAAAACTTCGGGGATCAACACTAAGTGAAACTATGTATCTTCACAAAATAAGCACCATCCAACATTCGAGTAACCCTCTTATGAATCATTAAAGGATCGAGAATATGCTTTACACATTTTCGGGTTTTGTGAAATTGGTGATCAGATTAGTGAATTTTCTCATTTCATTTTGAGTTGGATGTAGGGTGCGCCGGACAACTTAAACTAATCACTACCAAAAATTTCTAGTTGGAAATAATTACCTATAAAATGTTTCGGACTGAATATCGTCAACATATGGTACGCATTAAGAACGAACTGTGTCCATTTCTTTTGTACAAGAACCAGTCACTCTTTCAGTTAGCTGATGAGGGACTTCTGAAACGTATTAATGCAGGAGTCTACGGAAATATTGTGGATCCATGCCCTCTGAAAGTATGTATGAAAGGCATTGCTTTTGAGGTAAAAATAACGTAAAATACTCGTAGGGACATCGATACCTACTTCCAAGAATTACCAATTCAAATGATGATGCCTTCGGTGTTCCCTTAGTTCCTGTCGGACGGTGGAAAATAGAATTTAGGCTAATAAGAGATGGGGAGCGCATTCTGTCTTTTAGTGACTTCTATGAAATAAAGGCAACAGGCGCCACAGAGTTTTAAGGACATCATTCGAATGTATTTTCAATTTTTGTATGTGTGACGGTGGCAATAAATGGATGGTTATGGAAGTCTTTACAACGATTACTTTTATTTTGAATTTATTATTGGTCTTTATGTTTCCTACCATCAATTCTTCTTAACCATAGAGTTTCCTTTTCTTGTTCAGATAAAGCCACTTCACGACGGCTATCAATCGGAAGTATCGTCAACTCTCTGGGAACCGCTAAATACATTCTGGGCAGAATGCTATGAAGCGTGCAAAGCTTCGTCACAGAAACGAGCCAAACAGCTGATGGAAAGTCGCCGTAAATTTCAACACAAAATTTTGGTTCCATGGCGATTGAGACAAACCGACGAAATTACTCGATTGAGCAGTCAAACATCTTCGCAAAAAATGCTGGACAATCGCATCGAACGGCGATGGAAAACAATGAAACGTTTCCTGTACGGATCGCGTGGCGCTTGGTGTTATGAGTGAGTACATTGCTAGTTTGATTATTTTTTTTTACGAAAAATAAAAAGTTCAACAAAAACGCAGATTTTGTTTGCGTCAATTTGGTTGTGATGTCTCTTGTCTTCAGATATCTCTATTGTTTGCTGAACAATTAAAATTTCGCGCTCGTGCTTATGTCCCATAACATTTCGTTAAGTCTGGCAATTAAAAATAAGAAAATTTTACGCTTCTTGGCATAAGGTGGATTGGCATATGAATAAAAACAACAAAATCATTGAATGTACCAGTAATTATATGAGTTCGTATAACATTTTCTAATTAACTTGTTGTACTGCGTATACGAACACGAATCGTATGCTATATGGTGATGGCATAGAAATGAACTCCGTTCACTATTTTTAGTCTCTTAAAATGAATATCTTCTGAGTATTTTCTGGTAATGCGCAATCGATCAGTCCACTGCAGTGTTGCTTCAAAGCACCGCTAATTAATACCACCTTGGTAATAATGATTTGAAGTGTTAACTTCTTTCACTGGCAAGATCAATTAGCCGCATTCAAAGTTCAAGTAAATTTCATTACCAAGTAGTTTGTTCGGATCATAAAATATTAAACCATTCCGAACCAACTGTGAATTGGCAACAGTTGCGGTTTTGTTGTTGTTTCAGAAAATTTTCTCTCAAATTAAGTGCATGCAATGCTTAGTTTGTTGACATAGGATATTGCTATCGAGGCCCACAGGACGGGACTACCTCAAAAAAGCGCAAAAATTAAAAAATTTCAAAAAACTAAAATGCACTTTGGAATAGTTCAAATTCACAGTATCGCCAGTTCTGGTATGGAAACCCATTGTATTTTCAAGACGGCAATACATGCTAATTCTTGATGATATATTACAGTATAGATCCAAAGCCTACAGGTTTTATCGTCAAGCATTGGGTAACGGATAGAGATTGGTGTAATGTTGTCAGATTTTTCAAACTGAAAAACTTTTGTTCTATTGAGCGCTAGAACGGCCCAGGTAAAAACAAATTTTTGGAAATTTTGGTGTGCCTGACATGTAAAATTTTCAGCTTAGTTAGGCCGACTAACAAAAAAAAATCAATTACATTCATCATTGGGCCAATGCCTCGATTTTGAAACCATTTTTTCTTTTCTACGATGTGTCGGTTAAGATAACACTAGGGATACCCTCATTACTTATGAATCGTTAGAACCCATCTAGTGCGCTCAATAAACAAAGTCGAAGAACAAATGGTGTTCTGTTTGTAATCTAGAATGTAAAAATATTACAACCGTGACCCAATGAGTGACGATAAGGAGCATGGTCTAGTTAACTCAATTCTTTAACTTTGAATTGGAAAAACTTACATTTTTTTTAATTTTTTGTATATTTGAATGTCTCACGGTCATACAGTCTTAAAGCTAATATCATTAAATTAGGCACTTTTTCACAATCGTCAACAAGAATTATATACAAAATATTTGCAGATCAAACGAAAACCAAACCAATTCGAAAATCTATCCCACGCACATTTCTTTTTAATCACATTGAAATACCACAATCTTAGTTGGGACCAATTTCTCTTCCAAATCAATTTGATTTCGCGATCTGTGATCACACATTTTTTCGATCCGTTTTAATGATATCCGTAAGGTGAGCCGTATGGGTAGCCCAAAGGTGAAGCGATTTTGGCAACTGGAGCGCCATAACCGTATGGTGATACAACTTTGGCAACTGGTGCACCATAACCGTATGGCGATACTACTTTGGCAACGGGGGCGGCATAACCATGGGCTGCATAACCGTATGGCGATACAACTTTGGCAACTGGAGCGACAACTTTGGTTGCTACTGGTTCTTTGTGAACGACGGCGTTGAAACCATTGTGGGGATCTGCGGTATATTCAACAACACGACGAGTGCCATCGGCTTCAATGAGAGAGTATGATCCAGTTACTACATCGCCAGAACGAGTTTCTTGTTGGCTCTTGGCATCACCGGTAATGGCATCCTGTAGGATAAATTAGATTAATACCAAATATGGTCGACTGTTCAATAGCGTTGCCATACATGAATGTCGTAACTATAGCTGTATTGAGGATTTGGATCATAGTCATCAACGGCAGCCACTTTAGCAACTCCGACAGCTGGGTATCCGCCATAAACTGGTCCACCGGGTAAAACGGCAACGCTTTGGCATACGGCCACCAAGGCAGCTAGAACGAATATCTAAAACAATTCAAAGCAAAATATATTTAGATAACAGTGTTCGACCAGCATCTCAAATCCACTTGTACTTTGAAAGCCATGTCCGTACTGTGTGATATTCTTGGATGGATTGAATTCAGATTGAACAAAATCTGCACCTTTTATATACACAAAATGGCATTAAACGAATGTACGTTGGCGCGGCTAGAGAGTATTGGCTGAACCCAATATTCATGTCATTTTAATTTTCAATAAATTTTTTTTCTGCTCTTTTTCTTAATGTATTTTCATTACAATACACTTTTCAATACCTGATTTATCTGTGCGTAGATATAATGCACGTTGCTATATATCATATGATATACCTGCAAGCCATTTAATGGGAGCAACAATTTGCATTTAATAATCTGTGTGCCTTATGTTACATGCATGGCGAAAGGTCGCTTATCTTTCAAATTTTATCTTAATTTTTGTATTAATTTTAACTTAATCGTTTAACTTCTTGAATTGGTTTTACACTCATTTGTTGTTGCACCTTACTTCTTTCTCACTGAAATTAAAAACCAGTGTCGCTGACTTTATGATGCAATAAAAGACAATTAATTCGAGTCCAAACACCTCAATATTTTCATGAATTTCATCATTCATTTGAACAACATATATCAAGGTCACTTAAAAGACCAACAATAGTCGACCCTTTTACTTTTAGGTCTTTGTGAAAAAGAATTTTCAGTAAAAATTTGAACTCCAACCGATTCGGTTGAAATATACGAGACAATTTATTCCGACCAAAGTTCTAATAACGAAAAATGTAATATCGGTACGTTGCTCTCCACTAGATTACACATCAGACAATTTTTACAATATCGTTGCGCATCACCGTTCAATACGTGAGAAACACTACGCAATTAACCTTTGACCTATCGAATTCACAGAAGTTCTAGAAGTCCCGAGGGAGAAATATGTTTTTATGAGTTAGCATTTGATGGGTAGTTTGCCCAGCTTATTACCAAAGATCCCTTTAAACCTCTGAATTAATGGCAACAGTAATTACGGTCTCGAGAAGTAATAGAAATAAATTCTGCACTTCTGAGTTAACATCTCTCGATTTAATAACGCTTGATAAACTTTCCAGTTTTATCTGCGTTTGAGGTGAGCCGTCGGATCTAATCTTACATGCACGAAGCCCGCAAATGTTTTGATGTTAACCCGAAAAATTTAGTACCAGTCCAATGCCCGCTTTTCTCGTACTTAGCACTCGTCTGCACTAAAGAAATTTCCCTTACCATGACACGTAGCTTTATGATGGAAAATTTGTTGGCCCGCCCGAAAAACGACTGCTTGATGATATAACTGAAATATTTCGGGTGTACTTTAACATACTATCAGTCGCGGTCGGGAATTGAAATTTCAAACCGCCCGCTATCCTCTACCATGCGTAATAATATAAATTATACAGTTTTTCTAGATGGGATTTAGTGATTCGAACAGGTTTCTTTAATATTTGATAAAACCGTAATAATCGAAGAGTCGAAGTGGAATTGGCATCACCTGATTACATTGACTCTTTTCGTTCCTTCATAGATTGAAGATTTAGTTGCAGTTAATGATAACCGTGACGTAATGAAAGTGCAAACCTCAAGGTACACGCTGATATAAAATGTGCTCTCCGATAGCAATAAATCAAAAATTGGCTAGAACAAAATAATTACAATTCAACATCAGACAGATTTACCAATTTGAATTGGAAACGACACACCCAATCATTTAATATGGCCATTTAATGTAAGGTAGAAAAACTTATGCGATATCCACGACAGAGACTTATGTCATTTCGTTGTTATATTAGATTAGTGCGTGTAAAAATGTGTACACAATTAACTAGATCAAAATGTCGCTGGGTGTGTTAGCTTAACAGCAACGAATCCGCGTTAATTTTGATTAGCTGGACGAAATTTTTCTGTCCATTTCGGGTAAAATCGTAGCGAAAACGGAATTGAGTTGTTGAACTGTTGGTGGAATTTTTTTAACCTTTCACAGACGGCAAGCATAACATCACCACTACTACTATCGGATCTATTACTTCATTTGTTCCAATTATTTTCAGGATATAGATCTCAAATCTTTTACTTCATTTTTTCAACATTCTTTTTCTGAGCTTGTCTTTGTTCCTGAAGCAAGTCCTGAAGTCGTTGTTGGTAATAGATTAATAATAGAACTTGCATTCGTAGCTTCGGTTTTATCTTACGAAATTGGCAAGTCAATTCAGTTAAAGACAAAATTATTAACAAAATCGATGATTTCAGTTCGCTAATCCTTTATTATCTACCATAAGTCAACTACATGAAACACTGAACTACATCAAATCCAGACCAAACATTATGCTTCAATCACCTCAGCATCGTTGGCTAAAAGTGCAGCTCTAGCGTCCGCTTCCCGTTGAATAGCTGTTAATGTCATTGTGACCATACGCAAGTGTAACGCGGCACATTTCTTGTATTGCCACACCAGCATCGTGGTAGTCTGAATTTCGTTACAGTTCTCGAATCCTTGTGTCGTTGTTTCACGCAACTGGGCAAGGGCTTGTTGTAGATCTTCCGGCATATTTGCTGATGTTTCCGTCATATTGTTGATGGCTTGTAAAGCTACAAATTCCATTGGTTCCATCGGCAGCATACCAAATTGTGACTGAAATATTGTATTTTGAATGGGCATGAAGTTGAAAATTTTGTGAAAGTCAGGGATTATGGATTATCAATTTAGCAGTTAATAGATATTGGAATATACATATCCGAAGTAAGGCAGAAATGATGCTGTCTGCCAGCCATTTCATACATACTGGACGTATGTTGACGAAATTTTGTTATCAGTGTAGCTGCAAAATATGAAACTCTCTACAAAATATATCCCTAGACTCATTCTGCAGAACAGAACATTAAATTAGGCTGACACTTTCGCCCGGATTCTGTGTATTTTACCGACCCACACATTTCATTGATTTTATCAAAAAATGTTCGTTTGTAAAACAGTAGAGCATTGTTGGAGCTAACTAATTAACACAGCTTGCTACAAAGCTAAAGCCTTTTGATTCTATACAAAATAAATCGATAAATTCGTCGATAAATCGGTAAATTCCTCCAGTTGGAGGTGCACTCACTTGTGTCGCACAGCAACTAACTGACAATATCAGTAAAACAAACACTCCAACTGATTTATTCATTTTGAAATTTGGAAATATTTTTTGGGTCGTTGTAAAGCTGAATGTTCGAATTTAAATTCAGCAATCGTTTGCTTCTCGAAATGTACTAATTTCCATTGCTCTCGATTCTCAAGTTTTATACGAAAAGGAGTCAAAGCATTTTTTCCACATTTTCATTCATAGAGATAAGAATTTGATTTTTCTAAATTCATTTTATCTATGAAATGTGCATTGTTTTGCTAACGACGCTGTTTACGAGAGATGCGCCCTGGAAGTTAAGCTTTGAGATGTTTATTTAAGGCTTCAGATGTTTGCGAAATTCTAGATTTTATTTCAGGATTAGCATTATGTCATTTCCAGAAGTTGATTACTCAGTAGATAAACAATAATAAGATATTCGATGTGATATACGAGCGCGTATACCATTAGAGCGTAATATTTATTCATTTTCTTTGATTTTGCGTTACTCATCGACTTAAACTACAGAAAAAATGTTGATTTAAGGATTATACACACTATTTCACAGATGATGCAATTCTAAGTTGTTTGTGATGCACAAGGAATGAAAACAATTTGCGTTTAATATTCCAATAAAAAATATCCTTCGTTCCAAACTTCGGATATTCGGACAGCTGATGATTATGCACTTACAATTATTATTAGGCCAAGATTATGGTCGTATACGTCGCACGAATGTTAGCGGGCATAACCTGGCCTTAATACATCGAAATATCTATATCCGCCCAATCGAAAACTGTGTCGATGTTGAAAAATGCAACGAAAATGATCCAAAGTGATCGTTTTTGCAGCAACTTTTTACAAATTTTGTACAACAAAAACACTGCAGCCACGTAAAACAACAACACATCCAACGAATTTTGTTGAACGAAATTCATGTGAACTAGCGGAAACTGCATGTGTGCAGCTCCGCGATGTCGTATCACATATTCTGTCCAGTAAACGGCCGTTTCTAAAGCCGTTTGCGGTCGATCCTTATACAATGTCGATAAATGTTTTACTCTTAACGCGTACGTTTGATTTGTCAGCATTTCCTGTACAGCTGAAGAAAATGATTCGGTGGTTATGTTGTCGTATGGTAAATGGATGGCCCATCCTTCTTCAGCGATTTTTACGGCATTGATATGTTGATCGTATATGAATGGTATGCCCAAAATTGGAACAGCGTGATACATTGCTTCGGTTACACTACCCAGACCGCAATGAGATACGAATAATCGAATGTTTGGATGAGCCAATATGTCGGCTTGTGGTATCCATTCCTCCATCAACACATTTTTCGGTGTGTTTAGTGGTATCTCATCACCGTCCCATTTCCAGATCACTTTTTGATCAATCGATGAAAAAACGTTGAGAATAGATGTCAGTTTTTCTGGTGAGAAGTCTGCACTGTTAATATTCGTTCCCAAGCTGAATAGAATGACTCCGTGGTCGTTCGTATCGGTAAAAAATTCTTCAATATTTTGTGGCAATGGATCCGATTTGCTTTTAATTTGAATTCCGCCAATTTCAACTAAATTAGGCACTGAAGGTCTTATACCACCCTGCGAAAAGTGATGACCGACAAACACCAACGAAACATTTTTCTTCACATCACCGAATGATGGATAGCCTTTTGTTGCCGGGAAGTGGCGATTGTAATACGGCCGAAGGGAAAAGTGATCGTAGAAGTGAACCATGACAAACTCTATGACATGTTCGCAGAAGAACAAAATCCGTTTCCAATACGTAATTTCCGTTTGTCCATGAACGATTCCTGATGCATAATTACTTTGAAAGGCTGCAGGACTGGCCACAAAATCTCTTATCGTTTTTGTCGTTGCGACAGTATGGAGTACTATTGAAGGGCATTTAAAATGGGCTGCAAGACCAAGTAGAAAATCATTAAATGACCATCCCAATATGAACAGATCGAATTGCTGGCCACTGTCCAATAGACTTCTGGTAATAGGATCTTCTAATGCATCATGCGCTGATTGTACATTTATTTCGATTCCTTTGAGTGCATCGGAGAATCGAGTGGATTGTTTTTGTGAATTTTTTATCTTATTCTTCACTTCGTTACGAAAGTCTCGGAGATAAAGATTCTTTTCCGTTAATTGCAACTGTAGATAGTTGGGTGTTTCTTTCTTATTATTGCCCTTTATCGAACATAGTGAGACCATGGTAACCTGCAACCGCAAATTAATCAAGTTGAATAAAAAGAAAATTTTTTGTTGGCAATTTTATTTCATAAAAGAAATAGAAAGCAGCGTCACCGCCAACCTATTTCGCAAAGGCTCAAACATTAAACATGCAGTAACCATATTATAGATAAAATCTTTTACTTCTTTCGTTCAAAATACCGCCAAGTGTTTGTTCAACGCACTTCAAGCATGAGTAGTACTCCAAATAGAGCACTGATCAGGGCCTATTTTAAGGAAATTAAATTTCCAAAAATTCTCAAATTTTGCCATCACTTTTCGTCATTTTATCTAAAAACACAACATATTGCATCGTAAATGTTGTTGAAACTGCCTTTTTAGTTGTTTTTGTGTCTTTGAGCTTAACCGATTACTTTGGAATAACATCTATCAGAAAACAAAATTTAGAAATTTTGAGAATTTTTGTGAAATTTTGGAAATTTTTGGAAATTAAATTCCTTAATATAGGTCCTGGCACTGATACTGGACAATGTAACATACACACGGTGAGGTTGAACAAAACTTAAATAGAGTCGCGACACCACCTCTGATTTTTTTTTTCATGTTCTGGTTGGGGGACTCGAATACTACACGAAACTGTATTCAGAACCGGCACACGTGGCCGTGCGGGACCCACGAGTCAATTTAAATACAGATTGTTATAGCAACGGATAGAGGGACTAATTGTAAGTTAATTCGTGTCAAAATTGCTTCTCTCAACAACCTGGCCACGAAGCAACCACCAGCTAAAGTCGAAATTTCGACATTTTTGAATCTATTTCAATACAGTTTCGTGCAGTACTCGAGTCCCCCAACCAGAACATGAAAAAAAAAATCAGAGGTGGTGTCGTGACTCTATCTAAGTTTTGTTCAACCCCACCGTGTACAATTTTTGGCACTATAAAAAATGTGGAAAAAAATTTCATTCAAAATAGTACACTTGGCAGCTGTCACGACAATCATTCATGCTTGCAGTGCGATGGTTTGATAATCTTTTACTTCACTTGTTCTAACATACATTTTGCTTTGTAAGACACCACCAGCTAGAGCTCACTGCTTATTTTTTCGTCATTGTCAAGAACAGATGTCTAGCCAGTTCTGTAAGGTTATTTTGTATTATGTACAGTGGTCTTTGAGAGATGATTATGCCAGCTGGAATATCAGTAGCTGTCATATCGTCTCTCTAAAAGTTTCAAAGAAATTCAATTTATTTTTTGGTCTACTAACATTATGATTCCGTTCTGCTAAAGCTGCCATCAACGCGTCCATTATAATGCAATGGGATGCACTATGGTCCGTAATAAAGGCCAATACATTCGCTGAATTTGTTTGATGATTGTTTATTAATCCAATCACCAGCACAATAACTATCGCACGAAATGTTTGAGTTTGCATTGACCGTGATTTCGGTAGAGAACAGTAAAATTTTGAATCTGAATGATTATTGACTATTCTAAGTCTAGTTGCGAAACCGAATGGTAGATCGTAGACACCGTAAATATATGTCTATAAGTTCATCATACCAGTTTGTCCAGTTTACCATGCCAGTCAGTGATGTAATCTTACGTTTTTTTATTAATTAACGCTGTGATGATTTTTGACATCTTTCCATAGCGCTAGTGTGTCAGATCTAGATAAAATCAAATCGACAGCTCCGTCAATACTGCCTTACTGACATTATATACGCAGCGGCTAATTTCTTAAATTGTTCATACGAAACAATCGTCATATTTAACTTGAACTTGAACTTCTTTCAAAATAAGTAAATCGATCAAGATCAAGCTTTGAATCGCTTTTGTGTAGGGTCAGTTTTAATTATATTAAAAGAAAAAATCTTCCGCTAAAGATCTAAGCGAAACATAATAATTGTTTATTGAAAGGTCAAACTTGATGTTGAACTTTCTTATCTGCAAAATGTGATGTGAAATTCTTTAAAAAAAAGTTGAGCGATAAAGGTTAGATTGTTTCATGCCAAATCAAAATCGCAGGTCGAAGATCGAGTATTCTGATTTTTATTTTGTATTACAATTTCAAAGTAAAAAAATAATCTCCATCTGTGAAGTCGCACCATTTCTTGTCTGTGCAAGTTTTACTAAAATTTCCATCAAATTTTTGTGAAACTATCTGCAAATTACAACTTAAATTAGGCAAAAATAAAATGATCAAAGCCATGGAACATTCAGTTTGTCCACCAAACGAATCGCAATTCTGTCGTATTAACCGAACTCTTCCACCCAATCAACCTGCAGAAAAAGAATGGACCCGAATCGCTCCACTGGGAGGCACTATCAATCCACGCGTCATACCGCCAATGAAATCCACATCAGACCAGTGCAATCAAACGAACATATCATTGAAAGAAACTGTTGTTGTACCGAAAAGACCCGTAATACCCAGAGACTATGAAGTGAATCCTCGATTGAAAACGATGTATCATTATCATTTCAATGACAGTGGTGATAAAGTGTTGGGCTATTGTGATAATCGAACGATAGCTGAACGTCATACCTACTTCAGGAATTGCCAACGAGTTCAGGAAGATTTGCTGCGAGCGTTTAAAGATGGTGGTAGGGGAAATATTCGACGGTATAAAAGCGATTACAGTAAAAGGATATCGGAATACATGGCCGAAACAAGTTTCATTGGGAGAAAGATTTTGAAGAATCGAATACATGATCATTCTAAATGTGGAGCGTCGGCCAGTAGATGTGTTCATTACATCGATTTTTAATTGAGTCAGCATCAAAAGACTCGGTTCTGTCTGCCGTTTCATATTATCCGTTTGTTAATCGCTGAGTGTTAAATTGTTCGATTTGTTAAATTAAATAACTTAAATTGGAAATATGTTTTCTCGTAAATTGATTGGCCAATCAAACATCATACATTATGAGACGAATATCTGTTTATAAACCTTCTAGAAACAGGAAACGAATGATTTTTAAATCTGTTACTTCTTTTGTTTAATTTTTGGCCTTGCGTTTAACACCAAATCTTTTACTTCATCTGTTAAACAAAAAATTTTACAACTATATAAGACCACATTAACCGTAGGTCATCGCTTATATTTTTGTCTCCACTGTCGATAACAGACGATCACCCGTTTCTGAAAGATTATAAGAATTTGAGTTTATTCAAGAAGTTCTATATATATATACTACCGCGAGCGGTCAGGCTTGAAAATGAAGCTATCAATATGTAAATGATGGTCATATCACTGCATGTAAAACATTAACCGATACAAATCGATTTTATTTCTTTCATTTTTATTGAATGACTCACATTACGTGCTCGTATTAATTTGTTCGTCATGATCATTTCGTACCATTAAAGAGGTGTATTCACAAGCACTGAATGGTACATAAGGTATAATAATTTTAATAATGAACGACGCGCTTTGTCGCTTTTTTTTCTTCTTTATCGTTTCGGTGTATGCGAACGTAATAAGGTATGACAATTTATAAATGCAAAAAACTAAATTGTTCGATTTCGTGGTTACAGGAAAATCGCAATCGCCTGATAATGGCATAGAATAAATAATTTTTATTTTCACTTTCGATTATGCCGATTAATAATTAGTTATGTGAAGAAAGTGTTACACATTTTTGTTTTCGGTGGCGGGCGTTTCATCATCACAATGTGTTTGTCGCTTCTTGAATAAATGACTGAAATTTTTGAACAGTGATTAGAGCGGGGCTTCTTGTGAAGACTTACCATTTTCTTTATAAAGAGTTGATGGATTACCAACAGCATTCAATACATTATTACTAGTCCATCGTATTAGTTTAAACAACTAAAAACTTTAATTCAAGTGAAAATGACGATTATTCAGGTATGTACGTCTTGTGGTTTCATTTAGAATTTCATTTAGAACGTCAAATCAAAACATACAATCTAATTCAGTTATCAGGTGCTGTACCTGCATGAGTTTATTGGATGATTGTTTCGATTTTATGTCTTCATCTGCTAAAGTAATCTTTGAGACGTTTATATTGTGTGTCTGTCCAATAGAAAACCATCGTAGTCCTCGCTGTCGTAACCATTTCCAGTTGCGGAGTGATTCTACCCAATCATTATGCTGCCGCTCCGTTGCAAGCGGTTGGACCGGCTCCAGTAGCAATTCACACGGAATACGATCCAGCCCCGCAATACACGTACGCTTACAACATTGAGGATTCGTTGACCGGTGATTACAAAAGTCAACAAGAATCTCGTGATGGCGATGTCGTCAAGGGATCGTACAGTCTTGTGGAACCGGACGGTAATGTTCGAACAGTTATATATACGGCTGATTCGGTGAATGGTTTCAATGCTGTCGTTCAGCGTGGTCCATTGGTGCATTCCAAAGGGGTTGTTTCCGTGGTGCAGCCTGCTGTTGCTTTAGGGTGATTTCTGAATTATGACTGAGATATTGACTGCAGTGAATGCTAGTCTATTTTTTTAAGTTTACTGTTATTATATGACCAACTATAGCCATAGCCTGAATAAAATTTGATTTTATTTATTCGAAAACTGGATTTTATTTCGGTGTAAATTCTTTACTTAAATTCATTTAAATTCCAAAATGTTAACTCTCATGACGAAGTTACATGGGCGTTCTTAACACTTTCAAAATCAGTGTTGTCTTCGCTTTCTACACATTATTGGTTTCACTTTTTAAAAAATATTTCGAAGGACTCTTGTATGAGTTGTGTGACCACACTGATAACAAGAACATCTGAATGAGCACTAAAAGTTGTATAATCGCTAAAATCAAACGCATTGTAATCTTGGAACAATTATCATAATTGCACACTCATACTCACTATTGCTAAAAATACCCTTCGTAATGGGATATTGATGCCACGACTCCCCGTTTACGGAGAACTCAATCTGAGCAATTAATGGTTGGAATTTACAAAACAGCAAAACGAGAGCAATGGAAATGTGCTTTTGCTGAAAACATTTGTCTTTCCCATAAACCTTTACTGGATTAATATGCTGTCACAAACTTACTTTAATGTTAAAGCCGGGTAGTACCTTAACGAACATTGCCATCGTCATTTCGGCTGCCCATGCTGAGATCATTGCAGCAATGCCGATGAAAGGTAATATAAAAGTGCTGAGTCTGTGGTAGAGAGCCTAAGAAAATTGATTAATTTTTGAAAAAAATGGTGGCGGTTTCAAGACGTCTTACCGTGTCCTCCATTTGAATTACAAGTACGACGAAATATATTAACATCAGAGCAATAGGAAGTTGGAGATGCATCAATCGGAGTACAGTGAACTTGCGTCTAAAAAAAGTCATTAGTTCATTTGAATCTTTGGATGTTAAGTGATCATTATCTGGACGATAATCATGTCATTGAAAACACTTAAATTACACTTTTGTCCTTACTTGGTAATTTTCATTGGCTTTAAAAATAAACAACAACAGCAAAAGGGAAACGTTTGCATGGTCAACACTGTTTCGTCTTTGGCTTTCACAATAAAGTTCGATTCCCCGCCGCCATAGTCCACACACAGACTGTATAACAATAATTGAATCACAAATCGTCGTCCAAACTCTTTCTGTCACGTTACTCTTACCAAAAGAACTCGTACACAGCGATACCGAACGTTACCAGCGTTACACCATCACAAAAGAGAAACGCTCTTGGAACCATCATCGATGTATAGGCACTAGCCGATAGAATGCTATAAAATCCGCAGAGGAATATCGTGCGGGAGATGAATGGTTTGGGAGTATTTCGTAAAATGGTCACTACGAAGACGAAAAATTTTGTCGTTGTCAGCAGGAATATGATGAGTCCGAGAATATGGGCGATCATAAGAAATGTTGTTATATCTGGAAATTATAGATTTATGTTATAGCGTTGAAGGACCTAAAGGCGTATAAATAAATTATACCTCCAATAACTTCTGGCACCGAAGGATCGTTTTGACGCGCCAACGTGTTGTTAGTATTCCAATAATTCGAAGACATTTTGACACAAAAAATTTAGCGAAGCTAATACACTGTCGAACCTAAAACTACGATTGATGAATTTTGACTGTAAACAATAAAATCGAATCGTTCAATATTTATACAATCACAGGTGAACACTCGTCAAGATAAAGCGTATCAACGATTGTATACTATAATTGAGTGTTAAAGGTACTTCTGAATTTGGCAACAAAATCTTCACTTGATACCTTAGAGTTACCTTAGCATGACACTGACAAAAAACCATTTGTGGTATAAAGTTCTGAGAGGAATTCATGGTTTTGAAGTAAATTGTCCCTTTATCATAAAATGTGAAATGAAACGGCCGGTGCCGTCCCCGAATCGACTTCCAACACATCAACAAATTAGAACAACTTGAATATAAATCTCAATGAATGCACTGTCATGATGTAGAACTTTACACAAGCTTTGAATACCATTCACTTTGGCAAGAAAACATTACCTATTTTGCACAATCATTCCCACGCATAATATAATGAGTATGCTTTCCGTTATCAAGAAACGGTAAAGCACCAAAGTGATATAATTATGACTCGTTTCAATCTCGTATATTAATTACGAGTAATTCAACTCATTATCGTTGATTGGTTGACTCATTTCATTAGTAAACGACTTGAAAGAATTTTGTTTTGTTGCGAATACAAGACTGTGATGATTTGAAGTGCAAAAGCGCCAAATTAGTTAAGCTTTTGTTGAGAACTTGCTAGCTTAAATTTAATTTTCGTACTTGTTGAACAGTGCTTTGTTAGGTAGAAATAAAATGGTACTGCCCTAGCTATACCAATGCTGCTTTAAAGGTACCAGAACGAACCTTTTACTCAAAGCATAGATTGAATGAATTATTTTTGATAGTGTATCGTATCTTATTTTACATTACGGTCTGGCTTAAAAGTGTCGAGTGAACAATATTGCCGCCAAAGCCGAAGTCGTAAAGTTCTTGAGATGTAAGTTTTTAACGCTAATTACTCTAAATAATATACCATTCTCGTGGAGTGCTGGATTGGCGAATTTTTGTAGATTTCGTTCCAAAAAGAAAATATTCTGAGGATTTTCAATGAATT
This sequence comes from Bradysia coprophila, assembly GCF_014529535.1. Classification (NCBI taxonomy): domain Eukaryota; kingdom Metazoa; phylum Arthropoda; class Insecta; order Diptera; family Sciaridae; genus Bradysia; species Bradysia coprophila. The sequence goes on along the minus strand of NC_050735.1, from coordinate 3,517,285 downwards.
TCTAAGGATTTTCTTTGATTTTAAGGGAAGGCATTATCGAAGCGTACGTTGAATTTTTAAGGATTTCCACTGATTTTGAAGGATTGTCTTTACTTGAAATTCCAAGGAATTTTTCAGTTTCCTGTGTCTTTTTTGGGATTTTGATTTTGAGGATTTTCTAGTTTTAAAAAGGTTGCTGAACATTTATGTACGGTCAATATTGTCAGGAACCATTAGAAGATAGTAGGACAATATCGTTCAAAAAATCCTTTCCTTGGAATCTAGACGACTTGAAACCGACGAATTAGTTCTATTCACATCGATCCGTAACCGCATCGACTCCTATCGTCGTCTTCTATCTTCCAAACCTCAAAACCAACATTCCGAAGAATTGTCCTATCTTTACACTGGAGAAGCATCACGACGAGATTTTTCAGAATTAAATATTTTTGATGACAGACTTTGGGTTGTTAAGCAGCTCGTTAAAAATCATCTTACATAGTAGTTGAAGGTTTTGGTTTTTCATTGCTCTTTTTCATTGATTATTGATATTGTTTATACTTTACTTGGATTCTGTTTAAAATCATTTTTGATTGTCATGTTATTGGGTTTATCGTTCCAAAAATTTTCACTCAGAACGACAATATCGTCTAAAATGTAAAATTTTAAAATATTGTCTAACAAAACGATAACATCGTCCTGCGCGATATTTTCGTTCATGAAAACGATAATATCGTTTTGGGTGATAATATTCTCCAGTCGATGTTACCTTTGAGTAGACCAACTTTGCTCAGGTCAGGTGCTCATAATATTTTATTTAAAAAAAATGATAATGTCGTCAGGTTGAAGTTTTTTGAACGATAATTTCGTTCCTGACAATATTGACCGTGCAAAAATGTCGACAATTCTTTAAGCAAAATTCTAAGTGTTAGGTATCTAACCTGTATCAGGGTCTACTTTTGGTCAATTCATTTGAACAAAATCTGAAAAGTTTACCAAATTTTCGAATAAAGTTAAAAATGCACTGGCGGGTACGTCTGTCTCCAGATAAGGCACAATAGCTGTCACATCTGTAGCGTCCAGCGCCCATACAAAAATAAACAGCTGTAGAAGACAATATAGATTACTTGGAGGCAAACACGTACCCATTGTCTGATGGAATGAATTTTCAATGACGTTTCTGTTTAAGTTATGATATTGATACATTCCTAAAAACCATTACTCAATTAGACCAGTATATTGCTGGCTGATGCAACATGCAACCCAAATTACTATTACAATTGTTGACAACCTATGAGCGAGCAGAATCATTTCCATAACTTTGTTTTCCCATTTTTAAGCAATTTCCTCTTCCTCCAACTGTTTGTTTATCGGCGCGCTCTTTAAAGTGCCTGTGAACCAACTTGAAATCGACTTTTCCGTAACAACTATGTAAGAAAACAAAAGTCATGAATGTAATCTTAACATCGATTGATTTGCGATTGCAACAGTTTACCACTTCCTTTCAGTTTTTTTTTCTTCTTCTATACCTCCAAATAATGATTGGAAAATATTGCCAATTCACTTAATCGCGCACGCATAATTCATGTTGAGATTTATTTTATTATTTTTCTTCTCCGAATATATTAGATTTACTTGTTTGGATAAAATATGTGTCACTATTTTTATGTAGCAATGTGTTTTCAGTTTACATAAGTTTTTTCTCCGACGTGACAAAACTGCGTAAAAAGTATAATCGAAAAAATGCGTAAGCTTTTCATTATACATTTAATGTTGCAGGTTGCACATAATCAAGGTTAATTTACTCTTTTACGCATTTAATTTTGATATGATATTACGAGTGTAATTAGGTCATCAGCTGCAACTACCTGATTTAATCTTTAACCCAACGGATGCAAATCTTTCCTCTGAATCCGCCGAATAACAGAAAACACTTTTTGAGCACTGAAATTCTTTTATTCAGTTAAATGCAGGTTTCGTTAAATATTTCTGTTTAAATAATTAAATTAACTTGAGAATGAGATTCTAACAACTATAAAGGCACACGTATCAATGATATCCGTGATAACTGGCATACACCGGTGCATGATATGCTGCCGGGGCAACATATTTGGCGACTGGAGCATGATAGACAGCAGCCGGAGCAACATATTTGGCGACTGGAGCATGATAGACGGTAGCTGGAGCAACATATTTTGCAATCGGAGCATGATAAACGGGTGCTACGGGTGAAACGTATTTAGCAATAGGTGCCTGATAAACGGGTGCGGCTGCAACATATTTCAGTGGCGTTATATGCTTGGGTGTTCCAATTTTCTCAACCACTGCGTTGAAACCGTTCACTTTATCAGCTGTGTACGTGACTTTTCGGATGGTTCCGTCCGGTTCCGCTAAACTGTAGCTACCACGTACCACTCCATTATAAAGCGATTCCTCGGCGTGTTTACTGTCACCCGTATGAGGATCGTTAACGCCGTAACTGTAACTGTATTCGGGATTCGGATCGTAGGGTTCCGGTTCGATGTGCTTGTAGACTGGCGTATGGTAAACGGGTGAGACTATTGGTGCTGAAACCACTGGAGCCACTACCTTTGGAACGGCGTATGTTTGCAGCGGAGCGGATGCGTACGAATACGCTGGTGCAGTTGCATAATGAACACCCTCATGAACTGATATCGGTTTTGCATGTGAACCGAACACGAAGCACATTAAGATCACAACCTGAAATTGGTTTCGATTTGATTTTGATTCGAAGAACTTTTTTTTCGTTTTCAAATGTTTACCTTAACGATCATGACGACAGTATTGTGTATGTTACTTTGTAACGAAAGGAAGCTGCGCTGACGCTTATAAGCCTTTTCGTGAATCAAAGTGCAATGCGACACATTATATGGTCTGGTCGTTTAATCCCACCATAAGCACGTATTCAGATACACTTATTTAATTCATCTGAACAGACAGTTTAAATTGAGAATCGAAACATTTTTTTTTCTTCATCAATTTCGATTACATTGCGTCCATTTAATTCAAATGCTTGATCATTTTTTTCCTTTATTTATAAAAAAAAATGTCGGCTACATATCTTACCTTGCAGATGCAATGAATGTTTAAATTTTATAAATTCTATTCGTTTATACACACAGTCCACATCTAATGTGTGTACATACCAAGGCACACATTTTACAAGTGCAATAAATATAATTGCAATCCAACAGAGACTTACATATATTTGGAATTGTTGTCGGCTCGACAACCTGCATTATAGGAATATGACTAATGTATTTCCGACGAAAAAATCAGAAAAAAAAGTTTGAATTGTTGAGCTGCTTTATGCAACATCCATGTACCATTTGTAGATATAACTCGATAGACTCATTACTATTGGTTATTGGGTCATATTCTGGATAGAAATTATCATTTTCGTTACATTGTTGTTGTCGATTTCTTGTTACTTATTTAATTGAGAAAGTTATGTTCAGTCGAAAGTCGATTTACATTACCGCATTAGAGTCGAAAAATAAAGACATCATAATGTGGATGGCTGTACAAAAGACAATGGTAATGGGGTATCGTAGCTTCGACAAGAAATATTCTCGGCTTCAGCTTGTTTGACAATTTTACACAAACGAGCAAAAACAATCTCATTTCACAATAGTGTGACGCAATAGTTCGACAAAACTTCTTGCAAATTCTTTATCGCACTAGTTCGATAAAATACGTTCATACGACATTGCACACAGGCGGCGTAAGTTACAAATATCGTCACTGAATTGCATAAAACGAATTATGCAACAGAGGCATCTAAAGTTTGAAAATTGGCAGGTTTATTTAATCGACGTAGAACGTTACACTAAGCCAAAAACTGTTCTACGGTATGTGTTGAAAATTCCCGACTTTTTTAAAATAAATTTAATGGAAATAATCGATTTTATCTACCCGAAACTGACAACAGATATAGTATGTTGTGTTACAAGTATTGTAATGTTGATTTTTTCAGCACTAGACCCAAGTTTTCCTTACGAGCGGAGCGAGTAAGGAAAATTGGGTCGTGTGCTGAAAAAATCTCATTACAATACGTGTAACACATCATGCTTTGTGCCAACCGAGAATTGAAATAGACAAATGCACAAAAATTCAGAATTTTCATTGTAAACAATCACTCTTCGAATTTGATCGATCACGTTGCTTTGCATTTTTTTTAAACGAATGCTGTAATAACTCATACGAATTTCATTTCAACACTGGTTTGAGTGTTGTAATAAGCCATGAAAACGGGTGTTGTAATTTTGGACGTTTCAATCTAGTTATCGATATTGAAATCCGTCGTATTTCAATTCTCGGTGGCACAATGAAATTTCTGAATTTTTGTGCATTTGTCTATTTCAATTCTCGGTTGGCACAAAGCATGATGTGTTACACGTATTGTAATGAGATTTTTTCAGCACACGACCCAATTTTCCTTACTCGCTCCGCTCGTAAGGAAAACTTGGGTCTAGTGCTGAAAAAATCAACATTACAATACTTGTAACACAACATACTATTACGGTCGCCAAATGTATTATCAACAAAAATCTATAGAATGTTACGAGTTGATTAAATCAACTTGATTTTCAACTTGAAATAAAATTTCATGAGAAAGTATTTACTTGGCAGAGTAATAAAAATAATAAATAGGAGGGATTTTTTTGAAAGTGGACCAGGCTCCGTCGGAGCTATTTTTTTGCGACGGTTTGTTCATATGCCCAGATAGCCCTTGGTCCCAATAGTCCAAAACCGCAGTCGTTTAATTTTCATGTTTGCGTCTTGGCTGGTGGTGAAGGTGCAAAAGTCGAAAAAGGGTGTTTTTTATACGTGATTTACTGCCGCTGCAGACGATGGACACACATGTGTGGCGGCTCGTTGGATAGGTACTGTCCAGGAGACGCGGGGCAAAGACAGATATCAAATGTGTACTCAAGCACTATTCAAAAATAACAAAAAGTATGTATCAGTCAAAGGCCGGAAATTTTGATGAGCTTTATTAGGTGATATTTTGTACCTGGTGACTGTTGTTGTACAGATCAGTGGTTGCCCTGATAGAGGCTTAACCCAGCTCTACAATTATACCTCAATTGCCATAGAAGTGAAAGGTTTCAGGATACTTTTTTGGGTATAAAGCAAATGTCTTCCTTCACTCGAAAGCAAAATATTGATTTTCGAAAAATACACGAATTATGCTATTTTTGATGTCTGCATCGAATGATCTAACCATAAACTTTCTCCAGGTGCGAGATATCACCTTTTGAAGTTCATCAAAATTTACGGCCTTTGACTGACACAATATTTTTGTTATTTTCGAACAATGGCACAGAACATGTAAGATATCTATGCTTGCCCCGGTTCTCCTGGACAGTACCTATCCAACGAGCCGCCACACATGTGTGTCCATTGTCTGTAGCGGCAGTAAATCACGTATAAAAACACCCTTTTTTCGACTTTTGCACCTTCACCACCAGCCAAGACGCAAATATGAAAATTAAACGACAGCGGTTTTGGACTATTGGGGCCAAGGGCTATCTGGGCATATGAACAAACCGCCGCGAAAAAATAGCTCCGACGGAGCCTGGTCCACTTTCAAAAAAATCCCTCATAGTGATCTAAAATTCAGTCTTTTGATTGATATTTGTTCTGATATTCCGATTCAGTTAAGACTATGGTCCATTTATGGACGTATATTAGGAGGATAGAAGATAGTTTTAATGTCGCAGGCCTATTTCTCGAGTTATTGAAGATTTAATTGTGAACACAGCACTGAAAAAGCGTTACTTTTTTATGAATGATCCCTTATAACATTTGGGACTACCTAGATAATGTTTGCCAAACAAAAACATCACGTTCTGCCTGAAAATCAAAGGTTCTCGTTAGCCACTAGTGTTCCACATAGTAACTTGATCGAGCCAAATCATTTTCTGTAAAAAAAAAACAATATCCAACGTCCAGAATACTAATTTGTTATTCGCGTAACTATTCTATGTTTAAAACTAATTCGAAATTAATTACAAATTCCTCTGTAGTCTCTGTGCATTCGTTTATGGTAAAAATACCTCTGGGGGCTGTAGTGCAATGTTTTGTATGTAGACTCTCCTATGAAGATAGATAATTACACTTGATTTAGAACAATTTCCTAAATTGTAAAATTAAACAGCAAGCCCGCGCATTGAGTTTATAATCAATTGATAGAAATAAAATTGAAAATTTATTTCTCAGAGAAAAATGATTAAGATTCCATCTGCATTTTAGTGAAGACGTGAAGTGGAAAAAACCGATAATTCAATGATTTTTAGACTTAGTCTATCGGAAATAAATAACAAAGTCAAATTTTTAGAGAATATTCCTCCGAAAAAGATGAAATACTTTCAGACCTCCGATCAAAATCGAGTTATAGTTCGATTAGATCATCCTGTGAAAAATTAAGAGATCATCGCATTGCTACTTAATACTGAGGGTATAATGACTTTGAACTACTTTAGATCGCACATATCCTACACCGTTGGATTACATGCAAATGAATAAACGACAAATCGAAACGCAATTCAGTGAGGTAGCCAAGATTAAATTAAAATATTTTGACGTGTTAACCATTAAAAATAGTTTTGTGTATTACAGTGGCACACTGTTAACACATCGCACAGATTTGATAAAAGTACGTGACGTGATTTGACGATTATTTTTGTTTTCAATTTTAAATTTCAAATCATCGTTAAAACATTACGAATAAAAAAAAGAATTGTTGGTGTGGTCAAAATTTGTGCAACATTTTTTTTTGTGGGTATAAAAACGGTGTGCAGGTTTATGTCGACAAGTCAGTTCATCTTCTTCGTTTAGACAGTGAAAACAAATACTTAAAAGTAAAAATGAATGTGCTTTACGTGAGTGTCCCGTTTACAATTTGATAAACTTCTTTGTCGACTTCAAAAATAACGTTCACAATTTCTCTCCAGATTACATTATCCTGTGCGCTGATTTACACAGCACAGGCAGGATTAGTCGCTTCACCGTTTGCTGCTGCCCCCGTTGCTTATTCATCCCCACTAGCCTATACAGCCGCATCTCCATACTTTGCTCGAAATTTTGCGTATTCAGCTCCTTTCGTTGCAAACGCTGCACCACTGGCATACACCGCTCAAGTAGCAGCTCCATTTACTGCAGCCTATTCAACACCGATTGTTCGTCAAGCTCCTGTAGTCGCAGCTCCTGCTAAAATTGTAGCTCCAACTGCTGCACGATTGTTGGCTTCAGCGCATGCAGCACCTTTAGTGGCTTCTGCGCCATTAGTAGCCTCTGCACCGGTTGTAGCAACAAATACGGAATTCGATGTATTGCCCCAATACCAGTACGCGTACAATGTTCAAGATTCACTGACCGGTGATTCCAAGGCTCACGAAGAAACCCGCGACGGTGACATTGTGAAGGGATCTTATTCGTTGATCGAACCAGACGGTTCGCGACGAACTGTTAACTATTATGCTGACCCTGTCAATGGATTCAATGCGGTTGTGCAAAAAGATGTGCCAGTGGTTGCTGCCGCTCCGATTGTAGCCGCGAAGACTGTAGTAGCACCAGTTGCTGCCAAAGCTGTTGTTGTTTAACGGATTTCACTACGATCACTTTGAAGGCTGTGAACGTTTGAAAGGATTGACGGATAATTCAGTAAATCTTCGGGACGACGCTAATGTAAAGTAGTTAATCATTTGTATAAAAGAATTGCAATATACTCATAGTTATATAAGGCCAACAATAAATGTTTTGTAAACTGTATTAACTTCAGTCTTTTATTTACTGCAATGATTCGCTTGTTGTTTTGTCTTTTATACTCATCCTTATAAACTCGAATATTCTTCAGGGAATCGTATGAGTTTCCACACAAAATAAGAATTGATTTCGATTGAAAGTAACATTTTGATTCACTTGTTACAGTTTACCTAAAGAAGAATTCTGGCGACTGTCCCATCATGAAAGCGCGGCTCGAATGAGACTGAAACTCGAGCCATCCTTGTATCCTGACACACACCTTGCAGCTTCTAATTTACGTGATAACACATCCAACACCAATGAAACCGTTAGTAGACGGATCTCAACCGACTTCGGGACATCAATTACCCCGGCTGTTATTCGAGATATTTTAACCGAAGATGAGGTGATAATGTTGGAAGAGGAAATCCGAAACAGCTCGGAGCCGCAACAGTGAGTTTTTGGTTTGTGTGGTGGCAACTGGAATTTAATATTCGATTTCGTTTCAGGCAGGAAATTCCAATTGAGAAAGTTGTCATTTCTCAGGAATGCGATCTGGTTACTCTAATGACCAAAGTGAAAGGACGATTAGAAGTGACGTCGAAACAATTCAGTTTTGTGGACCTCAGCCAAGCTGGAGACGATGGTGAAAACCACGACTTCAAGTAAGTGATTGCAAGGTCACAACGTACTCAGTCCTTTGAGTCAACTAAGTATAAATTTCAGATTTCCAATGACCCAAATCAAAGAGGTTCACCTTCGCAAATACAATTTACGACGAAGTGCTCTGGAGGTGTTCCTGATTGATCAGACCAGTTACTTCCTGAATTTCACAACCAAAACGCGAAATAAAATTTTTACGAAAATTCTCAGTCTACAGCCGCCAAATATTTTGTACGGTTCCGGTCGATCACCATCGGAATTGTTAAAGGCATCGGGTCTGACGCAGAAGTGGGTGAACAGGGAAATATCAAATTTCGAATATTTGATGCATTTGAATACGATTGCTGGTAGATCGTACAATGATTTAAGTCAATATCCAGTCTTTCCATGGATTCTAGCCGATTACACGAGTGATGTATTGGACTTGACGAATCCGAAAAGTTTTCGCGATTTAAGCAAACCGATTGGGGTGGTTAATCCGAAAAACGAAGAGGAAGTTAGAGCGAAATACGATGGCTTTGAAGACACTTCGGGTGGCATACCGAAATTCCATTACGGCACCCATTATTCGAACTCGGCTGGTGTTCTGCACTATTTGTTGCGCGTTGAACCGTTCACCTCGTTGCACATTGAACTTCAGAGTGGGCGATTCGATGTGGCTGATCGACAATTTCATTCAATTCCTCAGACATTCAAATTGTTGATGGACAATCCGAACGATGTGAAGGAACTCATTCCGGAGTTCTTCTATTTCCCGGAATTTTTGAAAAATATGAACAAATTTGACCTGGGAGTTTTACAAGTTACAAAGGAACGAGTGGACGATGTAATTCTACCACCATGGGCCAATACACCAGAGGATTTTATTAACATTCACCGCAGAGCATTGGAATCGGAATATGTGTCGCACAATTTGCACCATTGGATCGATCTGATATTCGGTTACAAGCAAAAGGGACCGAGGGCCGTTGAAGCGCTGAACGTTTTTTATTACTGTTCGTATGAGGGAGCGGTTGATTTGGACAAAATCTCCAATCCAATAGAACGTGAAGCGGTCGAAGGTGAGTGTGTGGCTGTCGGTAAATTATAACTTCACCTAATCAATGGTGTTCACAGGCATGATTAACAATTTCGGACAAACTCCATCACAACTGTTACGTGAACCTCATCCTCGGCGTCTCAGTCAAGACGAAACGCTGCATAAATTACTCAAAATGGAATTGAAGAAGCCAGATGTGACCGCATTTCTCGATCGAATTGTTAACGTGACATGTGAATTTACTAGCGACAAAGATCCTGTAGTCTTCTTGGGAACGCCCCGCATTCCACCACGTTCATTTCTACAAATTAGTCCGGATGT